>NW_024426885.1:57104708-57435024 GCF_017311325.1 Ursus maritimus
ATGGTTCTTAGTCTCCAAGTGTTTGAATTTCTTCCAAATTTTTCCTTGTGGTTGAGTTCCAATTTCAGAGCATTGTGGTCTGAGAATATGCAGGGAATAATTTCAGTCTTTTGGTATCGGTTGAGACCTGTTTTGTGTCCCAGAACATGGTCTGTTTTGGGAATGCTCCATGGGCATTAGAATAGAATGAGTATTCTTTGGTTCTGGGGTGTGGTGTTCTATGTATATCTATGAGGTCCAACTCGTCGAGTATGGCATTCAAAGCCCTTGTTTCTTTGTTGATTTTCTGCATGGGTGCTCTGTCACATTTCTGATAGTGGAGTGTTGAGGGTCCCCTACTATTAACACCTTTTTATCTATATGTGTCTTTGTTCTGGTTAAGAGTTGGCTTGTATCTTGCTGCCAACCTTCCTGTTTTGGGAGCATATATATTCTAATGGTCATCTCACTTGTTGGATACATCCTTTAAGAATAATATACATACTCTGTGTTTCTAACTATAGTGTGTGGTTGGAAATAATCTGTCTGATATGAGAATTGCTGCCCAGCTTTCTTTTGAGGGTCCATTGGGTGAAAGATGGTATTCCATCCCTTTACTTTCAGTCTGAATGTCTTTAGGTTCAAAAATGCGTCTCTTGTAGACAGCAAATGGATGGGTCATGTCTTTTTATCCAATCTGCAACCCTGTGGCGTTATGGGAGCATTCAGGCCATTTACATTGAGACTGATTATTGAGAGATATATGATGCCATGTTGCCAGTAAAGTCTTTGTTTCTATAGATTGTGACTTTCTTTTCTGTATCACTCTTCGGGCCTTTTTACTTTTATAGAACCCCCCTTAATATCTCCTGTAGGGCTGATTTCATGGTTATGAAATTGGTCAATGACTGGCGATTCTGGAAGGTCTTTATTTCTCCATCAATTCTGATTGACAGCCTTGCTGGATAAAGGATTCTTGGCTGTATGTTTTTCTCTGAAAGAGCTTTAAAAATGCCCCCCCCAACCCTTTCTCTCATTCCAGGTCTGTGTAGACAGGTCTGACGTAATTCTGATACCTCTGCCTTGGTATGGGAGAAATTTCTTTGCCCTGGCCGCTTTCAATACTGTATCCTTGGATCTAATATTTGCGAATTGCACTATGACATGACGTGGCGTAGGTTTGTCGTGGTTGAGCTTGGGAGGCGTCCTCTCTGCCTCTTGGACACGAATGTTTGTTTTCCTCACAGATTAGAAAAGTTTTCAGCTACAATTTGTTCAAATATCTCTTCTAGACCTCTGTTTTTCTCCACCCCCTCAGGGTTGCCGATGATTCCGACATTGGAATGTTTCATTGAGTCAGTAATCTCCCATAAACTACATTCTTGAGCATGGATTTTTTTGAGTCCAGATTCTATTTTAGCCTCTTGTTTTAGAGTCTCTGTGTCGCCTGCGAGGGGGGATGGGGATGGGCACACTGTGAGCTGGTATTTCCAAGCTTTTGTTTTCTGGCCGCTTTCCCTCGCAGTTTGCTGTGCCTCTTAGAGTCAGAGCAGCAGTGGCCGAATCTCAGCCTCTGTCTCAGAACAGAGGGATCGTGGACCGTTCTCCACTGATGTTCTGGCCACTTTAACTCTGTTTCTGTTGGTGCTGCTCAACCCTGCAGCGTCCCGGAATGTGCGCCCCACACCTGGTGTCCCAGCCCGCACTTCCAGGGCCGGCGCGTCTCTGTCCTTTGTGTTTCTAACACCGCCAGCCAGCAGCCGCCCCCATGGGCTCCAGAGCTCCTGGTCTCAGTCTGGTTTCAGTGAGTGCACCGGAGCTCCAGTTTTCAGTCTGGTCTCGTGTGTTCCCGGCTCACGGTCTCAGTCTGCTCCCTCGTGGGTGCCGGTCCGCGAGTATGCCCGCTCCCCCGTGCAGGTGGCTACCGCTTCCCGGTGCCCGAATGAGGCGGCTCCCTCCCCCTTCCGTTTATCTTCCGATATCTGTGCGTGGTTTCACGGCTCCCAGCTTCGTACCTCAATACTCAGCGCTGGAGATGTTCATTTGTAGAGATCCAGATGTATCTTCCTGCATTTCATGCTGATTCCATGGTTGTTCAGGCTGGTCTCGTACCTATCCAACTCGACTCAGGGGACCGGCTGAAAAAGGGGTCCCCTACTCCTCCACCATCTTAACTCCCCTCTCTCCTTTAATTCTTATCTTCATTCCCTCTCTCATTGCAAAGCATTCATTTTGTTGTGTGTCTCACATATATTTGTTAGTGTGCTTTTGAACTCTTCTAATATATTCAAGTAGTGTGAATTGTATTGAATACAAAATACACAGATTAAAAGGTTTTTATACATAGGACAGATTCGTTCACTTTTTTATACAAAGATTTTAGATCTTCAGTGGGATTGTTCCAGGATCACTGACTACACGCGCCAGGAGAGCCAGCCTGGATCGCCCGCAGTGCCCTGCGCGGTCTGGAGGGGAGGGTCCTGGAGGAGGGGTGGCCCGAGCCCCAATCTGGAAATGCCACCTCCGCTCTGCGGTCGGGCCCCAGCCCTTTGGCCCTGGCATCCTTGATTAGTGCTGAGCCCTCCCGGCTGAGTTGTTGATTTTAGTCATTCCAACAGGTGTCAAGGAATAGCTCCTTGTAGTTTTAATTTGTATTTTCCTGATGATGAGTGATGTTGAGCATCTTTTTATGTGTCTGTTGGCCATCTGGATGTCTTCTTTGGAAAAGTGTCTGTTCTTGTCTCTTGCCCATTTTTTAATTGGATTATTTGTTTTTTGGTGTTCAGTTTGATAAGTTCTTTATAGATTTTGGATACTAACTCATGTCATTTGCAAATGTCTTCTTTTATTCTGTAGTTTGCCTTTTAATTTTGTTTATTGTTTCCTTCATTGTGCAGAAGCTTTTTTTAAAATAATATTTTTTATTATGTTATGTTAGTCACCATACAGTACATCCAGAAGCTTTTTATCTTGATGAAGTCCTAATAGTTCATTTTTGGTTTTGTATCCTTGCCTCTGGAGACATGTCTTGTAAGAAGTTGCTGTGGCTGAGGTCAAAAAACACTGCCTGTGGCTGAAGTCAAAGAACACTGCCTGTGTTCTCCTCTAGGGTTTTGATGGATTCCTGTCTCACATATAGGTCTTTCATCCATTTTGAATTTATTTTTGTATATTGTATAAAAAAGTGGTCCAGTTTCATTCTTTGCATATTGTTGTCCAGTTTTCCCAACTCCATTTGTTGAAGAGACTATCTTTTTTCCATTAGATATTCTTTCATGCTTTATCAAAGTTTAGTTGACCATATAGTTGTGGGTCCATTTCTGGGTTTTTATCCTGTCCCATTGATCTGTGTTTCTATTTTTGTGCCAGTACCATACTGTCTTGATTACTACAGTTTTATGATACAACTTGAAGTCTGGAATTGTGATGCCTTCTGCTTTTCTGTTCTTTTTCAAGATTGCTTTGGCTAATCTGGGGTCTTTGGTGGTTCTCTACAAATTTTAGAATTGTTTGTCTTAAAGCCAGTGGTAGATTGAAAAACAGAAGATGGCTCACTGATAAGGAAATGACTAGGATTATATAGATAATATAAGCAATAAATATATAATAGAAAAAGAAAAAGTTTAAAACTTAAGACATGAGGAATTTTGTCCTAGAAAATGAATATTGTTTGGCAGCTCCTCTTGATACAAGATCAAGTGTGTGTGTTTACAGGTAGTCTCTGATATTTGTAGTAATCCATTACAAAACTGTATAAATTGGTTTAATGTGAGTAAATAATATAATTTTACTTAGATACTACAAAGGCAGCAAGATATCTTGCTTTATTTTACTAGACAAATCTATCTTGAAAAGTTTTAGTAGAACGAGAATTTTATTAAAGCCTTTTTTACTTTCTTAATTTATTTAGTTTGACCAAGTCATTAATAGTGTCCAGGTGAAAGGTTGCAAACAATCCTTTGAGGATCTATTTCCTGCATTAAGACTTTTACTCTTCTGTCCATAAATACATCTGCGTAGTCATAAAGGTGCCTGGTGATTGTAATATCACTATTCCACTAAGCAAATGATGGCCTTGACTGATTGACCTTCTTGTTAAATCATTTTCTCTAATTGCTACACTAAACCTTTCTTTGCATCTTTATCTTACTCTCTAATGCTTATTTTAACACTAAAGTAGAGGAACCTTCTCTTTATACTTTCATATTCCTTTTCTTTTGATGGTTATATTACTGCAAAAAAGGAAGTCAGCACTTCTTTTGTTGTTTATATAGCTTTTTAGGAAAGGGTATAGTTCTAATCAGAAGCTGTCTACTAGGGGATTTGTAGGTGAGATAATTGTTTCTTGTTTTTTCGCTATTGGTTTGTTGAATACCATAAACAATACTGTAAACAAATCCCTGAACTTTTCTGAGGTTCACTTTTTTTCACATGTGAATACAGACAGTAAGAAATGCTGTAACCAAGAAGTAGGTATGAAAGATTTAGTGCCAGGTAGTTCCTAGTTCCAATGACCCAATATTTCCTGTATTTTAGACTCTAGATTTGTTGAGAAGAGCAGAGTGAGAGGCTTTTTCAGGTAAAAATTGCTACCTTCATAATTGATTAGGAAGCAATGGTGTATATATTAAAGACCACAAACACCTTCATTACCAATTTTAATTGAATGCCACTAATTGCTAGGCACAGTGCTAGGTCATTCACACACATGATGTCATTCAAATGAAGCAGAAGATAAGTGAAGATCAAAGCACAACAAAGTACCATTTTTTGTAATAAAAATCATAGTCAATATTTATTGAGTTTTTATAATGTGCTAAGCACTATGCTGGATTATCTCTTTTAATTCAATCTTCAACAACAGCCCTATGATTATGATTTTTATTTTAAAGATGAAAAAACTGAGGTATATCTATTTAAGCAATTTGCTCAAGGCAATAGAAAAAAAACTTTTTGGAACATAGTACTCCAAGGGTTAGGATGGCTGTAACTTTAAATACCTTTCAGAAGTGTTTAGAAAAGTTCATGGGCCTACAACAGGTTGTTAAAGGAACTTAGGTATGTCAGGAGGAGGGGGTGTTCTTAACTCTACTGTCTCATACATTTGTTGGTAACTCATCAGAGACTGAGTTTAGGCTACATCATATATGACACTTATCAGCATGCGTAATACAACAGTGATACCTCATCTATGAAAAAGGGAAGACATTTTGTGGTAAATTGTGATAGTGTTTCATTATTTAATCGTTACGAAAAATTTATATTTAAATTGTTTCATTTACTCAGTTCCTTCGACAAAAATGGGGAAACTGAATTTCTTTTTATATCATCAAGATTAGAATTATTTGGCTTAACATTCCCCCTACCCCAAAGTAGTCTGCAGAGCCCGTCTTATAAATATGCAACATGAAAAAAAAGATTTTTTTTTTATGGTCAGGGCTGCATATAGAAATTCTCTTTGAATCTTTTTGATGCATATAAGCACATTAAAGTTGGTGAGAAATATTGAAGCAAAGAAATGTATTTAATTTTGCTTAACCCAGAGTTTCCCCAATTTTTTAACCTTAAGACTCTTTTACAGTATGTTAATCCTGGAACTTTCTCAGACCATACTTTGGGAAATAGTGGTTTAGAATATTTCTTTTTTCTTTCTTCCCGTCTCTTCCCTTCCTTAGTAGACTGCACGCTCAATGTGGAGCCCAGCATGGAGCCTGAACCCACAACCCTGAGATCAAGACCTGAGTTGAGATCAAGAGTCGGATGCTTAACCGACTAAGCCACTCAGGAGCCTGTATTTCAATATTTCTATATTTCAAATAATATTTATGGTTATATTAAATTTCTACTTGGATTAAAAAATTATGGAGGAGAAATGTCAGGACCCTTATGATCTAATATCTTGTTGATAATAGATTAGACTCTTTCCTACAATACAATGGGCAATACACTACTGTCTAACAGTAATAGCAGTCTCAATTCCATGAGACAGTGAACCTGACTTTGGACAGTTCTAATTGTTAGAGACATTTTTCTCCAACTGAGCTTAAAGCTGCCTTCCTGCTTTTTTTTTTTTTAAAGATTTTATTCATTTATTTGAGAGAGAGCGAGCCAGCGAGAGAGGAAACACAAACAGGGGAAGTGGGAGAGGAAGAAGCAGGCTCCCAGCAGAGCAGGGAAATTGGCGCAGGGCTCAATCCCAGGATTCTGGGATCATGCCCTGAGCCGAAGGCAGATGCTTAACGACTGAGCCACCCAGGCCCCCCCTTTAGTTTTGCTTTCTTGAGCAGCATAGAACCAAGGTAATAGGAAAAGGCATTTTTTCAAATAACTGATGATTAGTCTTAGAACTTATTTATGATTTATGTCTTCTTTTACCTAGGCTAAAAATTTCTTGACCCTTGAACATTCCTTGTATGACAGTTTCAGACTATTCTGAATACTTTAAAATTTCCATATCTTGTATGGTTTTCAGTTTCCTGCTGAGATGTTCAGTTTTGATATTGAGGTACTCGAACATGGTAAGCACATTTATTTTATGATTAAAATTTGAAAACTTTAGCGTCTGTACTTGCTCATGGTATCTTGTCTTCTAATGTGAATGGCTATCTTTGTGTGCTTAACATTACCTTTTCTGGAACTCATCTCAAGAAATTCCTTCCTGTTTTGTTAGCTCTTAGATGTTTTTGAGATAAAGTATTTTATATTTCATCAATCTTCGTTTTCTCAGCAGGAGGATTGAACTGAATTACTAATTTGTCAATATAAGAAATAGAAGTCTGAAAATCATCTCGGTAAATCCTTTTCTGTTGATATTCTAGATTACAGGTAATTCTCATAAAATATTGAAGTCAGAACATCTTGAAATAAAAACAAAATCTCTGATGTGAACATTCTATAATATACTCAGACAAGTACCTTTTTGATTTAATATCTAACATTATCTTACCTTATTTTGATAGCCTTGTCATGCTGTTTGTTCATACTGATTTTAGTGAGCAGTTAAAACCTCCAAGTTTCTGAACTCAACCTTCTCCATTCTGACCTTCCTGTGATACTAGTTTTATCTTTTTATATGTAAAGGCAGATATTAGATTTATATTCATTGAATTTAATCCTGTTAATTCTGGTTTTTGTTATAGTCCATTCAGATCTTTTTGACTTTTGTTTTTGTTTTTACCTCCTAACCTGGTATCATTTTGAGATTTTTAAAAAATAGATTATTAATGAAAAATTGTTTAGTGGCATGGAAAACAGTGATATATCTTCCTTTCAAATATCAGTCAAACATTAACACATCTTGAATAAAGTTGTTAAAATGAGCTTCAAACTCACTTTATTAGGCTGCTGTATAAACCTCGTTTCTTTATTTTATCATTAAGCACTTTCTTAAAGGCCCTGCTGAAATCAAGATGTGTTATCTGTGGCACTGTAAATTTATCAGTCTAGTAACCCCAGCTATAAAGGAAATGAGGTTAGCTTGGCACGACTTACTTTTAATAACCCCATCAAAGTTCCAAGTGACCATTGCTTGCTTGCTTTCATTCCTTTTCTTTCTTTTTATGTTTTTTTTAATCTTCATTTTTTAATTACTCATAAACTACTTACTTATGGTTGTAAATCACTTGTCTGCTGGGATCTCCTTGTCCTTAAGATCCAGATATAATTGGCTTGAACCCTAATTCTATGTCATACCAACTATAATGTTCTCCCCAAGATTTCTGCAAATTCCATGAGGTTCTATTCTAAGAGTCGTCTCTGGTTCCAAGCTTTAGCTTCCACTGAATTGCTTTGGTTTATGAATGGTCTTTCTATCCCTATTTTATAGTGTATTAATCTATAATTGGAAATTGACATTTCCCCCTTGATTTTCACACACACACACACACACACACACACACAGACACACACAGTCCAGTACTCCCAGGCAAGGCATATTTATGTATATGGCAAACCTCATAGAAATTTGGGAAGGCAGAAGGGAGGGGTTTCTGTAGTGTTACACTATATTCTAAGTGTTTCCGATTTGTATGTAAGAAATCTTCAAAATTCTTTAGTAGCTTCATCTCATTATTTTTTCACCTCCTTTTCCCCGACCTACTCTCCTTAGTTCTCTCTCACACCCTTAAATTTCTGTTCATTTGAATGCAGTTTCTATCTGCTAATTTGTGCCCTCATGTATCACTTTCTTTCTTTTTTTTCCCCCAAAGATTTTAAATTTATTTATTTGAGAGAGAGCGAGAGTGGGAGCATGAGTGGGGTGGGAGGCAGAGGGAGAAGCTCCACAGGGAGTCTGATGCAGGGCTCCATCCTGGGACCCTGGGATCATGACCTGAACCAAAGGCAGATTCTTAACTGACTGAGCCTCCTAGGCATCCTGGTCATAAATCAATTTCTACATTAAATTACACCTTAAGGTATTTTCCTCAGTAAGAAGAATTCTGTAATCTGCTATCTCTCTTTTCTCTCACACACATACACACATACGTTCTACTATATAGTAATGTATTATAGATGTTTTTTAGGGGGAGAGCATCAACTTTACAGGTATAGATTTCTTCTTCTGGATACACACACTTTGAAAAGCTGTGGGCCACATTTTTATTTCTTGCTCTTGTTTGGAATATAATGGAAAAAGGTCTGCCTCTTTTCTCTTTCAATGGTACCTTACTATTTCATGCAGTATTCTCATTTTGGGCTCCCCCCAACACTCTTACACAATTCCCTGATGCATTTTTAAATTTATTTTTTGTTACGTAGTACCAAGGCATTTCTCTGCTATCCTAATGTCTTCTTTTGTGACCTTACTCTTTTCTTCCTTACAATGATTTTTTTCTAAATTACAGGATTTTTCATCCCTATTGTGGTATATTTCTCTTTAGATGTCAGGTCAATGAGATATTACTCAATTCTTGATTGATAGTCTATAGCTATACATTTCCTGATTTCCTAATGCTTTCTTATCTATATTAACTTATCTTTCCACTGAGACTGCCTCCAGAAATGCATTATGATCATAATGATGAAGCATTTATGAGGACCTAGACTGAGATCACCAACTAGTGCAGACATGGTTCACTGAGTAATTATTTTTTTTTTTTTTTAAGATTTTATTTATTTATGTGACAGAGAAACAGCCAGCGAGAGAGGGAACACAGCAGGGGGAGTGGGAGAGGAAGAAGCAGGCTCATAGCGGAGGAGCCCGATGTGGGACTCGATCCCGGTACGCCGGGATCACGCCCTGACCTGAAGGCAGACGCTTTAACGACTGCGCTACCCAGGCGCCCCACTGAGTAATTCTTGATAGAGAAAGTAGTGTCAACCAACACAGAGCTGGTATATAATTAAGTAACTCAAAGATTCCTGATTTGACAGTTTTAAAGTCATCTAGTTCCTTAAGGAAACACATGTTTTCTTCTCCAGGAAATAGGTCATGGTAAGAGAGGATAGAGAAAGGAATGATCATCTTTCAATATTAAATTAATTATAGAAACTTGGGAAGGCAATTTGGCTTTATTACCACTATTGTTCATAATTTTCCATGGGAATTTAAAAATTTCTTTTTTGGTACTGGTTACTTTTTTGAACTTTACTATTTATGCTTTTCAAGATACCACACCTTATTTTATGGCATCTGGACTTTATAAGGGTCAATTTCATTTGAGACAAAATTGGCTAGGATGTCTCTTGCTTTCTTTAGGGGTCAGAACTTTGTGGAGAAAAAACATTGCTTTTGGCAGGAGAGAGACCTTGCTTGAATCCTGGCTGGGTGATTAGCTGGGTGAATTTGGGAAAGTTAAAATCTGTGATCCTTGGTTTCTTCTTCTGCACTTTAAGCATAATAAAACTTACTCTGAATACTTTGAAAAGGATCTTGTGAAGATTAAATGATATATAAATTACCTGGCAAGAACTGGTGTTCTCTTTCATTTTCTTTCCTTTTCTTGTCCTACCTTTTGCCACCCTGGTATCTTGTTCTTTTGACTCTTGCAGTGCAGTATTGCCCTTATTCCTAAAAAATGAAGGGAAATAAATTTGACTCCTGAGTTGAACTAAGTTTTCCAAGTCTTTAAATTTTTCATATGAGAGTTTTATTTTTTTTTAAATGGTAATATGGGTACCTTTGGACTAGGAAATAGAACAATGTCATTATAAGAAATGGGTCTAGTATTTAATAACTTCTTATGTGAACTACATATTAAATATTTTCTACATACGTTGCTATAAAGCATTTCTACACTGAACAAATGATTTTGAATATGAGGAATATTCATAATGTTGACAGAAAAATCACACATTACCATACTGGTAGCTGAAATTTTTTGAAGCCACCCTCTATTATTAAAAGGCAGGTATATCAGCAAAAAGACTTTCTAAAACTTCTTATTAAAAATATCAGCAGTTTATAAGGAGAGAAATTACTGTATTATTAAGAGCTTAGAAGCCAAGTATATTCTTCAGAAGATTTTAGGCAAAATATATACAGAGATATTAAGGTTTAAAGAAAAATCAAGTCACTAGACTGGTATTGAAGATAGAATGAGAGGAAGTAGAAAATGGAGACAAATAAGGTACAAATCACTGAATTTGTGCTGAATTTCATATTGAAAACTTTAGGGACAAAGGAAATTTAAACCATGTAAAAAATTTTTTAAAGACTTTATTGATCTGAGAGAGAGAGAGAGAGAGAGAGCACAAGGAAGGGGAGAGGCAGAGGGAGAGGGAGAAGCAGACTTCCCCCTGAACTGGGAGCCTAACATGGGGCCGATCCCAGGACCTGGAGATCATGACCTGAGCTGAAGGCAAATGCTTAACCATCTGAGCCACCTAGGTGCCCCTAAACCATGTAAAAATTTAACTTGAAAAAGAATGAGCATCATTCCAGGTAGCTCCAATTTCATTAGTTAATCAATCCATTCAGCAAATGGTTGGTTTTTGTGCACTATTCTGTGTTGATCACTGCTGTGTGCTAGGGATTCAAATTTGGAAAAATAACATCACAATCATTTTCTCCTGGAATTTAAGATGTAAATTAATGTAATTTACTATGATAGAAGTTGGTGTAAGGTGTTACGGAGGCATGATGGCAGTTCTATCAAGGGAAAGTGTTTTGAGTGAAGAATGCATGGCCAAGTTTGGAGATTTAACTAGACAAAGAAAGTGGTGGAAGAAGAGAGCATTTTAACTGCAGGAACAGTACATGCTCAAAGACCTGTAACACTTCTGAAGGCTGAGATGAAGAATCGCTCTGCGTATACCTCAAATGAATGTAATATTGTGTGTCACCTATACTCAAGAGAGAGAGAGAGAGATGAAAAGACAAGCCACAGACTGGAAGACTATATAGGCAAACCACTTATATAATGAATGGCCTATACCCAGAATTTATTAAGAATTCTCAAAACTCAATAAAATAACAAACAAAATGTTTAAAGATGAAAAAGTTGAAGGTGGAGAGGTAGGCATACACCTACTTGTGAAAGGCCTGTGTGCTAAGTTAAAAAGTTAAACTATAGTCTAAAAGCTAAGGGGGAACCATTAACAAATTTTAAGCATGGATATGATATAAGCAAATTTGCATGTTAGGACCATTACACTGCCAGGAGTGAACAAGGAGGCTAGAATGGAGGCAGAGACGCTAGTATTTAGGCTGATGCTGTCATCTGGTCATGAAATGATGGGGTGGGATAGAAAATGATTGAGAGAGATGAAGGAAGAACAGTCTGCAATTTGAAAAGTGATTGGAATCTGTTCAGATGGAAAGGGAATCATCAAGTGGCCTTTCAGGAGTCTGGTTGGGCACTGAGGACCTTGGCTTTCAGTTTTATATAGAGGAGAAGCAGTTGATGGGTTTTAGACATATTGGACTTGAGGCACATATGAGAGATAATAAATACTAAAAGATATGTTTAGAGCTCATGAGAGCAAATTAGGCAAGAGAGAGATTTGGAAAGCCTCAAGAAATAAGCATTAGGATTTAATTTGCCTTTCCCTGATGATTAGTGATATTAGGCATCTCTTCATTTGTCTGTTGTGTATATATTCTTTGGAAAAATGTCTGTCCATGTTCTCTGCCTATTTAAATCAGATTATTTGTTTTTTTTGGTGTTGAGTTGTTATATAAGTTCTTTACATATTTTGGATATTAACCCCTTTTCGGATATATCATTTGCAAATATCATGTGCCATTCAATAAGCTGCCTTTTTGTTTTGTTTATTTTTTTTTCATGGTGCAAAAGCTTTTTATTTTGGTGTAGTCCCAGTAGTTTAATATTGCTTTTGTTTCCCTTGCTTGAGGAGACATATCTAGAAAAAATGCTTCTAGGGCAGATGTCAAACAAAACCACAATAGGATATCATCTTACATCTTTCATGATGGCTAAAATCAGAACCACAGGAAATAACAAGTGCTGGTGAGGTTGTGGAGTAAATGCCCTCCTGCACTGTTAGTGGAAATGTAAAATGGTGCAGCCACTGTGGAGTCAGTATGGAGGCTCCTCAAAAAAATTAAAAATAGAAATACTATATGATCCAGTAATTCCACCACTGTGTATTTAGCCAAAGAAAACAAGAGTACTAATTCAAAAAGATATATGCACCCCTATGTTTATTGCAGCACTATTTATAATAGCCAAGATATGAAAGCAAGCCAAGTGTCCATTGATAGATGAATGGATAAAGAAGATGTAGTATGTGCATGTATGTGTGTACACACCCATGGTAAAATATTACTCAACCATAAAATAGAAAGAAATCTCACCATTTGCAATGACATGTATGGACCTAGAGGGTATAATGCTAACTGAAGTAAGTCAGTCAGAGAAAGACAAATCCATATGATTTCACTCATATTCAGGATTTAAAAACAAATCAAATGAGCAAACAAGAGACAAACAAAAAATCAGATTCTTAAATACAGAGAACAAATGGTTCATTGCCAGAGGGGAGTTGGGTGGGGGGGATGGTTGAAATAAGGGAAGGAGATTAAGAGTATAGTTATCTTGATGAGCAGTGAGAAATATATAGAATTGCTGAATCATTATATTGTATATCTGAAACTAATATAACACTGTATATTATACTTCAATATAAAAATAAATAAGCATTAGTGGAATTAACAGGTTTGTATGACATCTCTTGAGGAAGGTTTATAGTGTCAACTCAAACCTTTGGTCTCAGATCTTTGAGACCTTGTGATTTGGTTGAACCGAATGAAGAATCAATAAGTTTGTATTCAGTTCTTGCCTCAGTAGGGAGATTTTGGACATTTCACTGGAGTCCTTGCCCCTGGCATAACACCATACAATCAGGAAGAGACCTTAGCTCCAGCTTCTTCAAGTGGAGGGAAAGGGTTGGTTCATGGTTCAGCACTCCAACTTTTCTGAGGGAGATCTTCCCCGGACTGGCTTCCATCTTGCTAGTTTTAGAGTTCTGCTGGATCTAGCATAATCTAGGAGAGAGGGGTTTAGACTGATAGACACCACAACTCATTCCACACTTCCCTGGCTCAGCACACAGTAAGCGGACCAGAACCATAGCAACCTGCTTCTGCCTAGGGAAGAAGAGAGTTGGTAGAGGCCAGGCTGGTTGTTGGGGATCTTCTCCTGTATGCGACCAGTCCATGAAGACTAGGAAAGGTGCTTACTTTGTGTAATATGCAGACACCAACACAGAGAATCAAGCGAAGTGAAGAATCAGGCATTGATGGTCTAAACAAAGGATTAAGGTGAATCTCCAGAAACTGATCCTAATGAAAGAGTTATATGATTTACCTGATAGAGAATTCAAAATAATAGTCATAAAGATGTTCACTGAGGTCAAGAAAACAGTGCATGAACAAAGTGAGAATTTCAGTAGAGATAGAAAATACAAAAAGTAGAAAACAGAAATCGTGGCGCTAAAGAACACAATGACTGAATCGAAAATTTCACTAGAGAGGTTTAATAGCAGACTAGATAAGGCCGAAAAAAGGATTAGGGAAAAAAAAAGGGATCAGCAAGCTTGAAGACCAGTCATTGTAAATAATTCAGTCAGAGGAGCAAAAGAAACAGAAATGAACAGGACAATTTAAAGGATTTATGGGACACCATTAAACAGGTTAATAATGTACAGCATATTGTCTGTAGTTACCAGTACTGCACTGCATATTTGAAAGTTGCTAAGAGAGTAGATCTTCAAAGTTCTCATCACAAGAAAAAAATTCTGTGACTATGTAGGTGATAGATGTTAATAGGCTTATTGTGGTGGTCATTTCACAAAATGTACAAATATTGAATCATTATGTTGTACACCTGAAACTAATACACTGTTATATGTCAATTTTACCTCAGTTAAAAAATTGACAAATCCATGGGGTGCCTGGCTGGCTCAGTCAGTAGACCATGTGACTCTTGATCTTGGGGTTGTGAGTTCAAGTCCCATGTTGGGTATAGAAATCACTTAAAAATAAAATCTTTAAAAATAATTAACAAATCCTTAGCTGTACTAAGAATAAAAGAAGACTCAAATAAATAAAATCAGAAATGAAAGAGGGGACATTATAACTAATGCCATAAAAATAAAAAGGATCATAAGTAATTACTATGGATAATTTTAAACCAACAAATTTGATAACCTAGAGGAAATGTATAAATTCCTAGAAACATACACTAAATAATGAAGAAATATAAAGTCTAAAGACTAATAACTAGTATGGAAATAGAATCATTATCAAAAACGTCCTAAGAATTAGAAGCTCAGAACCAGATGGCTTCACTGTCAAGCTCTACAAAACAGTTAAAGAAGAATTACTGACATCCCTTCTCAAACTATTCCAGGATATTGAGGAGGAAGGAACACGTCCAAGTCCATTTTATGAGACCAGTAGAACTCTGATACTAAAGCCAGATATGGACACCATATAAGAGAAACTTACAGGTGAATATCCCTGAAGAATAGATGCAAAATCCTCAACAAAATTGTAACAAACTGAATTCAGCAGTGTATTAAAAGGATTGTACGTTAAGACTATGTAGGTTTTACCTGGGGTGAAAGGATGATTGAACATGTGAAAATCAGTCAGTGTGATATACCACAGTAATGGATAAAGGATAATAATCACATGCCCACTTTAGTAGATGCAAAAAAAGCAGTTGAAAAAATTCAACATCCTTTCATGATGAAAATTCTCAACAAACTAGAAGTAGAAGGAAAATACCTCAACATAATAAAGGCCATATATAACAAGATATAGCTAACATTGTACTTAACAGTGAGAAGTTGAAATCTTTTTCTCTAAGATCAGGAACAAGACAAGGATGCCAACTTTGACCAACTATGTTGTTCTAATCAACATAGTATTGGAAGTCCTAGCTAGAGCAGTTAGTCAAGAAAAAGGAAATAAAAGGCATCCAAATTTTAAGGGGAGAAATAAAACTGTCTCTATTTGCAGGTGACAATGTATTATATATAGAATACCTGACTCTACCAAAAAAACTGTTAGAAATAATGAATGAATTCAGTAAAGTTGTAGGCTACAAAGCCAGCATACAAAAATCAGTTGCATTTCTTACATTTACAATGAACTATCCAAAAAGGAAATTAGGAAAACAATCCCATTTACAGTGGCACCAGAAAGAAAGAAATATTTGGGAATAAACTAAGAAGATGAAAGACTTATAATACTGAAAATTATAAAACATTGATGAAAGAAATTAAAGAAGATACAAATGGAAGGGTATCTGGTGTTCATGAATTGAAAGAATTACTATTGTTAAAATGTCTGTAATACCCTATCTACAGATTCAATGCAATTCCTATTATAATCTCAATGGAATTTTTTAAAAACAGAAATTAAAATTATTCTACAGTTCATATGGAATGATGCAAGGCTATGTATAGCCGAATGAATTCCGAGAATGAGAAACAAAGCATTGCACTTCCTGATTTCAAAATATATTACAAACCTGCAGTATTCAAAACAGTATGGTACTGGGATTAAAAATAGACTTCTAGACCAATGGAACAAAATAAAGACCCCAGAAATAAATCCATACATGTACCATCAACTAATCTTTGACAAGGATGCCAAGAATACACAGGTGAGAAAGGATACTCCCTTCAACAAATGGTCCTGGGAAAATGGGATATCCATATGTAAATGAATGAAATTGGACTGTTATTTTACATCACACAGAAAAATCAACTCAAAATGGAATAAAGACTCAAAACTCAAAAGAATAAACGTAAGATCTAAAACTGTAATTCTTAGAAGAAAACATAGGGAAATACTTCATAATATTGGTCTTAGAAGTGATTTCATGGATATGACATCAAAAGGCAACAAAACCAAAAATAAACAAATGGGACTACATCATACTAAAAAGCTTTTGCATAGCAAAGGAAAAAAATCAACATAGTGAAAAGGCAGTCTGTGGGGTAGGAGGAAATATTTGCAAACCATATATCCAGTAAGGGGTTAATATCCCAAAAAAATAAAAGGAACTCTACAGCTCATTAGAAAAAAACTCTAATAACCCTATTAATAAATGGGCTAAGGACTTGAATAGATATTTCTCCAAAGACTTACAAATGGCCAAGAGGTCTATGAGAAAATGCTCAATGTCAATATCATCAGGGAAATGAAAATCAAAATTACAATGGGATATTACTTCACACCTGTCAGCAAAATTATTATAAAAACTAAAAAGATGACAAGTGTAGTGAAGATGTGGAGAAATTGGAACACTTGTACACTGTTAATAGGAATGCAAAATGGTATAGCCACTATGGAAAACAGTATGGAAGTTCCTCAAAAAATTAAAAATACAACTACCTTATGATCCAGCAATCCATTTTCTAAGTATTTATCTGAAAGAATTGAGATCAGGATCTCAGAGATATTAGCATCCCCATGTTCATTGCAGCAGTCTTCACTATGGTTAAGATGTGGAAACAATCTAAATATTCACCAACAAATGAATGGATAAACAAGATGTGGTATATGTACAAAGAAATAATATTTAGCCTTAAAGAAGGAAATTCTATGATATGCAACATGAATGAAGACATTATGCTAAATAAAATAAGCCAGTAACAGGAAGACAAATACTTATATGGGGTATCTAAAAATAGTTAAAATCATAGATTCAGAGTGAATTGGTGGTTGCTAAGGGATAGGGGGTGGAAATGGGAAATTAGTAATCAATGGGTATAAAGTTTCAGTTAAGCAAGTTTTATTCAAACTAGAGATCTCATGTAGAACATTGTATCTGTAGTCAACAATGATGTATACCTAAAAATTTTTAGGAGGGTTGATCTCGTGTAGTCACAATAAAATAAAATTTAAAATAAAATTTAAAAAAGATAAATTTTGCAGCAATATTAAAGAAAAAAGTCTAAATTATCTATTTCTTATAGCAAATGCCTTGCACCGAGATGATGCTCAGTAAACAGTTTCTTTTTATTGAAGTATAATTGACATATAACATTATATTAGTTTCAGGTGTAGAACATAAGGATTCAGTATTTGTACATATTGTGAAATGATCACAAGTCTACTTAACATCTGTCACTATACATAGTTACAAATTCTTTTCTTATAATAGGACTTAAATTCTTTTATCTTAGCAACTTTGAAATATGCAAAGTGGTGTTATTAGCTATAGTAACTGTGCTATACATTACCTCTCCATGATTTATCGATTTTATAACCGGAAGTTTGTACCTTTTGACCCCCATCACCCCACTCCACCCCCCTAACCCCTGCATCTGGCAACCACCAATCTGTTCTCTGTATCTATGAGCTCAGGTGTTTGTTAGTTTTAGGTGTCACATGTAAGTGATATCATACAGTATTTGTCTTTCTGTCTGTCTTGCAATAAACAATTGTCGAATGATTGTTTTTGTTCAGTCATTCATTGCTGAAAGATGTAATGAGTTTAATGACAGTGGTCTTTTATAATTTAGGGAACTTTAAAATTTACAAAGCAGTAATCTGTAAAGCTGGATTATAAATTTTATTAGGGCAAGAACTCTTCCTCTTTTATTTTTCTCAATTTCCTGTATGTCTGGCATGTTGCCAGGCCCATGATAAATATTTGTCAATTGAATGTCTTTTATTTTTCCTCAGCTGATTTCACAACAATCTTGTAAAGTAGGCAAGCAAGGACATTTTCTCCCATTTTACAGATAACAATAAAAAATTGGAGTAGTAGAGACTCGTCCAAAGATATGAAATTAATAAATGGCATAGTAAGGATTTGAATCAGATTTCAAGACCAATGTGCTTTCAACTCCATAGGAGTATTTCTAAATTAGACCTCAGGTCCAATTTTGTTCTGTGTTCTTTTTTTTTTTTAAACTTTTTTTTTTTTTTTTAATTTGGGATGCCTGGGTGGCTCAGTTGGTTGGGTGTCTGCCTTTGGCTCAGGTCATGATCCCAGGGTCCTGGGATTGAGTCCCTCCATGGGCTCCTTGCTTGGCGGGGAGCCTGCTTCTCACTCTGCCTGCTGCTTCCTCTGCTTGTGCACTCTGTCTCACTCTCTCTGTCTGACAAATAAATAAAACCTTAAAAAATAAAGTTTTTAATTTAAATTCCATTAATTAACATATGTATTATTGGTTTCAGAGGTACAGGCCTGTGATTCATCAGTTTTATGTAAGTGCCCGTTACATCACATGCCCTCCTTAATGTCCATCACCCAGCCACCCCATCCTCCCACCCTACTCTCCTTCAGCAGCCCTCTGTTTGTTTCCTATGATTAAGAGTCTCTTATGATTTGTCGCCCTCTCTGGTTTCGTCTTTTATTTTTTCTTCTCTTCCTCTATGATCCTCTGTTTTGTTTCCTAAATTCCATGTATCAGTGAGATATGGTAATTGTATTTCTCTGATTGACTTATTTCACTTAGCATAATACCCTGTAGTTCCATCCAAGTCTTTGCAAATGGCAAGATTTCATTTTTTGATGGCTGCATAATATTCCTTTGTGTATTTATACCACATCTTCTTTATCCATTCATCTGTCAGTGGACATCTGGGCTCTTTCCATAGTTTGGCTATTGTGGACATTGCTGCTATAAACTTTGGGTGTAGGTGCCCCTTCGCATCACTACATTTGTATCTTTTGGGTAAATACCCAGTAAGTGCAGTTGCCGGGTCATAGGGTAGCTCAATTTTCAACTTTTGGGGGAACCTCCATACTGTTTTCCAGAGTTGCTGCACCAGCTTGCATTCCCACCAACAGTGAAAATACCACCAACATTTTTGACAGAGCTGGAACAAATAATCCTAAAATTTGTATGGAACCAGAAAAGATCCTGAATAACCAAAGGAATGCTGAAAAAGAAAAACAAAACTGATAACATCACAATCATTTGCAATGATGTGGATGGAACTAGAGGGTATTATGCTAAGCGAAATAAGTCAATCAGAGAAAGACAATTATCATATGATCTCACTGATACGCAGAATTTAAGAAATAAGGCAGAGGATCATAGGGGAAGAGAGGAAAAATGAAACAAGATGAAACCAGAGAGGGAGACAAACCATAAGAGACTCTTAATCTTAGGAAACAAACTGAAGGTTGCTGGAGAGGAGGGGAGTGGAGGACGAGGTGGCTGGGTGATGGACACTGGGGAGGGTATGCGTTGTGGTGAGCGGTGTGTGTTATGTAAGACTGATGAATCACAGGCCTGTACCCTGAAACAAAAATACATCATATGTTAATAATAAAAAATAAAATGAAAAAAATGTTGATGGTATTTCGATAGGGATTGCATTGAATATGTAGATTGCTCTAGGTAGCATAGACATTTTAACAATATTTGTTCTTCCAATCCATGAGCATGGATGTTTTTCCATTTCTTTGTGTCTTCGTCATTTCTTTCATGAGTGTTCTATAGTTTTCTGAGTACAATTCCTTTGCCTCTTTGGTTAGGTTTAGTCCTAGGTATCTAATGGTTTTGGGTGTAATTGTAAATGGGATTGACTCTAATTTCTTTTTCTTCTGTCTCATTGTTAACGTGTAGGAATGCAACTGATTTCTGTGCATTGATTTTATATCCTGCCATGTTGCTGAATTCCTGTATGTGTTCTAGCAATTTTGGGGTGGAGTCTTTTGGGTTTTCCACATAGAGTATCATGTCATCTGCAAAGAGTGAGAGTTTGACTTCTTTGCTGATTTGGATGCCTTTGTTCTCTGTTCTTGATTTAAGTTTTGTTATCATTCCTTACAGTAAAAATCATTTGAGATACGTGTATTTTAATTTTCTGCTTCAGCTGCAAAGTTCCTTTAATGAGTGGTATTATCATTTTGTAAGTTCATTTGGAAAATATGTATGAAAGTCAATGGATTAAGTTCAGAAAAATAAAAAAAAATTTTTTCTCAGTAATACTTCGCTTTGGTTGTTCTGTGTTTGCCATATTTGACTAAGGTAGATTAGCCATTTCTTATGCTTAAACAATTTCTTTTTACTCTAAACATTAATATTTATAGAACATTAATATATTATTATTTTGACTATTCCTTTCTTCTGTTTTAGTTTCCAGAATCTTTTGATATTGTTTCAAACTGACATTTTAGGGACACTAAGACCACACTTGGTGATTCAGTATCTTTAATCAGATGCTTATTGGATACTCTTTTCTACACATAATGTTGTGAGTATGGAATTTTCTTCTTATATTGTAGGTAGCATCTAGTACCTTGTATAGTTGCATAGAATGTTAAACAAGAAAAAGTGATAACTGTTGAGCTGGCTGCTCTTTTGGAGCAATGCTACTTGATACTTTTTTTTATTATGGGAGTTAGTAGGCTGCTGGGGCTGTGGAGTTACTTGAGTCTTTTGATGACTACAAAAGGAAGCCAGCGCATTGGCAGTTGAGGGCCAGGGAATTTTACTTGCCAGAGCCCTGGCTGTATCATTTCCTGCTGCTTCAGCTGGGTTTTTTTCTTGCCTTCTTTCTCAAATTACTCCATGAATCTACATAATTTTCATGAACTCACTGAATGTGTGTTATATACATACTCTTTTCCATGGTGGTTGCACCAATTTACATTCCCACCAACAGTGAAGAAGGATTCCCTTTTCTCCATATCCTCCCTAAAACTTGTTATTTCTTGTTTTTTAGTAATAGTCATTCTAATAAGTGTGAAGCGATATCTCCTTGTGGCTGTGATTTGCATTTTTTTGATGCTTAATGATATTGAGCACCAGCTTATGTATTTCTGTGTCATCTGTATGTCTTTGGAAAAATATCTGTTCAATCCTCTGCCCATTTTTAAATCAGATTGTTTGTCTTTTTGCTATTGAGTTTTGTGTGTTCTTTATATATTTTGGGTAGTAACCCCTTATCAGATATATGATTTGCAGCTATTTTATCCTATTCAGTATATTGTATTTTCATTTTGTTTGTGGTTTCCTTTGCTGTGCAGAAGCTTTTCAGTTTGATTTAGTTCCACTTATTTTTGCTTTTGATGCCTTTATTTTTGGTGTCAAATCCAAAAAATGATCACCAAGACTGATGCAAAGGAGATTTCTGCTTATGTTTTCTTCTAGGAGGTATATGGTTTCAGATCTTACATTCAAGTCTTTAATACATTTTGAGTAGTCTTTGTGTATGGTGTAAGATAGTTGTCCAGTTTCATTCTTTTGCATGTGGCTCTCTAGTTTTTCTGGACACGCATTTATTAAAGAGATTGTCCTTTCCCTATTGCATATTCTAGGCTTCTTTGTCATAAATTAATTGACCATATATGCGTGGGTTTATTTCTGGGCTCTCTGTTTTGTTCTATTGATCTATGTGTCAGTTTTTATGCCAGTATTATAATTTTTTGATTACTATAGCTTTGTCGTTTGAAATCAGAAGCATGATACCTTGAACTTTGTTCTTTTTCAAGATTGCTTTGGCTATTCAAGATCTTTTGTGTATCCATGCAGATTTTAGGATTATTTTTTCAATTTCTGAAAATATACCATTGGAATTTTGATAGGGATTGCATTGAACCCCTGCTTTGAGTAGTATGGATATTTTAACAATAATAATTTTTCCAAACCATGAACTCTGAATATCTTTCCATTTATTTGTGTTGTCCTCAATTTTTTTCATCAGCATTTTACAGATCTCAATGTATAGGTCTTTCACCTCCTTAGTTAAATTTATTCCTGGGTATTTTATTCCTTTTGATGCAATTGTAAATGGAATTTTTACAATTTCTCTCCCTGATAGTTCATTATTAGTATATAAAAACAACAGATTTTTGTATATTAATTTTGTACCTTGCAATGTTTCTAAATTCATTTATTAGTTCTAAGCTTTCTGGTGGAGTTTTTGGGGTTTTCTTTTTTAAAAAATTTTTTTGAAAAATTATTAGAGAGAGAGTGAGAGAGGGAGAGAGGAAGGGGGAGGAGTAGAGGGAGAGGGAGAAGCAGGCTCCCTCCTGATGCGTGGCTTGATCCAGGACCCTGAGATCATGACCTGAGCCGAAGGCAGACGGCCAGCTGACAGCCATCCAGGTGCCCCTAGGGTTTTCTATATATAATACTACGTCATCTGCAAATAGTGACAGTTTTACTTTTTTCTTTCTAATTTGGATTCCTTTTATTTCCTTTTCTTGGTAATAGCTCTGGTTAGGACTTCTACTCTGGTACTATGTTTAATAAAAGTAAGAGTGGTCATCCTTGTCTTGTTCCCGATCTTAGAGGAAAAGCTTTCAGCTTCTCGTCATTGATTATCATGTGAACCGTGGGCTTGTCATATATGGTCTTTATAATGTTGAGGAATGTTTCATTTGTACCCACTTTGTTGAGTGTTTTTATCATGAATGAGTGTTAAATTGTATTAGATGCTTTTTCTGCATCTATTGAGATCATCATATGGTTTTTATCATTATAGTTTGTTAATGTGATGTATCATGTTGGGTGATTTTTGGATGTTGAACCATTCTTACATTTCAGGAATAAATTCTGCTTGATCATGGTGTATAATCCTTTTAATGCATTGTTGAATTCAATTTACCTATATTTTGTTGAGTATTTTTGTATCCATGTTCATTACGAATATTGACCTGTGATTTTTTTTTTTTCTTGTGATGTTCTTGTCTGGTTTTTGTGTCAGGATAATGCTGCCTTCTTAAAGTGAGTTCGTAAGTGTTTCCTCCACTGTTTTTTGGAAAAGTTTGAGGACTGGCCTTCAATCTTCTTTGAATGTTTGGTAGTATTCACTAGTAAAGCTGTCTGGTACAGGACTTTCATTTGTTGGGAGGTTTTTGATTACTGATTCAGTCTGGTCTGTTACAATTTTCTATTTCTTTATGACACAGTCTTGGAAGGTTGTAGGTGTCTAAGAATTTATTCATTTCTCCTAGGTTGTCCAATTTGTTGGTGTGTAATATTCATGGTAATCCCTTATGATTTTTTTGTATTTCTGTGGTGTCACTCTGGTGAGTCTAGCTAAAGGTGTGTCAGTTTTGTTTATCTTATCAAGGAACCAGCTCTTGGTTTCATTGATCTTTTCTGTCATCTTTTTAGTCTCTATTTTATTTTTTCTGTTCAGATCTTTGTTATTTTCTTCCCTCTAATAACTTAAGTGTTTGTTGTTTTTCTAGTATTTTGAAATATAAAGTTCAAAAAAACTTTATAAAAAGTTCAAGTGGTTTTTTTTTGCTTTGTTTTATTTGAATTCGAGTATAGTTGACTCACAGTGTTACATTACACTTAGGTTATTCACTTGAGGTATTTCTTGTTCCTTGAGGTAGATGTTTATTGCTATGAACTTCTCTTTCAGAACTGCTTTTGCTAGATGCCATAAGTTTTGTCATGTTGTATTTACCTTTTCATTTTTCCATGCTAATTTTTTATTTCTCTTTTGATTTTTTCATTGATCCACTCATTCATTGTTCAGTAGCATGCCATTTAATCTCCACATATTTGTGAGTTTTCTGGTTTTCTTCTTGTAAGTGATTTCTGGTTTTATACCATTGTGTTCAGAAAAGATGTTTAGTATAATTTCAAGCTTCTTAAATTTGTTAAGACTTGTTTTTTTGACCTAACATGATTTATTGTGGAGAATGTCACACGTACACTTTTGAAGAATGTGTATTCTGTTGCTTTTGGATGGAATGTCCTGCATTTATCTGTTAAGTCCATCTGGTCTAATGTGTTAAGGTTGATATTTCCTTATTGATTTTCTGTCCTGTTGATCTACCCATGGATGTAAATGGAGTATTGAAGTCCCCTACTATTATTATATTGCTGTTTATATCTATTTTTAGGTCTGTTAAAATTTGCTTTATATATTTAGGTGCTCCTGTGTTGAGTGAGTAAATATTTGCAAATGTTATATCATCTTATTTAATTGACCTCTTTATTGTTATGTAATGCCCTTCTTTTTCACCTTTTATAGTCTTTGTTTTAAAGTACATTTTGTCTAATCAGGAGGGCTAAGATGGCAGAGGAGTAGGGCAACCCTAAGCTTACCTCCTCCCTGGAACACAGCTAGATAAATATCAATCATTCTGAATACCCAAGAAATCAGTCAGAAGTCTTTGTAGACATGGAACAAAGCTGCATGTCTACAAACCCATGGAAGGTAGGAACTGCAGAGAGTTGATTTGTGGGAGAAAAGAGCTGGGGGTGCTGCAGAGGGAAACCCTGATCACAGAGCAAGTAGTGAGACAGAACGATGTAGAAAGAAAGAATGACAAAAAAAAAGTGTGAAAATACACACAGAGGATGCACAAGAAAACTGTTCCCCAAAACCATTTGACTGGAAAAAAAGGAGAGGGTTTCAGTACCACCAGTTTTTTATAAACAGCGGAGCATAGAGTCTGAAGTTTGGAGGTCAGCATCATAGCTAGGGTCAGGCCTGGTGGTGCTCCTGTGGGGAAGCAGGGTGGAGCCCTAGTAGTGAGCAGCATGATCTGAGCGCATCCCCCTGGTCGCTTGGGGAGAAGGGGTTCCCCTGCGTGGAGTGCACTTGGTCGAGATGTATGGCCTCTTGTGGGCAAAAGACATTAGGGGCACCATTGAGCTGCCCAGTTCACCAGTATAGGAACAAAGAGGCCAGTGAGTGCAGCAAACTTTGGTGCTGGCTGTGTGTTGTGATTTTTAATAAACTCCAAACCACCACATGGTCATTTAGTTGTTTCCTGGGACAAGCTGGCACTAGCCATGGCATGGCAAGACCTTCCCCCAGAGGTTCTGCATGTTCTGCACTTTGGGGGCCTCTGAAGTGTGGGGTTTTGAAACACAGCCACACATGGCAGGCAAATTGCCTGGACACAGGTTGAAGGTGGAGATCTGACAGAAGCTGGGGACACAGGAGGGGTGATTATTTATGTCTGTGAGGGCTTCCTGGAGAGTGGTGGGTGTGAACTTCTGGCACTGGGAGAAAGCTGGTGAAACCATTTTCACCCCCTCACCCAACAGCGCTGATCAATCTCATTCGGCTAAAGAGTGCCACCAATTGGAGAATGGAGTCACTACACAAAGTGTTGACCCCCTGTGCCCTGTAGGTTCATTTCTACTAGGGCAAGTTGTTCTGAGAATCAGAGCAGCAGACTCTTCCCCCAGAAGATGAGCACAAAACCTCACATGCACTAAGTCTCCTGATCATAGAGTGCTGCAAAGCTTCAGCTCTTGGGGAAACAGGATCTAGCTTCCTTTGGGTTTGTTGTTTGTTTGGATACAGGAAGAGCAATTTTTTTTTTTAATTTTTAATTTTTTAAAAAGATTTTATTTTAAAGGATACTTTATCCAGAAAGTCTGTCATTCAGAATAGAAGGAGAGTAGAGTTTTCCAGATAAACAAAAACTAAAGGAGTTAATGACCACAAAACCAGCCCTACAAGAAATATTAAGAGGAAAGGAAGACCAAAAGCAACAAAAACTAGAAAGGAACAGAGAACATCACCAGAAACACCAACTTTACAGGTAACACAATGGCATTAAATTTGCATCTTTCAATAATCACTCTGAATATAAACAGACTAAATGCTCCAATCAAAAGACATAAGGTATCAGAATGGATAATAAAAACAAGATCTATCTATATGCTGCCTACAGGAGACTTATTTTAGACCTAAAGACACCTGCAGATTGAAGGTGAGGGGATGGAGAATCATCTATCATGCTAATAGACATCAGAAGAAAGCTGGAGAAGCCATTTATATCAGACAAGCAAGATTTTAAACCAAAAATTGTAATAAGAGATGAGGAAGGGTACTATATCATAATAAAGGTGTTTATCCAACAAAAAAATCTAAAAATTGTAAATATTTTTGCCCCCTGCTTGGGAGCACCCAGATATATAAATCAATTAATAACAAACATAAAGAAACTCTTGATAATAATTCAGTAATAGTAGGGGACTTTGACAGCCCACTTACCGCAATGGACAGATCACCTAAGCAGAAAATCAACAAGGAGACAGTAGCTCTGAATGACACACTGGGCCAGATGGACTTAACAGATATATTCCGAGCATTTCATCCTAAAGCAGCAGAATACACATTCTTTTCGAGTGCACACAGAACATTCCCCAGAATAGATCACATACTGGGTCACAAATCAGGCCTCAACAAGAACAAAAAGGTCAAGATCATACCATGCATATTTTCAGACCAAAACGCTATGAAACTTGATGTCAACCACAAGAAAAAATTTGGAAAGACCACAAGTACACGGAAGTTAAAAAACATCCTACTAAAGAATGAATGGGTAAACTGGGAAATTAAAGTTGAAATAAAAAATACATGGAAGCAAATGAAAATGAAAACACAAGAGTCTAAAACCTTTAGGATGCAACAAAGGCATTCCTAAGAGGGAAGTATATTGCAATACAGGTCTGCCTCAAGAAGCAAGAAAAATCTCAAATAAACAACCTAACCTTATACCTAAAGTAGCTAGAAAAGGAACAGCAGATGAAGCCTAAAGCCAGCAGAAGAAGGGAAATAATTAAGATTGGAGCAGAAATAAATGCTATAAAAGTAAAACAAAATAAAAACAAAAACAGAAACAAAACCAGTAGAACAGATCAATGAAACCAGGAGCTGGTTCTTTGAAAGAATTAACAAAATTGATAAACCCTTAACCAGATTTATCAAAAAGAGAAGAAAAAGGACCTAAGTAAATAAAATCATGAATGAAAGGGGAGAGATCACAACTAACACTATAGAAATACAACAGTTAAAAAAGAATATTATGAAAAATTTATGCCAACAAACTGGGGAATCTGGCAATTCCTAGAAACCTATAAATTACCACAACTGAAACAGGAAGAAATAGAAAATTTGAACAGACCCAAACCAGCCATGACATTGAAACAGTAATAAAAAATCTCCCAATAGGGGTGCCTGGGTGGCTGTGTGGGTTAAGCTTCTGCCTTTGGCTCAGGTCATGATCCTAGGGTCCTTGGATTGAGCCCCGCTTGGGTTCCCTGCTCAGTGGAGGCCTGCTTCTTCCTCTCCCTCTCCCCCTCCCCACCTCGTGCTCTCTCAATATCTGTCTCTCAAATAAATAAATAAAATCCTTCAAAATATCTCCCAACAAACTAAAGCCCAGGACGAGATGGCTTATCAGGGAAATTCTACCAGACATTTACAGAAGAGTTAATACCTATTCTTCTGAGACTGTTCCAAAAAATAGAAATGGAAGGAAAACTTCCAAACTCTGTGAGGCCTGCATTACCTTGATTTCAAAACCAGACAAAGGCTCCATTAAAAAGGAGAAACACGGACCAATATCCCTGATGAACATGGATGCAAAAATCCTTAATAAGATACTAGGAAATCGAATCCAATAGTACATTAAAGGAATTATTCAACATGATCAAGTGGGATTTATTCCTAGGCTGCAGGGGTGGTTCAATATTCACAAATCAATCATTGTGATACACTGCATTAATAAAAGAAAGGATAAGAATCCTATGATCCTGTCAATAGATGCAGAAAAAGCATGTGACAAAATACAGCATCCTTTCTTGATTAAAAAAACCCTCAACAATGTAGGGATAGAGGGAACATGCCTCAAGCTCACAAAGGCCGTATACAAAAGATCCACAGCTAATATCAACCTCAATGGGGAGAAACTAAGAGCTTTTCCTCTATGGTCAGGAACAAGACAGGAATGCTCACTCTCACCACTGCTCACCACTGCTACTTAACATAGTACTGGAAGTCCTAGCTGCAGTGATCAGAGAACAAAAAGAAATAAGAGGCATTCACATTGGCGAGGAAGAAGTCAAACTTTCAGTATTTGCAGACAACATAATACTCTGTAGAGAACCCGAAAGACTCCACCAAAAATTTTCTAGAACTGATACATGAATTCAGCAAAGTTGAAGGATACAAAATCAACATACAGAAATCTATTGCATTTCTATAAACCAATAATGAAGCAGCAGAAAGAGAAATCAGGGAATCAATCCCATTTACAATTGCACCAAAAAACAATAAGATACGTAGGAATAAATCTAACAAAAGAGGTAAAAGATCTGTATGCTGAAAAGTATAGAACACTTATGAAAGAAATAGAAGACACAGAGAGATGGAAAAACATTCTATGCTCATGGATTGGAAGAGCAAATATTGTTAAAATGTCTGTGTTACCCAGAGCAATCCACACATTTAATGCAATCCCTATCAGAATATAACCAGCATTTTTCACAGAACTAGAAGAAAAAAATCCTAAAATCTTTATAGAACCAGAGAAGACTCTGAATAGCCAAAGCAATTTTGAAAAAGAAAAGCAAAGCGGGAGACATCACAGTTCCAGATCTCAAGTTATATTACAAAGCTGTAGTCATCAAGGCAGTATGGTACTGGCACAAAAACAGACACATAGGTCAATGGAACAAAATAGAAAACCCAGAAATGGACCCACAAATATATGGTCAACTAATCTTCAACAAAGCAGGAAAGAATATCCAATGGAAAAAGTCTCTTCAACAAATGGTGTTGAGAAAACTGGAGAGCCACATGCAGAAGAATAAAACTAGACCACTTCTTTACACCATCACAAAAATAAACTCAAAATGGGTGAAAGATCTAAATATGACACAGGAAACCATCAATTTTCTAGAGATCAACACAGGTAGGAATCTCTTTGACCTTGGCCATAGCAACTTCTTACTAGACACTTCACTGCAGACAAGAGAAACAAAAGGAAAAATGAACTATTGGGACTTCATCAAGATAAAAAGCTTCTGCACAATAAAGGAAACAGTCAACAAAAATAAAAGACAGTCTACAGAATGGGAGAAGACATTTGCAAATGATGTAGCTGACAAAAGATTAGTATCCAAAATTGATAAAGAACTTATCAAACTCATCAACCAGAAGAGAAATAATCTAGTTTAGGAAATGGGCAGATGACATGAATATACACTTTTTCAAAAAAGACATCCAGATGGCTGGCAGGCACATGAAAAGATGCTCAATATCATTCATTACCAGGCAAATACAAATCAAAACCATGATGAGATACCACCTCACACTTAACAGAATGGTTAAAATTAACACAAGAAACAATAGGTGTTGTTGAGGATGTGCAGAAAGGGGAACCTTCTTGCACTCTTGGTGGGATTACAAACTGGTGAAGCCACTCTGAGAACAGTATGGAAGTTCCTTAAAAACTTGACAGTAGAAGTACCCTATGATCCAGCAATTGTACTATTGGGTATTTACCCTGTAAATACCCTTTTGTACCCAAAGGATACAAAAATACACATTCGAAGGGGCGCATGTACCCTTACGTTTATAGCAGCATTATCAACAAGAGCCAAACTATGGAGAGAGCCCAAATGTCTTCAACCAATGAATGGATAAAGATGTGGTATATATGTACAATGGACTATTACTCAGCCATCAAAAAGAATGAAATCTTGCCATTTGCAAAGATAAGGATAGAGCTGGAGTGTATTATGCAAAGTGAAATAAGTCAATCAGAGAAAGACAAATACATGATTTCATTCACATGTGGAATTTACTAAACAAAGAAACAAACAGCATGGGAGCAGAAAGGTGGCAGTGGAATAGGAGGACCCTAGGCTCACCTTGTCCTATGAATACAACTAGATAACTATCAAATCATCCTACATATCCCAGAAATTGACCTGAAGACTGACAGAATAAACCGCACAACTAAACAGAGAGTAGAGGCCATATCTAAGAAGGTGGGGAGTGTAGAGACATGGTTTAGGGGAGAAATGGATTGTAGCTGCTGTGAATAGGAGGGAGCCCTGGTCACAGAGAAGAGCGAGAGAGGAACACAAGGAAAACATTTCCCCAAAGCCATTGGCTTGGAAAATGTGTTGGGCTGAATTTCGTGACTTTTTTAACCAGTGGGGCTTAAAGCCTGGAGTTTTAAAGGTCAGTGGCCTTGGCTGGGATTGAGCCACGAGGGCATTGTACTACTCCTGGAGAGAAGGCAGACAAGCAACCCCAGGGGGCAAACAGTGTGGAAACAGTGACCTGAAGAGTGTGTGTGGGACACACAGTGGGAAGAGTATTTGCTCTTTTCGGAGCATGTCCCTTAGAGGCAGCATTCATGGGCACACTTCTTAGGGAACAAAGGAGCTGGCTGGTGCCATTTCCCTCCCCTGCCCCTCAGCATAAACACAGAGCCACTTATGTGAACCAGTGTATCGACAACACTGGCTGCCTAACTTGCTTATACAAGCCCTGCCCCATCCCACTGTGCTCTGGTCAAACTGTCTTTGGTCACGCTTGCCTCAGTCCCAGCATGGCAGGCCCCTCCCCCAGAAGACCGGCACAAACCCCTGCCCACACCATGTCTTCCAACTAGAGAGATGTAGGGCCTCATTTCTGGTGGTGCTGACAGGTCTCATTTCACAAGCAGACCAGAGCACACCTAGTTAAAACTCACCACATTGAGGCAAGGAACCAAACACTGTCCACAAGAGAGAGCCTCTGCAGAGGACTGGCCCGAAGAAGAGAGCAGTCGGAACACAACAGGAGAGTGCACAAAGCACACACTGGAGACACTCCCTGAAGCTCCAGGTCCTGGGTACCACATGACCTCTTCTTCATTAGGCCATTACTTTCAGGAGTGGGAGACATAACTGGCTTTTCTAACACAGAAAAGAAGGCAGAGACTTAGACATAATATGAAAACAGAGGAATTTATCCCAAATGAAAGAATAAGTTAAGGCCATGGTCAGAGATCTAAGTGAAATATGGATATAAGTAACATGCCTGATGGAGAATTTAAAGTAATGACATTAGAATACTCACTGGGCTTAAGAAAAGAATAGTAGACTTCAGTGAGACCTTTACCACATAGATAAAAGAGTTAAAAAAGAATCAGAGATGAAGAGTGCAATAAATGTGTTTAGAAACACTGTTGATGTAATGAACTGCAGGCTGGAAGAAGTGGAATGAATTAGTGATCTAGAAGACAAACTAATAGAAAGCATTGAAGCTGTACAAAAGAAAGAAGAATTATGCGACAGAAGATTTAAGGAACTCAATGACTCCATCAAATGGAGTAACATTTGTATTATAGGAATCCCAGAAGAAGAGAGAAAAGGGGGCAGAAAATGTATTTGAAGAAATAATAGCTGAAAACTTCCCTAATCTGGCACAGAGAACTGCCATCAAAATCAACAAAAGCAGGCTCACACCAAGACATATTTGTATGTAAATTTGTAAAATATAGTGATAAAGAAAAATCTTAAAAGCAGCAAGATAAAAGAAGTCCTTATCTTACAAGGGAAGACCCATACGGCTAACTGCAGATTTCTAAATAGAAACTTGGCAAGCCAGAAGGGAGTGGCATGATATATTCAAAGTTCTGAATGGGAAAAGTCTAGCCAAGAATACTCTATTCAGCAACAGAAGGAGCACTACAGAGTTTCCCAGACAAAGAAAAACTAAAGTAGTTCATGACCACTAAAGCAGCCCTGCAAAAAATATGAAAGGGGACTCCGAGTGGAAAGGAGAGACCAAAAGTGATAGTATAAATTAGGCAGGAAACACAAAAGCAGTAAAAATGAGTATTTCTGTAAATGTCAGTCAAGGAACTCACATAAAAAAAGGATATAAAACATAATAATGTATACCTAAAACAATGGAGGAGAGGAGAAAAGAATGGGTTCAAACTTGAACGATCATCAACTTAATATAGATTGCTATTTGTAGAAGAGGTTATATACAAACCTAATGGTAATGATTTATCAAAAACTACTACTAAATATGCAAGAATAAAGAGAAAGAAATCCAAATATATCACTAAAGAAAATCAGCAAAAAATGAGTGAAAGACAAGAAAGGATCAGAGAAAATCTTCAGAAATAACTACAAAACAAGTAGTAAAATGGCAATAAATACATATCTGTCAATAGTTATGTTGAATCTAAATGCACTAAATGCTCCAATTAAAGACATAGGGTGTGGGAAAGGATAAAAAAAAAAAAACAGGACCTATCTATATGCTACCTAAAAGAGACTCATTTTAGACCTACAGACACCTGCAGATTGAAAGTGAGGGGATGGAGAAACATTTATCATGCAAATAGATGTCAAAAGAAAGCTGGAGTAGCAATACTTATATCGGACAAACTAGACTTTATCTATAAAGACTATAACAAGAGACAAAGAAGGGCACTATACAATATTAAAGGGGAGTCCAATAAGAAGATATAACAATTGTAAATATTTATGCACCCAGTATGGGAGCACTCAAGTACATAAAGCAGTTAATGACAATGCTAAAGGAACTAATTGATAATAATACAATAATAGTAAGGGATGTTAACCATCCACTTACATCACTGGACAGATCATCTCAACAAAAAATCAACAAGGAAACTATGGCTTTGAATGACACACTGGACCAGATGGACTTAACAGATACATTCAGAACATTCCATCCTAAAACAGCAGAATACACATTCTTTTCAAGCACACATGGGACATTCTCCAGAGCAGATCACATATTAGGTCACAAAACAGCCCTCAACTAATGCAAAAGATTGAATATCCATGCATCTTTTCTGACCACAATGTTTATGAAACTAGAAATCAACCACAAGAAAAAATCTAGAAAGAGCACAAACACATGGAGGTTAAATAACATGCTACTAAGTAATGAATGGATCAACCAAGAAATGAGACAGGAAATAGTAAAATACATGGACACAAATGAACATGAAAACACAGTAGTCTAAAACCATAGGGATGCAGCAAAAGTGGTCCTAAGAGGGAAGTATATAGTAATACAGGACTACCTCAAGACGCAAGAGAAATCTCAAATACACAGCCTAACCTTACACCTGAAGGAACTAGAAAAAGAACAACAAATGAAGCCTAAAAATGGCAGAGGGAAGGAAACAATAAATATTAGAGCAGAAATAAATGATATAGACCTTCGGGTCAGGGCGTGATCCCAGCGTTTGGGATCGAGCCCCACATCAGGCTCCTCTGCTATGAGCCTGCTTCTTCCTCTCCCACTCCCCCTGTTTGTGTTCCCTCTCTCGCTGGCTGTTTCTGTCAACTAAATAAATAAAATCTTTAAGAAATAAATGATATAGAAACTAAAAAAAAACAATAGAACAGGTCAATGAAACCAGGAGCTGGTTCTTTGAAAAAAAAATCAATAAAATTGATAACCCTCTAGCCAGACTTATCAAAAAATAAAGTGAAAGGACCCAAATAAATAAAATCACAAACAAGAGAGGAGAAACAACAACCAATACCACAAAAATACAATTATTAACAGAATAGTATGAAAAACTATATGCCAACAAATTGGACAACCTAGAAGAAATGGATAAACTCCTAGAAATATAAACTATCAAAACTGAAACAGGAAGAAATAGAAAACTTGAACAGTTCAATAACTAGCGAAGAAATTAGTAATCAGAAACTCCTAGCAAACAAAATTCCGGGACCAGATGGCTTCACAGGTAAATTCTACAAACATTTAAAGAAGAGTTAATACCTGTTCTCAAACATTCCAACAAATAGAAAAGAAAACTTCCAAATTCGTTCTATGAAGCCAGCATTACCCTGATATCAAAATCAGATAAAGACACCACAAAAGAAAGAGAACTATAGGCCAGTATCTCTGATGAACATAAATGCACAAAATCTCAACAATAAACTAGCAAACAGAATCCAACAATACATTAAAGCAATCATTCACCCTGATCAAGTGGGATTTATTCCTGGGCTGCAAAGATGTTTCAGTATTCTCATATCACATTAGTAAAATAAAGGATAAGAACCATATGATCCTTTCAGTAGATGCAGAAAAAGTATTTGACAAAGTACACCACCTATTTTTAATAATAATAATAATAATAATAATATAATAATAAAAACCCCTCAACAAAGTAGGGATAGTAATAAAGGCCATATGTGAAAAACTCACAGCTAATAGCATTCTAAATGAGGAAAAAACTGAGCACGTTTCCTCTACAGTCAGGAACCAGACAGGAATGTCCACTCACCACTTTTATTCAACATAGTACTGGAAGTCCTAGCCAAAGCAATCAGATGACAAAAAGAAATAAAAGACATCCAGATCAGCAAGGAAGAGGTAAAACTTTCACTACTTGCAGATTCTATATATAGGAAACCCAAAAAATTCCCACCAAAAAAACAGCTAGAATGGATAAATGATTCCAGTAAAGTCGCAGGATACAGAATTAACACATGCAAATCTGTGGCATTTCTTTACACCAATAGTGAAGGAGGAGAAACAGAAATTTAAGAATCATTGCATTTACACCTGCACCAAAACCAAGGATACCTAGAAATAAAGCTAACCAAAAAGGTAAGAGACCTGTACTCTAAAAACTATAAAACACTGATGAAAGAAATTGAAGGTGACACAAAGAAATTAACAGACATTCCATGCTCATGGATTGGAAGAACAAATATTGTTAAAATGTCTATACTACTGCAGGCAATGTGCACATTTAATGCAATCCCTATCAAAATACCAACAGCATTTTTCACAAAGGTAGAATAAACAATACTAAAATTTGTATAGAACCACAAAAATCCCCAAATAGCCAAAGCAACCTTGATAAGAAATGCAAAGCTGGAAGCATCATGATTCTGGACTTTAAGTTATATTACAAAGCTGTACTAATCAAAACAGTATGGTACTGGCACAAAAATAGACACATAGATCAATGGAACAGAATAGAAAACCCAGAAATGGACCCACAAATATACGGTCAACTAATCTTCAACAAAGCAGGAAAGAATATCCAATGGAAAAAGTCTCTTCAACAAATGGTGTTGAGAAAGCTGGATAGCCACATGCAGAAGAATAAAACTAGACCACTTCCTTACACCATCACAAAAATAAACTCAAAATGGGTGAAAGACCTAAATATGACACAGGAAACCATCAGTTTTCTAGAGATCAACACAGGTAGGAATCTCTTTGACCTTGGCCATAGCAACTTCTTACTAGACACTTCACTGCAGACAAGAGAAACAAAAGGAAAAATGAACTATTGGGACTTCATCAAGATAAAAAGCTTCTGCACAATAAAGGAAACAGTCAACAAAACTAAAAGGCAGCTTGTGAAATGGGAGATGGTATTTACAAATGACATACCTGATAAAAGATTCATATCCAAAATATATAAAGAACATATAAAACTCAACACCCTAAAAACACAATAATCCAATTAAAAATGCGCAGAAGACATGAATAGACATTTTTCTAAAGAAGACACACAGATGGTCAACAGACACGTGAAAAAATGCTCAACGTCACTCATCATCGGGGAAATACAAATCAAAACTACAATGGGATACCACCTCCCACCTGTCAGAATAGCTAAAATCAACAATACAAGAAACATCAGGTGTTGGCGAAGCTGTGGGGAAAGGAGAGCTCTCCTGCACTGTTGTGGGAATTCAAACTGATGCAGCCACTGTGGAAAACTGTGTGGAAGTTTCTCTAAAAGTTAAAAATAGAACTACCCTATGATCCAGCACTTGCACTAACTGGGTGTTTACCCAAAGATAATCCTTTTAATGTACTGTTGGATCCTATTAGCTAGGGTCTTGTTGAGAATTTTGGCGTCCATATTCATCAGGAAAATCGGTCTGTAATTCTCCTCTTTGATGGGGTCTTTGCCTAGTTTGGTGATCAAGGTAATAATGGCCTCATAGGATGAGTTTGGTAGCTTTCCTTCTGTTTCTATTTTTTGAAACAGCTTCAGAAGAATAGGTATTATTTCTTCTTTGAATGTTTGGTAGAATTCCCTGGGGAATCCGTCAGGCCCTGGACTCTTGTTTTTGGGGAGGTTTTTGATCACTGCTTCAATCTCTTCATAATTAATCGGTCTGTTTAAATAATCAATTTCTTCCTGTTTCAGTCTTGGTAGTTTATAGGTTTCCAGGAAGGCATCCATTTCTTCCAGGTTGTTTAATTTATTGGCATAAAGCTGTTGATAAAAGTTTCTAATGATCCTTCCTATTTCATTGGTGTTGGTTGTGATCTCTCCCCTTTCATTCATAATTTTATTAATTTGGGTCCTTTCTCTATTCTTTTGAATAAGTCTGGCCAGTGGCTTATCGATCTTATTTATTCTTTCAAAGAACCAGCTTCTAGTTCTGTTGATCTGCTCTACTGTGCTCCTGGTTTCTAATTCATTGATTTCTGCTCTAATCTTGATCACCTGCCTTCTCGTGCGTGGGTTAGGCCTATTCTGTTCCAGCTCCAGCTTCTTGAGGTGAGAATCTAAAAACTGCATTTTAGATTTTTCTATTCTTTTGAGTTCACTCTCAAATAAATAAATGAAATCTTCAAAGGGCTGCTCCTTGTGCTGGGTGAGTCTGCATGCAGCACTTTCTTTTCTTTTTTTTTTTTTAAGATTGATTTTTTTTTATTTGAGCTGGGGGAGAGAAAAGAGAGAGGGATTCTCACGTAGAGTTCTCACTGAGTGCTCAGCCCACTGTGGGGCTCAATCTCATGACCCTGAGATCATGACCTGACCTGAAATCGAGTCAGATGCATTAATGACTCAGCCACCACGGCACTCCTGCACACAGCTCTTTAAGAGCCATTTCTCAGTTTGCCAAAGCCCTGTGGATCTTGTGGGCATGAGCCCCACTGGTCTTCAAAGCCACTTGTTTTAGGTTTTTCTCAGGTGTTGCTCTTAAGTGTTGGCATGCCCAATGTGTTGTACAAACCCTTTAATACTCAGGGAATAGCTGTGGGTTTTGAGTTTTCTCCCAAATGTGGGTTGCCATGCTGGGGATGGGGTTTATGGTGAGATTCTGTCTTAGCCTTTGAGGTTCACCTCTCATTTGCTTGATGTGAAGTGGTTGCTCAGCCAGTTTTTAGGTTTTTTTCTAGAGGAAATTGTTCCATATATAGCTGTAGTTTCAGTGTGTCTATGGGAGGATGTGAATTCAGGACCTTCTACACTGCCATCTTGAACCAAAATCTGAACAGAAAACAATTTTATGAGAAAACACACTGGGAGTGTTTACAGTGCTTACTTTGATGGCAAATTTTTGGCTTAGAGATAATGTTTGCATCTTCTCATTTTTGTTGTCTGTCTTGTGATATTTGAAAAAGTAATCAAATAGGACAGAATTTGCAGTTGTTTCCCAGTTCAGAGACCATTTTGATATTAAGTTTTGGCAGTTTTAGAACATTCCTATGCTTGTTTGGAGGTCAGATTTATTCACTGGGCTTTTTTATTTTACATTTGAATTTTGTATTAAGGGGAAAATATTAACACAGGATAAATTTAATGTTCACAAATTATTGGGGCTTCTTTGCTTATTTTAAATTTCTGCTCAAAAGTTCGAAGAAGTAAAATCTAGAAATGCTAAAATCTCTTCAATTAATTCTGCTTCCTTTCCCAACTTATCTTCAACTGAGAGATCATTTATTTTGAGACATAGTCAACATAATGAGTTGCAATGCACTGAACTAATGAGAAAATCTCAAGAGGTCTATTTCAGTGATCAAGCACATTGGCCTATTGGAATGAAAAATCCTCAAATAAAGTCAACATCTAATTTTTTAAAAGTAAAATCTAAACCTCACTTTAATCACTGTCTTATTTTTATCTTTTGCACGTCAGCTTTATCTGCAAGGTAAAATTATTGCTTTTACTCTTTAGCATCTTTAAGTATATATATGGGCAGAGAGAGATGGGGTATGTTTAATCGGGATCTAACCTAAAGTACTCTACAGATACTGTATGACCTCTCCTTGACAATTATTTGTTGTTATATGGGGAAAAAGTCTACTTAAATAAATGAACCATCACAGTTTGAGAACTTTGAACTATTTAGTATCAATAAATGAAGAGTGTAAGTCTTGATAATGAAAGGTCAAGCTTTAAAGTCTCCTCTTTACACAAACTGATTTTTTATAGAAATAGTTTGTGATGATGTATTCTTGCTGGATTGTCTCCCTTTCTTCTTTGGCCATGGACATATTACTTGGTTTTCATGTTTTTTTATTTTTTTAATTTAAAAAAATTTTTTTAAAAAAGATTTTATTTATTTATTGGACAGAGAGAGACACAGTGAGAGAGGGAACACCAGCAGGGGAGTAGGAGAGGGAGAAGCAGGCTTCCCGCTGATCAGGGAGCCCAGTGTGGGGCTCGATCCCAGGACCCTGGGATCATGACCTGAGCCGAAGGCAGACGCTTGATGACTGAGCCACCCAGGCGCCCCATTTTTTTTTTTTTTGAAGACTTACAAATGTGCTTACCCTAAAATTCCTATTTGGAGCTGTATAAAATTCACAGAAATAAATGTGAAGAAGAAATATTGAAGTAGAGCTAATATTTTTTTAGGGAAAATAAAGTGCTTAGAATTAGATTGGTAAAATAGTTTATATTAATTGTTGGTAAAATTACTTAAATTGTTTAGAATATTAGATTTGGTATTTTGATTTGAATGTAGTGAGAAGAGACAAAGAAATGGGCAAGGCACAGAAATGATCATACAACATGATAAATAGTTAATATGAAAGTCATTACAATTATGTCAAGAGAAATTTGTTTACTATGCTATAAAAAGGGGAAAACGAGCAGACTTTGGCTTTGTTTAAACTGATAGATAGAAACTGTTCCCATTGAAGGCTCTGAGGACTTGTCCTTCTATTTGAAGCCCAATTCGAATCTCTTCACGTCTTCTATGTGGCCTCATTCCCTCAGTTGGTATAACTAGTTTTTTTCTGTTCTACCACGTGCTGCTTTTCTCTCTCTCTCTTTTTTGTACTCTCTTTACTACTTTGCCTTGTGTTAGAGTTAGTGGTATAATAGAAAGAGCACAAACGCTGTAGTAAAAACCCAGTTTAGACTCTCTGAGTCCCAGTGTAGTCACTTGTAGAAGGGGGAGAAATTGGGATTAAATTGGAAAGCACACAGTACCTGGCACTGAGCAGGCACTCAATACATGTCAGTGTCTTTCCCACTTCTGAGTTTTGTTTCTAGTTCCTTCGTAGTTTTTAAGTTCCTTTAGGGCAGGACATATGCTTTATATTCATAGTACCTTGTGCATAGTAGGTTCTACAAGATTATGTGTTGAATTTAATTTACTGTAGTGCTGCGGAAGCTTAGCACTGTTATTTTCCATTTCTTTTTCCTCTGTCACCTTGGATTGAGATAAACATGTTGCTTTCATGAAATTGAGGATTTAATTCAGTAGAATGCCATTATAACATGACTTATTCCATGGAGTTTGAATAGTAAGGTCAAATCATTTCCCTGGAAACTTAATAATATTCTATAAAATCTTATTAGCTTGTCTCACAACATCATAGTCTGTGGAATTCTGGTGTGTTTAAGATGGGGAAGTCTCTATCTGTAGAAATCTGTCTACAGGCACGCAGTGAGAATATGGGAAATAAATGGCATAAAGAGAGAGCAAATGCAAATGTCATTGCAAGTGACATTACTTGACATTTTCAATCACTCATCTTCCAAAGTATGTTCTAATTTACTAAAATAAACCAAGAATTGAATTTCTTGCGAGCTCCCTTTGCTTAATTAATTATTAGCAGCAGAGCGATATTCTGTGATCCACTGCAATTTGTCTCCTTTGTGTTTATCTAGTATCTGACTTAAAAATGAACAGAAGCATTCTGATTCAGCAGAACTGATTTTATAACTCATCTGCGTTATAGAGCAGAAATGAATAAATGTTTGCCGAACGTGCTACATATGCTTTGATCACCAAAATGTTAGTTTTCTTTCCTTCTCAAAATACAAGATCTGAGAGATCTTCCTCGCTGAAGTTTGTGGGGTGCTTATTTTGCATAGATATTTCTATAGAGGCAAGCAACTACCTTTATATATATATATTTGTTTCCGTGATTGGAATGTGAGAGCTCTTTTAATACTTCCTCATTATGATTTGAAATTATACACTCATCACAATTTTTCTTTAGAAGCAGCAGTATATGCTGAAGCACAGGTTTGTTTCTTTTTTTTAAGCAGTATGCTCTTTTGTTGTAATAAGGACTAAACACACTTCCCATTCATGCAGTAATGTTGGTTGTACTTATGATACAGTTTCTAATTCTTTATAATCAGTCTTTCTTTTTTTTTTTTTTTTAAAGATTTTTATTTATTTATTCGACAGAGATAGAGAAAGCCAGCGAGAGAGGGAACACAAGCAGGGGGAGTGGGAGAGGAAGAAGCAGGCTCATAGCAAAGGAGCCTGACGTGGGGCTCGATCCCACAACGCTGGGATCACGCCCTGAGCCGAAGGCAGACGCTTAACCGCTGTGCCACCCAGGCGCCCCTATAATCAGTCTTTCTTATTTCATTGAAAGATGATTAGCATTTGTGCTCTCTGGATTATGAATGAGAGAAACTGAGGCTCAGTCTGGACTATTTCTCTGTTTTAGCTAGTTAGGCATTTGAGAAAAATGTACTGCTATCCTAATGATCTACTTTTGTTTTCAATTTCAGTTTCAAAGAACATTTGAGTCTCTCAAAAATGTTTCCAATAAATCTGACCTTCAGAAAACCTACCAGAAGCTTGGGAAGGAGCTGGAAAATCTGGATTATTTAGCCTTCAAACGTCAGCAGGTAGGAGTCAGAACTCTCCTTGGGGGAGGGAGATGAACACTTTATGCTTCCTGCCATCCTGCCTGTCAGGTTTAAGTGGATCTGGGGAGACTTATCTTCTAATGTTTAGGGCAGAAATAGGTTGTGCTGTGCTGTGCTGACCTGCTGTGTTCATAAGGCTTCCTGAAGCATTCATTGTGGTCCTTGCTTTTAATGTGCAGTTTGGGGGTTTCCGCATGTGTCCTTATACCTCTCTTATAGAAAACTCCTGCTGGTTTGTGAAGCTATAACTACCCTTTGACTAAGGATGCCTCAATGTCATAAAGGAAACCTCTATGATGGCTTGGCCAGATGGCTTTTATATTTGACAGGGGATACTTGAGGAGAAAAATCACCTGATGACCAGGAAAAGGATGTAGATGTACATACAAAATTAAGGGCAAGAATCATGAATATGTCAAAGGTTGATATGAATCAACCTTTAGTTTTCTTGTTTGATCTCTGAAGATTAGTGGAATTTTGCTAAATGTGTAAGGGGGAAGGAAAATATACAAATGCAAGGCTTTCAGCCTCCTTGTATAGACCTCCAAATAAATACAGAGCCAAAATCTTTTATAGAGTTGCTTTCAGAATTAGTATTTTAAAGAAATATTAGTAACCATTAAATTTTATGTGTTTGTGAGATGCTGCCGCCATACATAGCTAGCTGATTTTCCCAAGCTGAGCTTCACCAATTTCTTCACAACCACTAGGTGTCAGGGTTGTCAAGCTTTTGCCTGATTGAATGTTTATTCCGATCAGAACGGCCAGATAGACGTTTAAATTAGGTTGCATGAAATTCGGGAATGTGTTCAATGATGGATAGTGTCTAGAAAAATGAGTAAGTGGCTGATTCGCATGGCCAGGCACCGAGTCCATTATTTAAGTCTTTCCTGTTAGTGTGGCGAAAGGTGTGACTCTCTTGCCATTTCCTAATTCACAGATTTTGGGTCTTTTGGATGGAGTTTTCAAAGCTGGACTTTTTTTAGTTACACCTTATGAAGTTATTGTGGTATGGTATAGAAATATTGACTTGAAAAGGGAATTGTGTTCTAGGGTTTTGCTTTATCACCAACATTACATGGGCATTTTGCCTTCCCATTGCCCTATTTTCCTGTGAGTTATATTTATTTTGTAGAATGTTCTGGGGTAAATGGAGTATCTCTGCAAGTACTTTAATTTATATGAAAAAAGATACAATATCCATTTAAATTTTATTTACTTATTTTAAAATTAGTGATGGCTTACATATTAGCACATGTAAAGGTCATAGTTACATAGAGCTATACAGGAATCTCACAGATGGTGCTACTTAAAATTCACACCGTAAGTCACTGCTCTGGCCTATGCAATTTTTAGTGCAGTTTTGTTTCCAAGAGCCATATTTTACCACTGAGGGATATTTGAGTTGGCAGGCAGTAGTCACTGTCCTCTTCTCTCATCCTTTCTTATTAGCACATTTTCATTGATTAGATTCTTGCATTAGCTAATTGTGAATTTGGAAAAATGTGAATGCTTCAAGGGCAGAAGGGCAGGACTCTGCCTGAATGGCATTGAGGACAGACAAGTAAATTGCATGTGTGTGTGAGGAAAAGATGGGAACATGGGGTGTAAATGTATGTTCACTTATGTATATATAAATCATATTTACTGTTTACTAAATGGTGATTATATGTCACATATTATGATTAATACATTTATGGATCAGATCATCAAATATTTATAACAATACAATGGGGATGGTTTTTGAGCACCATTTTAAGGTAAGAAAATGGTTAAGAGAGTTAAATAACTTGTCTAAGGTCACTGGGCTAATCAGACATAAAGATGGGCTTCAAATCTAAATCAGTCTGACTCCAGACCTAGGGGTTTCCCAGGTCTCATTCTCAGTACCCCCGCAGGGAGCCAGGCTGAGGGATAGGAAGGTGAGGAGGTCTAGGCATGCAATGTGAAGGCAAGTTTAGGGATGCCAGACCCAGGGCTTAAAGAGACGTTTGAAAGTGGGTACCTGGTGAGAGGCTAAACAGGGCCAGTTCTCTCTCCACCTCTCTTTCCCTAATGCAGATTGTTTAGTATATACAAAAACACAAAAGGGCTTTTGAAATAATATCTTTAGACAGCTAAGAAAATGCATAAAACTTTATCTTCACAATCTTCTGAGTTTTGTATCTAGTAACCATGGTTCTAGTGAAATTTATTCACACAATGCTGTGTCTTAAACTCAAAAGGACAAATCCTTATGAAATGAACTTAACTGCACACATGACATACTGTCAGTCCTTTTGTATTACACAACTCCAGCTCTCCTTATATCTAATGATCTTTTTTTTTCTACTTGGAAAACATGGAAGGGGAATTGGAGGGAAGTGGAAAGACCATGGTAGAGTAGAAAGTCAGAGACTGAAGACTGATGCAAAAAGAGGGAAAGGAACTTGGTGGGATATGATAAGAGGGATCAAGTGAGGGAAATTAAACTGTACATGGTTTTATACTGTGTACTTAGAACTCTTCATTTTATTATCCCCTAGCCTGGCTTCCTGAAGGGATATTAAGAATGACACCTGGGAAAATAGTATAGTAAACAAAAACATTGATTTTTGAAGAATTAAAAAAAAATTTCAAAATAGAAAAAAGGGAGCAAAAAAGAGAGGAATACAAGAAGACATAGCAAATGAGGGAGATGGCAGAGAATAGCAAAGACAAATTTTGTTTATTTCCCATTTTGCTTTCAAATGTGGCAGAGCTTCCTAGAAATTTGTAGTATTAACCAAGTTCTGTATCAAAGCCACAGATGAATTATTGTGAATTAGGATGGGCAGGGTTCAAAGAGTCAGAACATCATCAACTCTTCTCTGACTTGACGGGATTTGCCTTTTATCTCTAATCCTACCCGTTAAAAGGCCTCCAAACCTATTAAACACATACAAGGAAGTTTCTTCTCCTGGAAAAGACTCAGGTCTCTGTAAAATTGCAATTCAGCAAGAAAGATTCTGCCTTATAAGGCAGGATTCTTTGTACTGGAGAATTAGTCATGGTTTGTTCCCTGGTCTAACCGTATTTATCATTCCTCTTTGTGACAGCACGTAGCTCCGTAAGGACAGAGCCTCGTCTGTCACCTTCAATGCTGTATTCTCTGCTGCGTTCACAACAGTATGTGACCCATGGCAAATGCTCAATAAATACTTGTTGGTGCTCTTGTTATTTTGAACAAGGAAGCATGCCCGAAATTTTGGTCTCAGGTTACAGGCAATTAATATTGATGTATTTTACTATACTTTTAAAATTCAGAAGGGCATTAACCCTTTGGCTTCCTGGATGCCAAAGGTTGACAGATTGCCCTTTGCCTTATTTATTATTTGGGTTTTCTCCCAACATTTATAATTTTCCAATCATTTCTTGAAATAAACACAAAATGTTAATGTTACCTTAACTGTGAATTATGGATGACCAGTGGATTGATTATAATTATTTTCTTGGACTCATTCATTAGATTTTATTTTCTGTCCCTTTCTGTGACATACTAAACATCATTTTGAGAGATCCCCCCCCACCCCGGGCCAGAGAGATCCCTTGAGTACTTTGCTCTAGTCTTTTACCTTTCTTTTTTGAAATTATTGTACTTTTTCTCCTAAGTGTGAGCTTAACTATTTCTTTTCTTTCCTTTTTTTTCTTTCTTTTTTAAGAGTGAGTGCTTATACTTGAACAATTCCTTGGGCTATATTTTAAGTTGGGGCACAAGCATCTCTCCATTTTCCTACTGTCAAAAAGACTAATGTTGAAAATGGTTTTGGTTGGAAAAGGTGAGAGGAGGCCCTCATAGATGAGGTGATGGGTTTTCCAGGATGAATCAGCCTGAAGTAACCAGATGACAGAGCAAGATTAGCCTGAGAATCTGGAGTGTTTTTCAGTTTTTACTATCTGGAGATGCATTCTTGGAGTTTATCTGCTTTGACTGTTTGGTTTTTATCTTCCTGGTTAATGTTACGTAGGAATGGTAATAGTAAGCTTCAGTTATTGTATAGAGCCCAGATTTATTCAAGAGGTTATAAATCAAGACATTTCCTTGGGGCTTTGGTTTTGTGGAATAAAATGAAATAAACTTTGATTATCTGTACTCAAATTTAATTCCTTCTTTTCTACCCTTAACACTTATAATAGCATTGTAAGGCACATTCCCTTTGCATAGGTTTCTGAAGTCCTTTGGTATAAATTAAAGCTGACATTATTGAGTCAAACATTATGCAAACTAAAGCACATTTACATGTTGATGTGAAAATATGTAAAATTAAAACACTGTACTTCAGATACACTTCCATGTTGGAACACATCACATACCCCTGCTCTCCCTCTTGTCTCCCTAATCATGCCGTGCTATTCTGGCCTTCTGCTCTTTTCACGAGGTTTATAAAACTTGGTATTTAGAGTATGTAGACCTTTTCTATTTGCTTATTTAATTGCTAATCATTCTTTAAAGCAAAATTGAAGTCTAGCCTCCCTCATGACACTTTATCCTATGACATCTAGTCAATATGTAAACTCTTCCTTCTTTGTCATTTTTAGCTTTTATCCATGTTGTACAATTTAGCATCTTATTGCTTATACACTTATTCTTCAGTAAGTGCAAGTTAGAGAATGGCTTTGTAGTCAGCCAGATCTAGTTAGACTGTTTGTACCACCTTGGGAACCATAGTTCTTTTTTTTAAATTTTAGGAAAATAATACCTAACTTAGAGCCTATTTTAAGAAAACAATAGATAAAGCATAAAGTACATAAATGCTTTAAATCCTTTAAAGTACGTAAAGGAATCAGTATATCAAGAACTCATCACCATGCCTGGCATGTGGTTAGTGTAAGTGACAGTTATTATGATGTTGTTTTGTATTATTCTCGTAAGTCATCCTCCACAATGGTAAGTTCCATAAGAATATTCTCTCTATTCTGTACAGTTTTGTACTGCACATAAGTTCAGCACTGTTCTGAACATATCAGATGGAATGTTTTTGGACATACGTGGTGTAGGGGTTGGAGATCTGTGTGACAAAAAAACAAAACAAAATAAAACCCCAAACTACTGATACCTTTTGAGAAAGGAGTTGCATTATTTGCTTCTAATGTGTTTTGTGGTCTCTTGATGGGCAGTAAAATTAAGGTCATGAGTATTGTACCATGGCAATCTGTGGTAGAAATAAGGTCTTAGACCCAGTGTTCTGTTAAATCCCAACTCATGTAATAATTACATTTTATGTACCTAAACTTTCCTCTTGGTTCCAGTTTGTATTGCTCAGCACAATATTGTTCTCTCTTTAGTGATGACGTTCAGGAATGAACTACTGCTTTTTTCTTTCACTGAGCTGAGTGAGTTAATCCCTTCAGAGAACTCCCAAACCAGAAGGGTATATAATACTTTGTAGGATAAGAATTGCATTTAAAATGAGTCCTTATCAATGAGGAAAAATAGAAATAAATTAGAAAAAAATTTATTTAGAAAGAATGACTATAGGTTAACACCCTTGCATTGAAAAATAAAATTCCGGATGGATAATGATTGACCAAGTAGAGAATAATCCTAGGCTCACCTTGGAATTCGAGAACTCTGAGGAAACAAGACAACCATGTCAGGCTCCTCTGAAATCAATGCTCAGCAAAACAGAACTGGATAGTGTTAGGCTCATTGTTGTTGTACTCTAGCGTCTAGAGAAGTGGAAGTTGATGAATTCCAGTAGTAGTCTTCAGCAGTGTAAAGACTTATGGCAATAAAAATGTTATAGGTCATCTAGGATAAGGGGATATGCAATGATACTGCACTGGAATTTGCTTATCTGTAGGGACGGTATGATATAGAACTAACTTCCTATTGCATTAACACTAAAATGGAATTTGTAAATATATTTTACTTAAACTTTAAAAAAAGAAAGTACCTATGCACTTGGTATTATTCAGATGTAGTTAAGGAAGAGTGTAATTGGGAGCTAAATGAGCATTAATAGGAGGTATTAAGCTTCTAGAACAATAGTTCTAGAAACAGTGGACTCACTTCAATGGTTTTTGCTAGATGAAATATGTTAATAGCTCAATTGAGAGAAGATCATTCCTTTACTTGTTCTGTAATTAATCCAACTCTCTTGAAAGAGTTCTGATTGAATTACTCCTTTTAAGAGTAAGTCAGCCAAAGACTGCTACATTAAAATTTTCATGTCTGCCTTAGATGGTATTCTGTTTCTTACTTGCCCAATGAAATAAAATGATTATTTATACCATTTATAAAACTGTTTCTGAAGATCCCAAAGCATTTCAGACATTATTTAAAAATTCATTGCACAGGTATTAAAAATGTTGAATTATAAGACTGTGCTGCACCAAAGTTCAAATCAACCCCAACCTGTTTTATTCTATCCACTACAGGTGCAATTCCATTTTTATTCAGTCGCACACAGTTTGTCTTACAGGAAAAAAAAAAAAAAGATGGCATTACACTTATTCTTCACTTTTCTGGTACAGAGAGAGAAGAAGGTTGGATATATCATTCAAGGTCATTCCAATTCAGTAACAGATTCAGAATTAATATTCACATTTCTTAATTTCTAGCTTATTGCAATAGCCATCTAATCATTTTCACTACTTCATAAACTGCAGATCTTTATAGGGTAATTTCTTTTTCTATAGTTATAGTCTGAAGTTAAAAAACCTTATGGACTTTTATGTAAGAGCCGCATCCTTCATTTAAAAACAAATAATCAAAATGATGCATATTATATATTGGTTCTCCTTCTAAAATTTGATTTCCACATTGGGAATAATTAATAGTCATGACAAGTAGGTGTCTTCTAATTAATTAGTAAAGTACAAATATGGAAACATCTTTTAAATTCCAAGGTTTGCTATCCTATTTCCATCTGTTGTCTCTGGGGTTCCGTTTATTGGTGGCACTTAGGTAGAAAGCTGTTGAATCAGGCCTATACTAGCTGATTTTCATGCACCAGAGAAGATTTATTAATTTTTTACAAGGTTGTTTGTTATGATAGTTTGCCTCATGGGCAGCTTATAGCTACTTTATAGTAGGAATGCTTATTGAAATAGTTAATGCTTTGTTATGGGTTGTTTTCAGAATTTACAAGCTGATAGGAATTTTAGGGTGCTAAAAAAACTTTAGTGTTTGCATCAATATGGCACTTATTATGGCATGTCTGATATTGATATACCTAAGCCCATACGATTGTCAATAAAATTTGGTCATTGATGAGGAAATAAAGTCCTAAAAGAATTAACTCTGAAAAGATATCTTCTCTAGTCTGTTTTGTAGCTTGAAAATGATCTGTGTGTGCAAAGAGGATATATTTTCATTCCAAGGACATGAGCTGTGGTGGCATATGATGCACTAAAGAAGGCATACAAGAATCAGAACCTTAAACCAAGGAGTCTTTGGAATTCATCTAACTCAAGTATTTTATTTTAGAGATGAGAAAAATGAGGCCCATGGAGGTATCCCGTACAAGGCTACACACTTGCTAATAGCAGAACAGGGACAGTGACCGGGAGTGACATTTTCTTTGGTTCTTTTGTGAGTCCTTTAGCCTAAGTCAGCATAATATGTGTATTGATCCTTCAATATCTCTGGTTTGTAGACTGAATATAGATATGGATACTTTTTTTTTAAAGGAGGTTTTGGGGTTTTTTTTTATTAAAGATTTTATTTATTTATTTGATAGAGAGAGAGGCAGCCAGCGAGAGAGGGAACACAAGCAGGGGGAGTGGGAGAGGAAGAAGCAGGCTCCCAGCAGAGGAGCCTGATGTGGGAATCAATCCCAGGACTCCGGGATCATGCCCTGGGCCGAAGGCAGACGCTTAATGACTGAGCCACCCAGGTGCCCCTAGATATGGATACTTTTAACATCGAAATTTATGTGCATACTGTTAGATATTGAGATGCCTGTAAATGCGGGTCATTCAGTAGTGCCTTTTTTTTTTAAAAAAAAGAAAAGACAATGCAGTAATATTACAATATTTTAGAAGAGGTAGGAATTATAAGCATCATCTAATTCAATCACTTCAATACACAAATAATACAGAAAACATCATTTTGTTCTTTTATTGCGGAAGAATTTTGATTTCTTTGACAATTTCTAGATCCTGTGTCCTCCAAGCCAATGCCCTCTAAACCAGTGCTTCCCAAACTTGATTTTATTTTTAAAGACTTTATTTATTTGTCAGAGAGAGAGAGCACAAGCAGGGGGAGCAGCAGATAAGAGGGAGAAGCAGGCTCCCTGCTGAGCAAGGAGTCCGATGCGGGGCCCGATCCCAGGACCCCGGGATCATGACCTGAGCCGAAGGCAGATGCTTAACCGACTGAGCCACCCAGGTGCCCCTCAAACTTTATTATGCGTACAAATCACTTGGGAAATTTTATTAAAATAGACATTTTGATTCAGTAGGTTTGGAGTAAGACAGGAGAGTCAAACAAGCTCCTAAGTGATGCTGATGCTGCCGATCTGTGGACCGTACTCTAGTATGAAGGGAGTTTAAATAATAAATTGCAGGGAGTATTATTTCTAATTGTATCACAGAAGCCTAATACAATCCCCAGAACGTAGTAAGTACTTAGTAAGTATTTTGGATTTGGGTGATGATAATAGTAAGCGTTTTGTCTGTGTGTAGGACATAGAAGGTATTGCCATCCTTTACTCTAATATCCTTTTCACAAATTTTACACCTTACTTTGGTGTTTTTCTGTCATGTGAAAAGATCTGCTTGTGTACGTAAATATTGTGCTTTTGTAGATTACGTATTTCAGCAGTTGTAGAAGTTGTTCTTTTCACATCTTTGCCTCAAGTGAAAGAATAGATTGAACATGAGAACAATTGAGTCTAAGATACAAGGAGCTGAAGAAGAGTTAAGAAAATAGTGTTTTAGCCCTGCAGTGTCCACTGTGACTTGGCCAAACTGACCATGGAACTAGCTGGTATTAGCAGCATTTGTTCCAGAAAAGCAAGCTCAGTCAAATACTTACTATAGACCTGATGAAAGTTATAATCTCAAACAATCAAACAATTGTGTATCTAAGTTGTACATCACTACCTGTGCACGCGATCAGAAAACATCACAATGACTGTTACTGCATCCTTGTCAGGTGAAAAGATGACTGCTACAGCCATAGCTCTCTGTGTTAATAGTAGAGCTGGGAGTGCGCCTAAAGTGCTACTGGCTAAAATTCAAAGGAAGTGTTGATGTTGCTAAGATGAGGCCAACAGTTGTGCTGATGACAGAGCTTTAAACATGCACACACCAATCATGCAGCCTTTTGTAGACGTTAAGTTGTTTGTTTGTGAGGGGCTGATTGCCTAAGGGCTAATTTAATATATAATGAGAAATTCAGTTTATTCTTTTGTTTTTTTTAAAAAGCATACTTGATTTTTGCTCTCTGAAGTACCATATTTGGACAGTTTCAAGTTGTCTATTTAGGAGGAAGCTAATCAGCTTTTATGTTTTTTTCTCATGCTGCAAATGTGACAGCAGTAGAATCACATACTGAAATACATCTAGGTAAGGGGAACTGCCTCCAGAAGGTGGAGCAACATGGCTGGTTTGCTCTACATCTTGATCCGTGATTTACAAGGGTGTATGTATGCTGAGGTTTTCTTCCATACACTCTGGTTTGAAATGACTATCTCTCTCTCTCTCTCTCTCTCTCTATATATATATAATTAATATTCTTCAGAGTCATATTACAGTTTAGATGGGATATCTTTGAATTTTTACGTTGTAAGTAGTGTTTCTTCTATGAGCAGCTGATATTTATGTTCATTGAACAAATTATTAACTATATTTTGCTTAATATTTTTAGTATCACTTATGGGATTTTAGCAAGATGCCACAATTAACCTGTAATCTACATTGCATTTTTCTCCTTAACTGTATTTTTATGAATCTAATTTTTTCTTTGTTGTAACATACAGCATTAATACATGCTAATATTGGCTATATAAATGCCGCTCATATTATTCTAGCATCTGGTTGCACCATAGTTAAGTATTTATCATTTACTCCATTATAAAACCTTTGTTCCAAAAGCTGTATGAGGCTATTAGGTATATACACAATTAGGTAGGTAATGATCTGTGGCTGCATCCATACTGCACCAACAGCTGACCTGTGGCTGATTTTCCAAATGGGGTGCTGATTGTTGATAAGAGGTACTTAGATTATGGGATGAAACTGTTTTGAATATTTTGAGGGCTTTGTGTGTGTATGTGTGTGTGCTCTGAATTTAAGTTCTGTATTTTGCTTTGACTTTGCTGTTTGCTATTTATTTCCCAATTCTGATTTACATATTGGTATTTATCTCTTTTGTGCTGAGCTCTCCATTCACACATTGGGAATTACTGAAGCCTTTCTTGGTACTTTCATTGGTGCAGAAGAAGGAAATGGTCCACCACGTGTTTCATCACTGATAGTTAGACAATTATGTCTTCATCCTAAATTTATATTTGTAAAATTAAAGGTAATTGAGTTTTGGTCTTTTTCCCAGCTTCGGTGTTAGAGTCATTAAAAAAAAAAAAGGGCTGTCATGGAAGCTGACACTATGAAGGAAAAATTTGATGGAAGATTTGAAAGGGAAAAAAAGTGCATTAATGAAGGGAGCTATGAAAAATAGCTAGGATACTTTTGACATTTTTGATAATCATATGTGTAAATTTAGAGAAACTAAATATGGTAACTTACTCTGGTAAATTTCCCAAGTTTTGGGGCTTTGTCAGCTTTTGAGTGTAAGCTTAATGAAGCTCGTTTTCTCAGGGTAAAGGCATCACTTCTCACTTTGGGTGGGAGCAGCAAGTCCTGGGGTGTAATACAGTGTATCATATAAAAATAAAGGGAACTTTTGGTAAGCAGCAATGTGCTGTATTGAGAAAATATTGGGCAGAAAGTTTTAGCTTTCCTCTTGCTCTCTCCAGTAAAAACATAGGTCTATACCATATAGGAAGAGTAGACATACTTAAGGTTAAAATCATTTAACAACTGAGGAATTATGATTATTTTACTTAGGATGTGGGTAGCATTAAACCTAGACTAAGCTAAAGTAAATGGATTAAATGTGCCTGAACTTTGTTTTAAACTTAGAAGAAATGATCTGTTTGGAAACTCTGAAATCTGTCAGGAAACAGGGAGTATGCAACTCCTGGCTTAAGATACTTAAGATATTTGACCACTAAAGTAATAGGTTAGAATGGGATCCATGAAACAGAAAATAGAATTATACCAGTGGTAGGGTGTTTATGAAGGCAAGGAGGCTTAAATTAGATTCTGCATTAAGTAATGTATGCTAAATAAGTTAGCACTTGTGAACATGTGGTGCTCATGAGTGACTTGTATCAATGGCTATGCATTTTCTTCTGTTCCTAACATCTGGCCCTGCAGACATAGAGAATATCTTGATCTCTTTGTTACTCTGTATTTTTAAGAAGTTTTGGAAGGTTTATTTCTTACTCTTGGTAATAAGAACTGTTTGTGCACATTGCTGCTATTGAAAGTTAGTAATTTCTTACTGTCATTAGTATATCAATATGAAAAAAAACTAAAAATGACACTTTTCAAGAATGTTGTTATAAGTGGAATAGATGTTATTATTCTACATTGTACATTTTTAATGTACATACTTTTTATGTGTGGTTCTATATGAGACTTGAGATTAATGAACACACTCTAAGATCAAGCTTTTAGACTAAAAACTGTTGGTGATACTGAAGAACATGAGTAATCGTGAGTAGTTTTAGAATAAATAGATGTCTGGTAACATTTTTATGAAATATGGCATTAAAACATATTTATTTTGAAGACCAATAAACTGAAAAGACCAGTCACACTTCAGAATAATAAAAGAGGGCTGCCTGGGTGGCTCAGTTGGCTGAGCATCTGACTCTTGATTTCGGCTCAAGTCATGATCTCAGGGTCGTGAGATCGAGCCCCGTGTCCGGCTCCACTCTGGGCTTGGAGCCTGCTTAAGATTGTCTCTCTCCCTCTCCCTTTGTTCCACCCTCCCCATCCCACCCCCCCCTTTCTCTTTCTCTCTTAAAGAGAAAAAAAGAATAATAAAAAAAATGTAGTTAAGATTGATGTATAGCATGTTAAAGTGAAGTGCATGTTCCCCAGGAGTCCTGTAAAAATAATGTGTGTATCAGAGGAATTATAGGCACCAGAAATAATATAGCTATGAATATTTAATTTTTTTTTTTGAGAGAGAGAGAGCAGGGTGGAGGAGGGCAAAGGGAGAGGCAGAGAGAGAATCTTAAGCAGGCCCCACGCCCCAATGTGGGACTCGATCTCACACCCTGAGATCATGACTTGAGCTGAAATCAAGAGTTGGATGATTACCCAACTGAGCTACCCAGGTGCCCCTATATAGCTTACAATTATTAATGAAAAACATGATATACATTTCTTATTTGCTACATCTTCTTGTGAACTATATTCCAAAATTGATGGAATTAGGATAATGCTAAGAATTCATTTCATTATGTTATATTATAAGCAATTAAAAATTTATTTGTAACAGATAACCATGTTCTCAAAACAATAACTCATTTCATATGTAGCCATCTGTATGAATATTCTCCTTAACTTGACCATACTGTAAAAATTGGCTTTACCAAAGCTTCTGTTGGGTCAAGGCTGGAGTAAATAACAGGAGGTGAGAACTTCCTGCTAAAAAGGAAACTCAAAATTATTATGCAGTAGTTTGGGAAGTTTGGATATTTTTTTTAACCCAGTGGAGCTGAGCAGAAGCCTAATAATGACTGATAAAAGATTTCACAGCCATATTTAACTAAATGCAGACAACTAGAAAAAAACAAAAACAAAGTTTTACTTGCCCATCATGCCCCCTTTTTCAAAAAAGTTAGTAACTGAAGTATGGTTGACACACAATGTTACATTAGTTTTAGGTGTACAATATAGTAACTTGACAATTCTGTACATTACTCAGCACTCACCATGGTGGGTATAGTCACCATATTATTGCCACAGTATTGTTGATTATGTTCCCTATGCTGTACTTTTCATCTCCGTGAGAAAATTTATTTTTTATTTAATAACTGAGAGTTTGTACCTCTTAATCCCCTTCATCTATTTCACCCAACCCCTACACGCCTTCCCTCTGACAATACCATTTTATTTTCTGTACTTAAGAGTCTTTTTTTTATTTGTTTGTTCATTTTTTTAATATTTTACACATAAGTGAAATCATATGGTATTTGTCTTAATTTAAGGCAAATACATTAAAAAATAATGAGATAGTGTATTAAATTATATAAAACCCCAGAACTTGGCTTCAGGGAAGACAGAAAGTACTTTATTATTTTTTAAAAGTTATATTCCTCCTAAGCACCAACACAAGCCATATATTCATGAGTAGATCCCCACCACTGTGTGAGCCTAGTCTGCTGAAAATAAAAAGGCATATATAATTCTGTCACACAGCAAGATAAAAGCTGTGTTCTTTATGCATGGAAACCATTTTCTACTAGAACGAGTTGTAAAAAAAATAATAGAATTATAAAGAAAGTGAGTTTATGGAAAGAAGATTGACTCTTCTTAGCATTATATAAATACTTACTACAAGAGTGCTCTGATGTAAGAAACATACCATGTAATAATTCCCTTTAATAAACAATAGGTGATGATTATTCACGTAATAACAGAGGGATTTTTAGTGTACATAAATGTTCATTTGCAGATTATTGACAGAGAGGTTGGAATGTTAGGAGACAGTGTCTACTGGACATTCTGTAGTAATGAAGATTTCCTATCTCTGAAGCTGTGGGAATGCCTACTATACAGGGTAGATTTTTAACTTGTTTAATTTCTGCAATAATTATGTGATGGGAATGTTATTATAGGGTTATGACCTGAGTCTTGAAATGGTGAGTTACATTTTGATAATGTCCCATAAGATCAAGCATATTGGTCCTGGTCTCTACCCCCACCAACATTTTCCTAATTTCTTATGACAGGGACTAAAATAGAATGCCTAATGCTTCATGTGCAGGTAGTGGGATTGTCTGAAGGGAGTGCCAAGAGCACACTGTTTAACAAGGAGGAGTATGGATGAGCACATCGTAATGATAAGGAATAAGTGAATCCTAGGTAGAGGAACCAATCTAGAGAACACATGGTAGCTGCTAAAGAAATATTAAGAAGGGAGATGATATGGAAAAGTTTAGCATTCAGGGCAATATGGAATCCACGGTACTTTCTTAGAGCAAAGTGTGAGATTATATGGCATAATTTTACTTTGACACATTATGTTATTTTTTCCATTTTCCTCCTGGACTGCCCACACTGGAGGGAAGTTTCAAATCAGGCCTAGATAATAAAAAATGACAATTCTCAATATCTTGCAAGGAGAGGCAAGTAGACATAACCAGGTTGTCTTTCCCCCATTCCCTGCCACCCCAGGAAACACCCTCCAAGCTGGGGAGAGGAGGAGACTGGATAGGAAAAAACAAGATTAGACGTAGTATGTTTTTGTACCACTGTCCGCCACTACTGCCTCCTTTCCTTAGGCTGGGAGACATGATAGAACTTACTCCATTGCAGTTTGGGGATCTAAGTTAAATAGTGAAATCCAGGTCTGATCTGGACTTCTGAGAGTAGAAAGGTTTCTGGGGATCTTAGTGTCAGTGTGGGTGTTTTTGTTTTTGTTTTACCATGTTTTCAAGCCAGAATTTTTTTTTTCAGTTCTGAAATAGGGTGGAAGGCTTCCGAGAATTCCCTTGGGACCAGAGTGATACAGAAGTCATCTGAGAGAGGGGATCAGGGAGCTTGGTCACATGGAGAAAACAAGGGCAGCAGATTAAAGAGGGATGGGTGAGAGAAGTTAGAGTTGACCTCAGGGATCACCAGTGCCCAGGATCACCAGTTTGCAGTGGGAACTGAGAGAACTGCAGACTGTCCAGTTGTCATGTGAGCGAGTGTTCTCCAGTGCTAAAGACCAGATGGGAGGAGTTGCATGAGGAACAGGAGGCCAGTGAAGGATGGTGGATGTGAAGATGGCTGTCTTCCCAAATGTCCTGTGTTGGCGGCTTTATGAACTCTCCTGCGGTTTAGACTTATCCCCAGAGAGGGGGAATCAGGAGAAAAATCTGAAAGAGGGATTTAAACCTGAATGTGATTGAATTATAAAACTAAACAGACTGAGAAATCACTGAATTGGGCTGAGTTTATTTGAAAAGGATTAAATTAAATTTCTGCCTTGAGCAAAATGGGGCTTGGAGTAAAAAAAAATAATTTTATTACAGAAAAAATAAGGTATTTATTTATTAATTATACCTTCATAAGTCTGAAAAAAGTAAGTTATATTTTTACACATCAGTGTTTATGATTGTGGAATTTGTGTCTGCTATAAAGTTGTAAATCCAGGACTGAATGGGGGAGCATTGTGATGTTTGAAAATATAGCAGATATTTAGATGCTGATGATGATGCTGATGATGATGATGTGTGTGTGTGTGTGTATGCATGTAGCACCTGAAACTTTATCATTTACTTTGGCTTTTGTATCCCACTTTTGCCATAGCCAGCTGGGAAATGAAGTATCACTTCGGTTAGGGTTGCCTGATAAAATATAGTTTGCCCAATTAAGTTTGAATTTCAGATAAACAATAAATAATTTTGTTAGTATTAAGTATGTCCCAAATATTGCATAGGGTATACTAAAAAAGTATTCATTATTTGTTGGAAATTGAAATATAACTGGGAATGTTTGATTTTTATTTGCTAAACCTGGCAAGCCTTACTCTTTGATACACATAGCCAGTGAGAAAATGAAACTAGCCTGTACTTTACTCTGTAAGGTTTGACAACAAATGGGTACCATGCAACAAGTGTTAATATTACATTTTATTGAAGAGGCAATTCTTTTTTTTCAAGATTTTATGTATTTATTTATTTTAGAGAGAGAAAGATAAAGAGTTTGAGTGGGGTAGGGAGAAGGGCAGAGAGAGAGGGGAAGAGAGAGAGTCTTAAGCAGGCTCCAAGCCCAGAGCAGCAGAGTCGGACGTGGGACTTGATCTCGAGACTCTGAGATCATGACCTGAGCTGAAATCAAGAGTCGGTTGCTTAACTGACAGCCACCCAGGCATCCCTAGAAGAGGCAATTCTTGGTTCATCTTGATGGGTTGGGCTGACTCTCTGAGACAGCCAAATCAGGACAGACAGAATGGAACAGTTTAAGAAAATTGCAAGAATATAACCTATTTGGTGACTTGTTGTAGAACACACAAATAGTAAGTGACAGAATAAGGTTTTTCCAGGTCCAAATGGCCTCCATAATACAAATTCAGTTTTTAAAGAACTTCTCAGGAACATATTTATTGTATAAAGAAAAGTACTCTTGAAATCTGGGTGGTTTGGTAGCTGTTGCTGTCTTCTCTAATGTACTCTTCCGTTATGGTCAAGCCTATAAAAGGAAACTTACAAATCTTTTCCAGGAAGCATGCCTTTGAAATTAGTTGAATAATTTTAAAGAAATCATGAGATGCTACTTCTTTTTAACTTGGCATTTTATTCAAAGGGTGTTTCTGAAATTAAACCAGTGGGAGTTTAGCCAAAATAGTGCTGTGACACAATGATGTCATTTAGAGAAATGTTGTGGTGAGTTAAATAGCTCTAATTATTAGCAACTTTAAAATCATAAAGCAATGAAAAAAAAACCCCTCACTTCTCTACTTCAGTGGAATACAGTTTCATTATGTGAAGCATTTCACCCGGTTTGGATAGTTGGCTTTCAGTGACTATTTGAGATCCCGGTGTCACAACAAGTCTCCTTTCCTTATACTTAGTTTCCTCTTGTGTCCCAGAATAATCTGGTGTTCTGGACCCCATTTCCTTCTGTCCTCTGAGGACCTTGCTCCAATTGGAATGCCTATTTTCTCTCTACTTTCAACTTTTCTTACTCATGTTTCCTCCCTAGTATATTATTAACCTGCTGAGTTTGGCCCAAACACAAATCAACCTTCATTCAAAGCTGTATCTGCTCTGGGCGCTCAGTTGGTGGCTCAGTTGGTTAAGCGTCTGCCTTTGGCTCAGGTCGTGATCCCAGGGTCCTGGGACCGAGCCCTGCATTGGGCTACCTGCTCAGTAGGGAGTCTGCTTCTCTTTCTCTCTCTCCCTCTGCCTCTCCCCACTGCTCATTCTCCCTCTCTAATAAATAAAATCTTAAAAAAAAAGCTGTATCTGCTCCAGTAACAGTCCTATCTCTCTTCTGAAATTCCTCATAGCTAAGTTTCTGAAATATTTGAGGTGAGCTAATTTGCTTACTTAACTACATCAGTTCTTGGACAGAAGTTGGAGAATTGAATATTTCCTGTAGCTAATTATTATTAACTGGCATTCTGTTCCCATTAAGAATCAGATACCATAAAAATTCCAAAATTGACCATGAAAATAAATGAAAACAAATTTAATATATCTTTTCTCAGATATGTGTTAAGCATATGAAAACAAACTTTTAATATAAAAGCTATGCAATAAAAATATTCCTTTTGTGAATTTTTTTTTTCATGGGTTGGGCTAGGTGAGGCTTCTGAAAATAGGAGACCAAAGAAGTATGGCTTTGAAAGGCTCTTCTTTTGTGGTAAAGCTACGTTCAGAAAACACAAGCATTTTTATTTTTCTAAGGATCTTCGAACTGCATTCAGATTTAGGGCACTCTGTTATTAGCATTTTTGTTCATTCATTGGACATGAATATTTCAGTGGTCTCTGAATTGTTAAATATAGGCGAGGGAAGTTTTCTATGATGATTTTTTTAATGATTCCTCACATCTTCCTTTTAATATGAGTCAGCTGATTTGCTCTGTCTTGACCAGTGCAGGAGCATTGCCAATGGACTCAGTAAGGAGATGACTTTATCAACAGTTGTAGGGCAGATGTAAAGACCAGGTTTAGTAATTTTTTGGGAAAGTTTTAATTACGTGCTTGCTATCTTTGCCTTAACACTGGTTGCTCCTCTTCTTGGAATACTTTTCCATCAGAACTTCATAGCATGGCTCCTTTTATTTCAGGTTTCAGCTTAAATATTACTTCCTTAGAGAGGACTCCTCTAATCCATCTAAGGAAGAATCATCTGCCCTACCCCTGGCCTCTCCATAACTCTTATCATTGTATGAAGTTATCTTGTACATTTAATTTGTTGTTGTTGTTTATTGCCCAGCTTTCTCCATTAGAATGTAAGCACCTTGTCTTTCTTCATATTGAATGGTGCTCAATAAGTATTTATCGAAGAAACGAATGATATGAAAGTTTAGTGCTATGTCAGTGAATCAAAAATCAAACCTTTCTTAGGAAGGGTTTGTATGTAATTGTTTTTTAAACCTCTGAGTTAGGGGACGCCTGGGTGGCTCAGTCGGTTAAGCGTCTGCCTTCAGCTCAGGTCATGACCCCAAGATCCTGGGATCGAGTCCTGTGTCGGGCTCCCTATTCAGTGAGGAGTGTGCTTCTCCTTCTCTCTCTGCCCCTCCCCCACCTGTGCTCACTTGGTCTCTGTCTCTCTTTCTCCCAAATAAATAAATAAATAATCTTAAAAAAAAAGAAAAAAAACCTTCTGACTTACTTTTTACTTCTCAGTAATCCAGTTTCTGTTCTCTAGTTGCACCAGCACTGTTATTGTTATGATCATGGATCCAGCTGATATTATTCAGACCTTTTAACTTAACTTCTGTAAGACATTTAACACTGTCAGCTGGCCTTACTTCCTATAAATCTTAATTTTCTTTCTTTCTTTTTTTTCTTTAAATTTCCTTCCTACTTGTCTAAATACTTTGCGATTTCTCTCAGGGTAAATGTCAATGTTTCCCAGAACATGACTGCTTTCCCTTTTCCTTCCTCTCCATTTTTCTTTTTCTTTCTTTCTTTTTTTTCTTAAGCCTTCTATGTACACTTTTCAGTTATCTCATATATACCTATAAGACCCAATAAGTGCCTCTAATTGATAATTAGATGATTCCCATATCTTCATTTTACTCCAGATATTTCTCTTTAATTTCAGACTTTATCTGGTTAGTTAATGGGCTTTTCAAGCTCAACATATCCAAAATTTACTATTATCTCTTCTTGCCCTCTATTCCTACTCCTTCTTTCCATTTGTATTCCCTGCTTTAGCAAATGCCTGCTAACTGATTTCCTTGCATTCAGTTTCACTCCTTTTAAATTCAGCCTTAAATATTGTTGCTGGAAAGGTTTTTTTAAAATGCAAATCTGAGCACGTCATCATGTAAAATTCTTCACTGGTTCTCCACTGCCTTTAGAATAAAATCCAAAGGGGTGCCTGGGTGGCACAGCGGTTAAGCGTCTGCCTTCAGCTCAGGGCGTGATCCCAGCGTTCTGGGATCGAGTCCCACATCGGGCTCCTCCGCTATGAGCCTGCTTCTTCCTCTCCCACTCCCCTGCTTGTGTTCCCTCTCTCACTGGCTGTCTCTATCTCTGTCAAATAAATAAATAAAATCTTTAAAAAAATAAAATAAAATCCAAATTTCATAAGGCATTTAAGACCCTTCATTTTCCAATAAGAGCTTTGTTTTCAGCCATATCAGAATATTTGTAGTCTTTTGAATATACCACATTTCCTCTGGCTTCATATGCCTTGGCATATACTATTATTTCTGTATGATTATTTTCTTCTCAGAGTCTCCTGGCCTGGCTCTTACTTGTACTTCAAGTTGCAGATTTGACTGCTCCTAATTTGGGGTAGATGTCACATTGTGGTGTTTTGAAACTATTCCATGCATATTTTTATCATATCACTTGTCATACTGTACTTTATTTTCCTGTCCCCTTTAACTATATTATAAGCTCCTTGAAGTCATAGAGAAAATTCTTTCCTCTTTATTCCTCAACACCTCAAACCATGCCAGGGACAAAGTTGGTTATAATGTTTTAATGACTGGTTGTCATGTGAACAAGTAATTATATAGTTCTGTGAGTATCTCTGTCTCCGTGTCTCTATTTTTGTGTGTGTGTATAAAGCCTTCATAATCATTTGAGGTTACTTAAGTCAGTTTGGAGTATTGTGTCACCATTTTCTTTTGCCTAACTATTATTTTGGGGGAGGGGATAGTATTGTCATGAACTAAATTGTTTTGGTTCTTATATCCATTTTCTTGTTATATTAGTTTTTTTTTTTTTTTTTTTTTTTTGCTTATAGATTGAGCCTCTGTATTTCTGTGATGGTCTGGGAGGATTTACAAGATTCCTAGTTCGAGCTCTTCTGTCAAGGTTGCAAAATACAGTTTATTTCTGGGATGGCTTTTTCCGGAAGGGGTGGTAGGGGAAGGGCTAGGAATCCTTCAGGTTTTAAAACATTCTTTTGCTTTGCAGGATCCTGATTTCCTCTTTCTAATTTCTTTTTATGTTCATTATGCAGTTTCCAGACAGTGTTTCTCCATTCCCTTTTGCCCCTTTCTCCCCCAAAGCCTTTCTAAGACTGACTCTTAGAGTCTCGTGCATTAGTCCCTTTCTCTAGTTGGCTCTGATCTGCTAGGACTTTTTTCCAGCATTTGTGGAATTTCTTTTTCTAGCTGTGATTTTAGATCAGTCATAAATGTTGGTGCTGGGTTCCCGCTTCTATTTTCAGTGCAGTTTTCTTCCCTAGACTGTTCATGTTCTCTGGGAAGGCTTACACCAGGATTGCAAAGGGTTAGCATGCTGGGGTTTGGTGTTAGTTTTCCATTTACATGTAATTTGGAATTTAGGTTGTTTTCTTTTTTTATTTATGTTGAAGACATAGGTTTTGTGTAGTTTTATTTGTTTTTTATTTTATTTTTTAATTTTTATTTATTTATTTTTTTGAGAATGTGCTGCAAGGTTCAGACTTACACAGGTAGCATTACCTTGGCTATCCAGATTTTGATCATAAGTGTTTAAGAGGATTGCAAAAACAATTCCCATTTATCTCCTGGTAATATAATTTATTTTCTTTCTTTGTAAAAAAAAATTTGTGAGATTCTTCAGTAAGTGTTGTGACGTTTCTGTTGGAATACCTAAATGTCTAACACGTTAATTTAAAAAACAAATAAAGTGCTTAACATTAAGAAAGGTAGAGGAAAGATGAGATTTAGCACCAGTTTCACCCTTGGACAAATTCAGATTAGGATACAGGAGGTAGGAAGCAAATTAGGGTCTTCAGCATTTATGGCCAATAGAAAAATTCAGGTGAATAAAATTACAGCAAGATTAGAACTTTATGCTAAAGACATTTGTGATGAGTGTTCTCTTCTCTTTCTCTTCTCTCTTTCTCTTCAGGAAAAGTAGCTGAGTACGAGGAGCAATAGTGAGAGCTAAGCAGTTTTAAAACAATTTGGCATTTCATTTCCATGATATTGATTTTCTTCAGATACTTATCTAAGCCCCTGAGAAGGTGGGCCAAGGTGCTCTTCTTGGCCTCTTTCCATGCTTAAGTGTTTGGCTCCTGTCAAAAGAGCAAAGATCACCTGCCACGTAGGATTCCAGTGAATAAATGCCCAAATGGAAAATGACAAGTTGCAACTTAGGTTTAGAAGTAATGGTTCATTTTTTTCTCAACCAAAAGGATTAATTTGTTTATATGGATGGTGATTGCAGAGGTGGCCTGGGTAAGGAGTGGGGGAAATTATTCAATTGTAATCAGCATTGGACCGTATAAAATGTATTTTAGTAATTAAACTAAAACATATTTCATTTTGAATTGAGTTTGAATAATTTGCTGCAAGTGAAAGTTGCATCTTGGTTATTTAAAAAAGCACTCCAAGGAAATCTGTAAAAGATACAGTTATGGAGATACAGAGATAATTGTTTTATAAAGGAAATTTGGTTTGCTGCGTATATAATACTTGCTGTACTGATTCATGTTAGGGAAGAAGAAGAAACAGGTACAAAAAGAAATCAGCCGGTTGCAGGAATCTCTGGCCCATACAGCCTCTATGAAAGCCATTTATTTCTTTTCAATACCTTTATTTCTTGCTTTTATAAAAGTTAATATTCCCTTATGTTTTCTGAATACCATCCTTGTTCCCTGAACCATTTAGCTAGGTTTTTACTTATTTATTTCCCATCTTTCCCTTCTCCTCCCAGCATGCTGTGTCCCCACGCTGTCTCTAGTTGCCCAGGAACCTCCAATTTAGATAATTTGACAAAGTTCTGTATTTCTAATATCTTCCAACTTCTACCTCCCTTACAAACATACTCAGATGCACTAATCCCTGTTAAATTGTTAGTGTGAGCAAGACACCCTCCTTCTTCTGTTCCAAACTTGGGGTTCATAGAAGTACCCTCATGTTTGTCTTCATAGCTTAGAGCCCTCCTCATCCACAGATCTCTAATAGTAGCAAGTCTGAACACTCTCATGTCTTCTCATTAGATCTTCTGTGATACCTGGGGACTGTAGATGGCTAGGAATAAAGCTGGGGTCACCACTGTCTTGGCCAGATCTGTGGGGTTGCTTGTATTCTGCTTCTCCCACAGGAGTGAGGTTGCCCGCTGGACTCTTTATTAGTTATATACACAGCTCTTCTTTTGGCTGTAGCCATGTTCCCAGAGATCTGGATTACAATTCCAGCTCTTTCAAGAGCAGTCTCTTTTCTTCCATGGGGAACCACCCAGGGTGTGAGATGGCTTATAAACACAATGGCCCATTTTCCTTTAATATTAGTCCTTGGTCGACTAGGACGATTTTTACATTCCTTTCTCCCCTCACCACCTAACTTATGTGAAGGGAGCCACCTTTATGTTTCAGTGACTGTGACTTGGGCAATTTGGTCAGAAGCTGAGAGAGAGGACACATGTACACACTCTTCCAAGGGTTTCCTGTTCTGTAGGCTGGCTGTGTTTTAGCAGCAAAGACTTACGGAAAGTGCAGGAGATAGTGTTGGGATGATCAGGAAATTTGGCAGCCAGTGGAGGAGACATTTTTGCCAAGGAGGATGTCTTACTGTCAAGCTAGAAGGTCTTAGGAGGGTCAGTTTTATCTAGGTCTTAACTGAATTACCAACAGAAAACTGACACTGCAGGCTTCCTTGTTGCTGCTGTTTCCTCCTGCATCCAGTTGCTAGAGTAGCTCTTCAGAGCTCTTCTGTGCACTCAGTAGTATTTGATTTCTCTGAAGGCTTGTCCAGAGTGAGGTGTGCTGCCTAGTACCTACGTTATGATTAGGGGCTCCAGGTAATCATTTGGAAGGACTGGTTTTGGTAAGTGCCTTTTAGATTTGGTATCATTACTGGAAATTTGTATTCTTTTTTCCCAATAACCATAAGATTGCAAAACTTAAATGGAAGAAAGTAGTAAAGATGATTAAAGGGTGAGGAAACATGACTCCCTGGAAAGAAATTGAATTTACTTAGCTTTAAGACGAGAAGGGTGAGAAGGGACCCCTTAATTCTACTATATGGTAGAAAATGGCTATTACCTACTTCTATGAATGCAGAACAAAATCAGAAGATAAAACTTTGTTATCCAGGTATAGATATGCTTGGATACAACTAGCCATTATTTAGCAGCTTTCTCTGTCTCATGTTGTACCAATCACTTATTATTTTATTTGACCCTTGAACTAACTTTACAATAATATTATTATTTTCCTGATGTCACAAATGAGAAAACTGAGGCCCATGGAAGTTAAACTTGGGGAATACAAGGACCTTTTAAAGTATGGGAAGGAAGCAGAAACTGAATGTATATACAAATACTAGCTGTTGAAGTAAGTCATGGGTCAGAAATCAGGAATACATAGTAAAGCAAGAATAGTGATTAAGTATTTAGCTGACTGTCAGGAACCAGAAAATCCATTGCAGTTGAGGACTGGGGAAGGGTGGGGGCTCATAACCCATATGGTAAAGGAAGGAATTAAAGAACAGTATCTAGATAAGCAGTGTGTTTATCAGATATGAGATGACATCCACAAAAAGACTGATTATGGAGGCAAACTTCAGCTGCATCCAGAGAATCTATGGATATTTCTGGATAAAAGAGACCCTTGATGCCTGGGCATGGGCAGTCCCACAAATAGAACAGGTGAATGAATCTGGAGAAGACTGCCTTTGATAATGCATCCAACTGTGTAGCTGCCACATAAATCAGCACCTATAACTTTGCAACTTAAATTGTGACACCTGTGTCACAAATGACTTACATTTTAAAATTCCCTAGGTTTGAGTTGCTTTTTAGCAGCTTTATTAGATAATAGGCTTCTAATTTGGAATTTTTAACTAACAGAAGGTATGGCATTATTGATATCGCTGTAGGGGAAAATAGTAGTCTGGCCGAAACAAAAGAAAACCCACAAAAGAAGTGTGTGTGGTTTTTTTTTTTTTTAAATTAAATCAGGAAATCACAGTTAGCTTTCAAAGGAACAGACCCTTTGTAGCTTTCCAAGTACACACAGAACATTCTCCAGAATAGATCACATATGAGGCTACAAAACAGGACTCAATAAATACAAAAGATTGAAATCCTACCATGCACCTTTTCTGATCACAGCACTGTGAAACTAGAAGTCAACCACAAGAAAAAATGTGGAAAGACCACAAAAAAACATGGAGATTAAACAACATGCTATTAAACAATTATGGGAGGGTCAGCAATGAATGGGTCAACCAGGAAATCAAAGAAGAAATAAAAAAATACACGGAAACAAATGAAAATGGAAATATGACAGTCCAAAACTTTTAGTATGCACGAAAAGTAGTCCTAAGAGGGAAGTATATAGCAATACAGGCCTACCTCAAGAAGCAAGAAAAATCTCAAATAAGCAACTTAACCTCACTCTTTAAGGAGCTAGGAAAAGAACAATAAATGAAGCCTTGAGCCAGCAGAAGGAAGGAAATAATAGAGATGAAAGAAATAAATGATGTAGAAACTAAAGAAACAATGGACAGTTCAATGAAACCAAGATCTGGTTCTTTGAAAAAATTTAAAAAATTGATGAGTATCTATCTAGACTTATCAAAAAGAAAAAAGAAAGGACCCAAATAAATAAAACCACAAATAAGAGAGGAGAAATAACAAATAACACCACAGAAATGCAAACAATTATAAGAGAACATTAGGAAAACCTATATGCTAACAAATTGGACAACCTGGAAGAAATGGATAAGATCCTAGAAACATATAAACTACCAAAACTTGAAACAGGAAGAAATAGAAAACGTGAACAGACTGATAACCAGCAAAGAAATTGAATCAGTAATAAAAAAAAACTCCCAACATACAAAAATCCAGGGCCACATGGCTTCACAGGCAAATTCTATTAAACATATAAAGAAGAGTTATTATTACCTATTCTCAAACTATTTCAAAAAATAGAAGAGGAAGGAAAACTTCCAAATTCACTCTATGAGGTCAGCAGTACCCTGATACCAAAACCAGATAAAGACTCAAAAAGAGAACTACAGGCCAATATCTCTGATGAACATGGATGAAAAATTCTCACACTGAATCTAATAATATATTTTAAAAAATCATTCACCATGATCATGTGGGATTTATCCCTGGCTACACGGGTGGTTCGATATTCACGAATCAATCAGTGTGATACCCCACATTAATAAAAGAAAGGATAAGAGCCATATGGTCATTTCAGTAGATGCAGAAAAAGCATTTGACAAAGTACAACATATATTCATGATAAAATGCCTCTACAAAGTAGGTTTAGAGGGATCATACCTCAACATAATAAAGACCATATATGAAAAACCCATAGCTAACATCATCCTCAGTGGGGAACAATGGAGAGCTTTTCCTCTACAGTCAAGAACAAGACAGGGGTGTCCACTCTCACCACCATAATTTAACACAGTACTGGAAGTCCTAGCCACAGCAGACGACAAGAGAAATAAAAGACATCCAGATCAGTAAGGAAGAAGTCAAACTTTCACTATTTGCAGATGACATGATATATAGAGAGAACCTGAAACACCACAAAAAACTGCTAGAACTGATGAACAAATTCAGTAAAGTTGCAGGATACAAAATCAATGTACAGAAATCTGTTGCACTTCTGTACACCAAAAATGAAGCAACAGAAAGAGAAATTAAGGAAGCTGTGCCATTTACAATTGCACCAAAACCCACAAGATACTTAAGCATGAAGCTAACTAAAGAAGTAAAAGACCTATACTCTGATAAAACACTGATGAAAGAAATTGAAGATGATGCAAAGAATTGATGCTCATGGTTTGGAAGAACAAACATTGCCTATACCACTCAAAACAATCTACACATTTAATGCATTCCCTATCAAAATACCACCAGTAGTTTTCACAGGGCTAGAACAAACAATCCTAAAATTTGTATAGGACCACAGAAGACCTCGAATAGCCAAAGCAACCTGGAAAAAGAGAGGTAAAGCTGGAGGCATCACAATTTCAGACTTCAAGTTATATTACAAAGCTGTAGTGATCAAAATGGTGTGATACCGGCACAGAAATAGACACATAAATCAATAGAACAGAATAGAAAATCCAGAAATGAACCCACAATTAATGGTCAATTAATCTTCAACAGAGCAGGAAAGAATATCCATTGAGTAAAAAGATGTCTGTTCAACAAATGGTGTTGGGAAAACTAGGTAGCTACATGTAAAAGAATGAAACTGGACTACTTTCTTACACCATACACAAAAATAAATTCAAAATGCATTAAAGACCTAAATGTGAGACAAGAAACCCATCAAAATCCTAGGGAAGAACACAGGCAGTAACCTTTTTGACATTGGCCTTAGCAACTTCCTTCTAGATATGTCTTCCGAGGCAAAGGAAACAAAAGCAAAAATAAACTATTGGGACCTCATCAAAATAAATAGCTTCTGGACAGTGAAGGAAACTAGCAACAAAATCAAAAGGCAGCCTATGGAATGGGAGAAGATATTGGCAAATGCCATATCTGAGAAAGGGTTAGTATCTAAAATCTATACAGAACTTACCATACTGAACACCCAAAAAACAAATAATTTGATTAAAAAATGGGCTGAAGACATGAATAGATATTTTTCCAAAGAAGATATATAGATGGCCAACAAACACATGAAAAGGTGCTTGGTGTTACTGATCATCAGGGAAATATAAACCAAAACCACAATGAAATATCACCTTCCACCTGTCAGAATGGCTAGAATCAACAACCCAAAAAACAACAGGTGTTGGTGAGACTGCAGGGAAAAGGGAACCCTCCTGCACATTTGGCGGGAATGAAAACTGGTACAGCCACAGTGGAAGACAGTATGGAGATTCCTCAAAAAGTTAAAAATAGAACTACCCTATGATCCAGCAACCACACTACTAGGTATTTACCCAAATAATATCGAAATACTAATTCAAGGGGATATATGCATCCCAATGGTTATAAGAATGAAATCTTGCCATATTCAATGACATGGATGGAGTTACATTGTGTTTGCTAAGTGAAAATAAGTCAGTCAGTGAAAGACAAATACCATATGATCTCAGTCATATGTGGAATTTAAGAAAGAAAACAGATGAAAACATGGGAGGAGGGGAAAAGAAAAAAAAGAGAGAGGGAAACAAGCCATAAGAGACTCTTAATGACAAAGAACAAAGTGAGGGTTGATGGAGGGAGGTGGGTGGGGGATGGGCTAGATGGAGGATGGGTATTAAAGAGGGCACTTGTTATGATGAGCACTGGGTGTTGTATGTAAGTGATGAATCATTGAATTCTACTTCAGAAATCAATATTGCATGGTATGTTAGCTACCTAAACCTTAAATAAATAAATAAACACACACTTAAAAAAAAATTAGGCCACTAGAGTGGGCCCTAGACTAATATGACTGGTGTCCTTATATGAAGAAATTTGGACACAAAGAGTCACCAAAAGTATGCACAAAAGTGCAAAAGTATGCACAAACATAGGAAAAAGCCATGTGAGGATACAACAAGAAGGAAGCCATCTGCAAGCCAAGGAGAGAAGCCTTGGAAGAAACCAAACCTGCCAATACCTTGATGTTGGACTTCTAGCCTCCAGAAATATGAGAAAATAAATCTCTTGTTTAAGCCACCCAGTCCTGGGTATTATGTTGTGGTACCCTAGCAAACTAATACATTTCCCAGCAAAAAATGGGTGAAAGATTTAAATAGACACTGCACCAACAGAAGATACATGGATGGCAAATAAGCATATGAAAAGACATTCAACATAATTAGTCATTAGAGAAACAGAAATTAAAGCCACAATGTGGTACCACTAAATTCCAATTAGAATAGCTAAAATGGAAAACTTTTAAAAAAATTCTTAATCCAGAGTGCACCTAAGGATACAGAGAAACTGAAACTCATACATTACTGCTAGGAATGGAAGACGGTAGAGTCAAACAAAATTGAGTTTGGCAGTTTCTTATAAACTTAATTATATGCTACCATATGACCCAGAGATCCTACTCCTGAATATTTACCCAAGTAAAATGAAAGTTTACATTCACAGAAACCTGCACACAAATGTTTATAGTGACCTTTTTGTCATAACTCCAAACTGGAAATACCTCAAATGTCCTTCAACTGGTGAATGAATGAACAAATTGTAGAATACTACATGGCAATAAAAATAAACTATTGATACACACAACAACTGGGTGAATCCCACATGCATTATGCTAAGTGAAAGAAGCCACAGCTACGTATGGTACAGAGACAACAGAAACAACAAACAAAGCAATGGTTACCAGGGACCAAGGGTTCACGGAGGGGTAAGCCGAAAAGAGCAGGGGGAATTTGGGGAGTGGCAGAACTGTTCTATATTTTTATTGTGGTGTTAGATACACAACTATATGCATCTTCAAAATTCATAGAAATGTGCACTATAAAGACTAAATTTTGCTGTATACTTAAAAAAAACTTGACTTAGAAGAGAGGCGGCTCTTTGGCACCCCAGGAAGTTACAAGGGACCATGGTGACTGCTCTCAAGGAACACCTCCCACGAGGAATAGGGGGAGTGAAATGAGATAAGTCACAGTCAGGGGGAGAAATTACTATTAAAGTAAGGCCAGAGAGTGAAAGGAACGCTGAGGACAAAGGTTACTTCCATGGGATCGGGGAGAGGACCACGCTGGCCAGAGGATGGCCGAGGAGACTTCTTGCAGGTCTATGCACAACTCAAGGCAGTTTTCCAGAAGTCTTGACCCTGAAGTGGTACAGCATTTAAGTCTCATTCCGGAAATAGGACCAGGGAGTTCTTTTGGTGGAGTTGACATCACTGACTTACCCAGTAGAAAACTAAACTGTAACTTGAAGAACTTTCCTAAGAGAAGAGTCAGTGTCTGTATCCCAGATTAGAGAAACAGGGAAGGCCCAGGAATTTATCATACAGAAGTCATTGTTCAGCTGTGTCAAGGATATTTTCACAAGATGTTCATTTACTTGTAACAATTAAAGTTTAGAAACCCAAGGTGGGCTGGAGTTAAGATGGCGGAGGAGTAGGGGACCCCTTTTTCAGCCTGAGTCGAGTTGGATAGGTAACAGACCATCCTGAACATCCACAGAATCAGCATGAGACACAGAAAGATACATCTGGATCTCTACAAATGAACATCTCCAGCGCTGAGTATTGAGGTACAAAGCGGGGAGCCATGAAACCACGCACAGATATTGGAAGATAAACGGAAGGGGGAGGGAGCCGCTGCATTCAGGCACCGGGAAGCGGTAGCCACCTGCACGGGGGAGCGGTCAGACTCACGGACCGGCACCCACGAGAGAGCAGACTGAGACTGTGAGCCGGTGGGGAACGTGCGAGACCAGACTGAAACGGAGCTCCGGTGCGCTCACTGGAACCAGACTGAGACCGGGAGCTCCGGAGTGCGCGGGGGCGGCGGGCGGCTGGCGGCTGGCAGTGTTAGAAACACAAAGGACAGAAGATATGAACAGACACTTTTCCAATGAAGACATACAAATGGCTAACAGACACATGAAAAAATGTTCAAAATCATTAGCCATCAGGGAAATTCAAATCAAAACCACACTAAGATACCACCTTATGCCAGTTAGAATGGCAAAAATTGACAAGGCAAGAAACAACAATTGCTGGAGAGGATGTGGAGAAAGGGGATCCCTCCTACATTGTTGGTGGGAATGCAAGTTGGTACAGCCACTCTGGAAAACAGTGTGGAGGTCCCTTAAAAAGTTAAAAATTGAGCTACCCTATGACCTAGCCATTGCACTACTGGGTATTTACCCCAAAGATACAGACGTAGTGAAGAGAAGGGCCATATGCACCCAAATGGTCATAGCAGCATTGTCCACAATAGCTAAATTGTGGAAGGAACCGAGATGCCCTTCAACAGATGACTGAATGAAGAAGTTGTGGTCCATATACACAATGGAATATTACTCAGCCATCAGAAAGAATGATTTCTCAACATTTGCTGCAACATGGACGGCACTGGAGGAGATAATGCTAAGTAAAATAAGTCAAGCAGAGAAAGACAATTATCATATGATTTCTCTCATCTATGGAACATAAGAACTAGGAAGATCGGTAGGGGAAGAAAGGGATATAGAAGGGGGGGTAATCAGAAGGGGGAATGAAGCATGAGAGACTATGGACTCTGAGAAACAAACTGAGGGCTTCAGAGGGGAGGGGGGTGGGGGAATGGGATAGACTGGTGATGGGTAGTAAGGAGGGCACGTATTGCATGGTGCACTGGGTGTTATACGCAACTAATGAATCATTGAACTTTACATCAGAAACCAGGGATGTACTGTATGGTGACAAACATAATATAATAAAAAACAAAACAAAACAAAAAAAACTTGACTTAAAATTCCTAAGGAAGGCTTCCTCCCCCACAATCCACAGTTTTACCAGAAAGAAGGTAGGAAAGATTTAAAAGTGTTACAGTAAGACTATATCCGTGTAGTAATTCAGTGATTATAAATAAATACTTTTTAAATTTAAAAGCTGGGAATATGCAGAGAGAAATAAATCATTTTTAAGATTTCTATCAAAAACAGCAAGCAGTTTTAAGAAATTCCCATTATTGGGAATAGTCACTTATCTGAAACTCTTAATCTCAAAGATTTATGCAATTAATTATTGATTATCATGAGTTTAGCACAGAAGTTCAAACAAAGCAAATGGAGGCAATAGGTAAAGGAGATCGAGATTTTATCAGGTTTTTTTCTGAAGATTAAGTTTGGCCTACAAAATTAAAGCTCTCTAGTGACTGTTGACTCATGTAAGGTCATAGGAAGAGCTCTCAAGGGGCGCCTGGGTGGCTCAGTTGTTAAGCATCTGCCTTCGGCTCAGGGCGTGATCCCGGAGTCCTGGGATCGAGGCCCACATTGGGCTTCTCTGCTGGGAGCCTGCTTCTTCCTCTCCCACTCCCGCTCCTTGTGTTCCCTCTCTCACTGGCTGTTTCTCTCTGTGTCAAATAAATAAATAGAATCTTTAAAAAAAAAAAAAAAAAAAGGAAGCGCTCTCAAGTCAGGTGGCAGTGGCATGGTGGAAGTCAGACCTGGTTATGATAAAAATTAATCTGAATTTAATTTTCTCATCATTGCCTTTTTGTTTTCTCCTACTAACTGGTGTTAATCTCTCCTTGGAGGAGGAATATATGGCTTCACTGCAGCATTTCCAGTCAGAGGCAGAAGCTAATGGCAGACCAAGCCAAGCCCACAATCAACATAAAAGGCCCTAACTGTGATCTAAATCCACTTAGAAAAACTCTTTTTTTTAAGTCTATATTTAATTTCCAGTTAGTTAGCATACCGTATAATATTAGTTTCAGATGTACAATATGGTGTTTCAACACTTCCATACAACACCTGGTGCTTATCGTAAGTGCACTCCTTAATCCCCATCACCTATTTCACCCATCCCCCTGGCCCACCTCCCATCTGGTGACCCTCAGTTTGTTCCACCTAAGAGTCTGTTTCTCAGTTTGCCTCTCTTTCTCTCTCATTCCCTATGCTCATTTGTTTTCTTTCTTAAATTTCACACATGAATGAAATCATATGGTATTTATCTTTTTCTGACTGACTTATTTCACTTAGCATAATACACTGTAAAATATTTTAAATATTATTTCCAAATGTTTCCTACTCCAAGTTCTATTTTCAAATCTCAAAGTAAATATGGATAATCAATATTACCAAAAAATGCATAATATGCTATAGCTCCATCCATGTCATTGCCAGTGGCAAGATTTCATTCTTTTTGATGGCTGAGTAATATTCCATTGTGTGTGTGTGTGTGTGTGTGTGTGTGTGTGTGTGTATACATATATATATATATGTATACACACACACACACATACATACACCACCTCTTCTTTATCCATTCATCAGTCGATGGACATTTGGGCTTTTTCCATAATTTGGCTATTGTTAATGCTGCTATAATCACTGGGGTGCATATATTCCTTTGAATTAGTATTTCTGTATTATTTGGGTAAATACCTAGTAGTGTGATTGCTGGATCATAGGGTAGTTATATTTTTAACTTTTTGAGGAATCTCCATACTGTTTCCCACTGTGGCTGCACCAGTTTGCATTCCTACCAACAGTGTAAGAGGGTTCCCCTTTCCCTGCAGTCTCACCAACACCTGTTGTTTCTTGTGTTGTTAATTTTAGTTCTCCTGACGGGTGTGAGATAGTAGCTCATTGTGGTTTTGGTTTGTATTTCCCTGATAAGTAATAGTTTTATTTTGATTTTTTTTTTTTAGATTCAAGTATAATTAACATATAGCATTACATTAGTTTCAGGTATACAGTATAATGATTCAATAATTCTGTAGATTTCTGAAGCAGGCAGGCTGAGTCTGAGGACCTGGGGTAGGCTAGACCCATGGGACCAGTTAAGAGGGTCCTTGCCTTCCTATAGGATAGAAATCAAATGTGAGCCAGAGAAAGGGAAAACAGAGTTTATTCAATAGTATAAGCAACAGGTAGAGAATAGCAGATGGAGTGTCTGGGAAACAGAATGGAAAGGAGAATGAGTCTCATCATTGTTTGGAGTTAGGGGTTTATATTGGGAAGGAGTCTAGGATACATAGACCCCTAAGGAATCCAGGGAAGAGTCCAATGAAAGGCAAGTGTCAGGTGAAAAATAGGTGTTATTCCATAAATCACCGACGGTAGGGGGTCTTGATGCCAGCGTTAGCTGAGGTTCGTTTGAAGCTAATATGCTGGAACATGTTTGGGATTTGGCTCTTCTTGGATGTTATCAGGTGTTTTGGGGCCTGGGACAAAACTCAGAGAATGATTAGTTTTCTTGCTTCCCCCTTATACAGAAATAGGGCCTAGCAGAAGACAGCAGAGATGGAGGCTTTCTAAAAGGCTTCCCTTCAGTTTCCCTACCTCATTTCTCAGTGCTCATCAACATAAGTATACTCTTAATCCTCTTTATCTATTTCACACTCCTGCCCCCCCCCCCAACCTCCCTTCTGGCAACCACTAGTTTGTTCTCTGTGTTTATGGGTCTCTTTTTTTCTTTGTTTTTTTTTTCCTTTTGTTTCTTAAATTTCATATATGCTTGAAATCATAATGCTGTTTGTTTTTCTCTGTTTGACTTATTACACACCTCTAGGTCCATCTATGTTGTTTCAGATGGCAAAAAAAGATTCCTTTTTATGGCTGAGTAATATTTCATTGTATTTATATACCACATCTTTTTTATCCATTCATCTGTCAGTGGACACTTGGGTTGCTTCCGTATCTTGGCTATTGTAAATAATGCTGCTGTAAACCTAAGGGCACATGTATCTTTTTGAATTGGTGTTTTCATTTTCTTTGGGTAAATACCCAGTAGTAGAACTACTAGATCATATGATATTTGTATTTTTAGCTGCAGTGCAAAGATAGCCCCCCACAACAAAGAATTATATGGCCCCAAATGTCAAGAATGCTGGGGTTGAAAGTAACAGATGTTTGGTTTGGTCTGTTACTAGTCTACTGAATGGTACTGCTATTAGTTCCAGAGAGGACAAAATGATGGGGCCAGTTAGGTCAGAGTTATGTCTCATTGCCTTTCCCCAAATGGAATTGATCAGGTCCTTTTCTGTGTGTGTGTGTGTGTGTGTGTGTGTGCAAGATAACAGAAGTTTTAGTCTGTTGGATAAGGAAACATCATTTTTTAAAAGCCATCTATGTGTCTAGACAAGCTCCAAGTGATCTGTCAGGTACGTAAAGTGACTTGTGCCTTTTAAAAATAACTAAACTATGTGTTTACCTGAAAGACTGGAGTGACTTTAAGATGTTGATTAAAAAAACATCTCTTAAACATATGTTTGTTTCTCAAGAGTAAATGCAGTGGTTTCAAAAAAGATTAAATTGATTTGAACTTTAGGGGGACGAATATATTAGTTCTTCATGAAAAATCTTTGAATTTCTATTATTTTATTTTACATATTCTTGAGGGACTATTAGCTAGAAATCAACTTGAAAGTAGGGAGAAAAATCAGGAAATCAGAACGATTTTAGGATATAGTGAATAACGCTAGACATCTTTTGCAACTTTTATTCTCATGCACATTTTTTTATGCAGTGCTTTTTAAAGATTTAAATTAAGTAACCAGAAAAAAATGTCTTTTTGTTGGTGTTGGTAAAAGTTTCCGGTCATAATGTTCAGAAAATTAGCATTGGTCCCAGGTACATTCTTCCAACCTTTCCTATTTCCCAGCTGCCTCTGACAGTATTAGAATATACAAGCATTTGCCTCAAAGCAGTATACTTAAGCTTCCTTATACCAACACAAATTTTCATAAAAGACAATGAAAATAAATAGTAGAAGTGGGTTGTTTTAGTTAAGATATTTGCCATTGGGACAAAGAAACCCCTCATTTTAATGATAGATGGTTTTTCCTTGTTCATTTATCAGTCCTCTCTGCTCCCTTATTGTTCCTCATTGAATTTAGAGAACACCCATTGAATATTATCTTTTATTGTTGATTTTCATTATAATATGACTAAGATCATATTAAATGTTTGTAGATTTGAGTTAGATAGTTAAATTATGCTAAAAAACCAGTTGGAAAGTGATAGAAATCTCGCAAGACAGGAAACTATTTGTCATACTTGAGAAACAATTTTATATACATGCATTGGCTACCAACAGACAATATTTAGATTTTCAAACACTGGTTTACACCTCAAAATTTGTGTGATATTTCTCTACCTTCATTTCCCCTAATCTAATTTTGTCCCTCTTTGGAGATAGACAAACTCAACTTTCACTCTTGCCATCTTCTTTGGCTTTGTTCACACACGAATGTACTGCCAAATTTGAAATTCTTCCTAGTGAGAAAGATATATCCTAGTTTTTGGCTCTGCATATCTGAGTATCCTAAAAGCAATGATGGTACCAAAACTTTTCCAGAATTGAACAATTATAATTAAATAGTAAGAGGAGAAGACCACTGGTTATACTATAATATTTGTGCTTTACAATTACATTTGATTAATTGGCTGAATGTACAAAGCTATTGCTGGGTTAATATCCCCTCCCAATTTTTTTTTGTATTGTTTTCTAACTCTATTTCATTATTCTGTGGCACAACTTTAGCATATCTAGATTGCTTATATGTTAAAAAGGAATCTGAGTATATTTCCCTATGAGATTCCATTAATAAGGCATCACTTATAATTAGAAAAAACAGCATTGCACAGATGAGAAGAGAAAATGTGTTTTGGCAGAAACAAATTGTGCATATTAGTATGTCTTTAGATCCAAGGAACATTTGATAATTGAGTGTAATTAACTTCAAAGTAAATCTTAATTCTTTTTTGGAAGCATATACAAAATTTTAGGTGCAAACTAAAATGATAATGTGAAAAGTAACCTGACAAGTAGATATCAAACCTGCAGAAATTCTATAGAGATAAAACCGTACAGGTGAAAATAATATCCAAATTGAAATAAAAATATGACTTTGGGAGGAGAGGAATTGTTCTCAGTTGACAGGATAAATGGCAGTAAACGCTTGATTTTCATGTGGTTATTATTAATTTTTGTGTATGTGTAGTAGAGAGGCTGTTTTTCTCTTTCTCCAAATAAAAAAGAACATTCCATAGTCTTCTATGTGTTTTATTTTCCTGTTGTTTATTTTACTGATGGGCAGTAGCTCTCTCCCCAAGGTGCTGAGTTGACCTTCGTGTGAGTTATATCCAAAGCCAGGAACAAGGGCATACAATGAAACCAAAGATAATTGTTTTATGGTAAATCTTTCCCTGAAGGCTACAGAACCTTTCCAAAATGTGCTATTACTTAAAACCTCTTTTATTGGTTTGTTTTAGATTGTTTTCATTTTAACAACATACGTCATAAATAGATGTATAAGCTAAGGAGAGGCTGGGCTTATAGATAGTTATGTTTTAGGAAAGAAACTTTACTAGAAAAAGTGATTGTAGTCTTATTCTATCCCCCTCCTCTTCTTTTCCCATCTATAATCTAGAGCACAAACTCTCTTACTGTGAAATACTTGGGGAGGACAGCTTTGAAACCATCATTCTATTGCATGAGAGTATTAGAGCTGGTACTCTTCTATTGGGTAATTAAGTGTGAAAAGTGGTTATATTTTTAGGCTGGAGAATAAGAGTAATATAGCTATTTAAAAAATAAAATTCTGTGTAAAGAAAGATTCTTTTCTAAACAGAATGCAACCCTTTTAAAATATCAAAAGTTACTGTTTATAATAATACCACATACATAAGGCATTATTATTTAAAATGATGCAAAATGTCACTGGATCTTTCTAGCTTGAAACTAAATGCTTCCAGGGCACCTGACAGAAGCAATGCTAACTCTATTACCAACCTATGGTTATGAGAGACAGCAAAAACACAGGCAGTTGCATTTACAAAACATTAAAAATCTTTTAAGCATTTATTACGCTTTCTGCCCCATCAAACTTTTCCCCCTAAAGCTTCTAAGAAGGAACAATTCTGAATGATCTGTACTTTCTTTTTATTTTCTTACATGCTCTTTTGATAGGGATGATGGAGATGGTCTATGGAGAGGGCTTTGGGTAAAAGGGAAACAAAAGTCCACAGTTTTACACCTCCTGAATAATCAGTCCCTGGAGTTTTCTCTTTGGGACAAAGTGTCCTTCCTTTTCTTCATAGGATCATTTCAAACCCTCTTCTGTTAAAAGACCCACAAATTGCTGAAAGGCACTTACTGCAAATAGGGTTACATAGATGTCTTCATATTTTTTAGCCTTAACAAATGGTATAGTCAGTGTATGTGCAAAGTGCGCTGAAAGGTCTGCAGGGCGGCTCAGTCTGAGATTCACCCCTGCTTTCAAGAAACATGCAGTCTGTCTGCTGTTCCAATAAAACAACAGCAGTAGCAACAGTGGCAGCACAAATCGTACGAGTAAACAGTATGAGTAAACAAGGGCTGCAGGAGTGATATAAACAGATCTTTTATTTTCAGAGTCACAGGAGAGATAATTACTGCAGATGAGAGAGATCAAGAACTTTTCATTTATTTGGGAGTTAACTTTTTTGTTCTCTGGACTTGAAACAAGATGAATTTAAATTTATGCAGAAGGTGGAGAAGAAAAAGCAACTATAGTGGAGAAAAGATGAGGAAAAGGGAAAAGAATAAAGAGAGAAATAGTCAAGTGCAAGAAAGAGTACAGCAGTTTATGGAATGATTTTTATAGGAGACAAAAGATATAAAATGGGAAAATCAACAGGAGCCAGATTATAGAATGTTTTAAATGACAAAATAGTGTTTCAGCGTTTTGTTATAGGTAATGGAAAACACTTGAAGGATTTTGAGTGGGCAAGTGTTTTAGAAAGATGCATCTAATGACGATATAGTGGATGAACTGAAGTAGAGGGGATTGGAAGAAGCTTGTTTGAGAGATAGACCTATGGAAGCCTAGAAGCATAAGAGAGGAACATGAGCAAGGGGCAGAAAGATGTAGGAAGGAAGGGTAGGACTGGGGAAGGCTTCATGTTGGAGATGTTTTCCATAACTGAGACAAAGTATGAGTCACTAAATTTGAAATGTTTTCAAGATTTATAACCCACATGTACTATTATTTTATTTATTTATATTTTTTAAAACATTGTTAGAGAAAACTTTATTGCTTCAACTGCTTATATTAGAAAAAATTACCATATCAGTAATTAATGGTGTATTGCTACAGATCCTTAAGACATTAAAAGTTGAGAGGTTATTATAAACAGACTTAAGAGAATAAATATTTATTTTTTTTTTATTTTATTTTTTATTTTTTTTAAAGATTTTATTTATTTATTCGACAGAGAGAGACAGCCAGCGAGAGAGGGAACACAAGCAGGGGGAGTGGGAGAGGAAGAAGCAGGCTCATAGCGGAAGGGCCTGATGTGGGACTCGATCCCGGAACGCCGGGATCACGCCCTGAGCTGAAGGCAGATGATTAACCGCTGTGCCACCCAGGCGCCCCAAGAGAATAAATATTTAGATGACATAAACAAGGTTTTAGAAATGTGACTCCCTTGAAATTTGAACCCTTGAAATTTGAACCACTGTTTCCTGCTATAGACCACTTACACACATTTACACAGACACACACACACACACCCCTCATGTACTTTATATACAGAGCAGGGATTGGCAATCTGTAGCCTTTGGGCCAAATGTAGACTGTTGCCTGTTTTTGTAAACAAAATTTTATCGAAACACAGCCATGCTCAATTTTTAATGTGTTATCTATGGCTGCTTTTTTGTTTTAATGCAGAATTGAGTATTTACAAGAGAAGTGTGTTGTCCACAAAGCCTCATACATTTACTCTCTGTCTTTTACAGAAAAAGTTGGCTGACCCTTGGTCTGTTAATATTAGGTAATTCCAGATAAGTCAACTAAGTAAACCTTATTTCTGGTTGCACATGCTGGTTTGTAGCAATGAATTTCAGGAAAACCAGATCTTTCGTATATTGAATTAAGTTGAACACATATCTTGAAATGAATGCACATTGCTCTCTTACCCAGAGCACGTGACTATAATCATGCATTCCTTTTATCTTACCTTTGTGTCATTTAAATTCAGCTAGAAAAGTGATGTCTTTTTTTGCACTGATGACCTGATATGAGTTTATGTGGTTAGTTTTCTTAGCTGGCTTCCAGGTATAGGGTCTAGACTTCAAGCAAATGTAATCAAGGATTAATTTTGGTTATTTTGTCAAGCAGATTGATAGTCAGTGCTCCCAGTTAGCTGAAGCATTATGACAATGATGAAAAAACAAAACAAAACCCTAAGGTATATTGGGTTTGGGCACTTACGTTATATTGAAGGATGTTGTGATTGTTTTGCTTGTATTATATAATGTAATCATAAGAATTATTGTATGATCTAAGTAAAGTTTTAAAATTATCTTTTTTTGATAGGAAAGTAAACTGTGTGTTAGAGATATTACATAAGAAGCTCTAGGTCAGCAGTTGGTAATTGGGAGAACTAGGATTTGAACAGATGTAGTGAAAATCTATCCATCTCACCTTCTCAGGGCACCAGCCCCTCCCTCCACCATTGCTATAGAGCTGGTTTCTAGCAGCCATCTTTTTGTTGCATTAGTTTATTCAGCCACAAGAGACTGGTCCAGAGATGCATATGGGAAGCCAGATCCAAGTTGAGCTGATCAGAGTTGTGCCCTGAGATTTTGTATTTGACTAAAATTTTTGCTTCATTCTAGCTTCTCTTGAAGAGAGGAAGTATGGAAATTTGTGGTGCATTCTTCTTCCATTCCTGTTGAATGATGTGCCCTTTAATAATATGAAAAAATACTTATGAATGTGAAAAATACTTATGAATACTCACAGATCACTGAGTGTGTTTAATATAAACAATAGTTTGGGTGTGTGTGTTAGTTAACCAAGGATATTAATTACCTGAATGTTGAACAGTAACACTGATTTACAGCACCTCCTGCTGAAAAAGGAGAGCTGGAGAGAACATCTGTCTATCAGGATTTAGTGCAGAGGATGGCAACCACTCTAGTATTTTTGGTAGAAATCAAGAGGACAGAGAGAATTAGGTAGTTGCAATAGCTGCTGGAAGGGCTAGGGAAGTGGAAACCAGAGGGGCTACCTCTAGGCTACAGATATCACAAAACTGAGATCCAGAGCTGAGATCAAGAGGTCAGGAAGCTGCTGCCACCACTATGCTACAACAGCTTCCTTTCACACTAACAAAACTGGTGACTGGAAATATAACAAGGCACTTGGCTTCTGGAAACATGACCCGCCAGTTTTCCTTGCCAGTTATCAAAACAGTGAGAAGATGGCCTCTATCTCCCTTCTTGTTTTCTGCATCTCTCTCAAGAATGCATCTCACTGGCAGATCCTGTTTGCATATAGGATATTCTAGTTGACTGGTATTTGGGTAGTGTAGTTTTTAGCCTTGTAACTCATATGAAAGGGAGGATAAGGATCTTTGCAGTTCCTGGGATAAGGGATAGAAGAGGGTGGCAGTGGATGCTAAGTCTCAAAAGAACATATCCATCACAGGATCAGGCTGTAGCAGTGGTCAGAATAGTCTGGGTATATTCAGTGTACTCCCCAAATCTGTAACAGAGCTAGTGCTGAACTTATTGCTCTTTGCTATTATTCCCCTGGGGATGTGGTGCCTTGAACTTGGGCTGAATTTGAGCTTCTCTCGATTTACCAAGGAAGTCATATAATTAATGCGCTGTTGTTTGGAAAGCTGTGCTTGAAAACAGGGTCACCTCTTTTCTGGCAGGTGGTTGATGGCACACCCAGGCTTCTTCTTCTACGAACTCATATTTCTTATGTGAGAAAATAAAGAAATGTTAGCAAGATCTTCTCTTTCTAGAACTAGCCATCTTCTAACTCATTATATTACTTGTATTGCTGGATGTTTAAAAGGGTATGTATGATGTTTTAAGACAGAATACCCAATGATGTGAATATTAGATTAATGACATATTGCCTAGAGGTTTACTTACTCAGCAAGACTTGCACTAAATAGAGCTCAAAGAGGAACAGAGAATTGGAAACATTATTTAATGATTTTTTACTCTGTTGAAATTTTGAAGTAATCTTCAGTACCACTTTTGTATTCACTCTGTAACCATTTTTGCTGTATTTATTCTTTCTTGGTGATTCAGAAAACTGCAGATAGGCTTTTTTAAGTGGTTGTATAAGTAAATGTCAAATTGAAAAATATAGATTGTATACTACATTGATGCTTTTCTATTTTTCTTTACTCTCCTGTTGTTCTTTTTCATAGACTACATAGTAAGTAGGTCAGGAATGGTGGGTTTGGGCAGCATTACTTATGGGAACATAAGGCAGATACTTGGAATCTCCTTCTAAGATCTTGAAATAGAATTTTTATGGTCAGTGGTTCTCCAAATGTCCTACTCTGAAGACTCACTGAAAAAGAGAGATGACCTAATATGTCAGTGTTCCTGCAATATCCTCCTGGGATATTTCTCTCTATGGTATGTTCACTCAATACTACCAAGCCAAATGTTCAGAAAAGTGCGTGTTCCTAGACCATAGCTTAAGAATTGCTGTTCTAGAAAGAACTTGCCTCTTTCCCCAGTAACTTTTAGTGAGGCAGAATACCTGACAATTTTTCCTATCCAAGTGGTATAAATTCTGTAAATTCAGCACGTTTAATCTAAATTACTCACTGATCTTGCTTTCAATGCCAGCTTTACACACCAACAACTCACAAATCATATGAAGTACAATAGATATGGATATTCACATGACGGAACATTATTACCTTAGTAATTTACTACACAGTATTGGGAGATTTTGAGTTGTCTTTACTCAGAGATCTTCTACCCTGTACACCATATATTTTTATTTCTCTTTGTTCTGTTTTTCAGTTAGTATCTTCTGCTATGATTAATATTACCTCCATAATGAAATTTGTATTGGAAAAATAAATGGCCTTTTATTTTTTTTAAAGCACTTCTTTTCTGTCCCCTAATCAAAAGGGATGCCAAAAGAAGTCTCAAGACCCTTAGCTACAAAAATAAATAAAAGAAAAAAAGCCTAAAAACACATTAATATCTTAGAAAGAAAAGTAACAAAAATGAAAAAATAAATTATATGTTTTTCCCTTTGTAATAATAATCTATATATCTTGAAAACCTCTCAAGTCATTTCCACTAATTGCAGTGGGTCCTTTTTCAGGGTAAAAAAGGAGAGTTATCAACTGCCAAAAATCTCTGGGGCGAATTTAAACAATGTACTGTCATTATAAACTTGACATTTGACTATTATCAGTTAATTATACCACTGTGTAAATGTGTGGGTTTTTTTTTTTTTTTCTTTCATGGGCTATGTCCTCAGAATAACATCAACTTATTTGAGTTCAGGTCCAACCAGTGGCTTTATGTCCAGAAGTCAAAGCTCAAGCTTACCTCTAATTTATCGGTCAAAATGGAAAAACAAACAAACAAACAAAACCTATATGGAAGTGCTGTCTTCATTCTTTGCGTTTCTTCTAGGCTGTGTTAAGTATGTAAACCAATGTTGAATACATATTTAAAGAATATTGGTATGAAGGAACACTACATTGTTAACTGTCCTAGAATACTCATGCTTTAGTCTGGTTCTTGGGGCAAAACCAGGGTATTATGAAAATGTTTGCAAAGAAGAAGGAAGAATTTATGAGACATAGTAAGAAAGTGGGGATAGGTAAGGAAAGTCATAAAAATGAAAGTTGCTATATAGTATTTCAGGAGAGAGAAGGAATATATGAGACTTTGACTTGAAGCATGCTTGGTTTCAATGTAGAATCTTCAGATTCAAAGATGGGGGTATATGAAGTAGAGTTAAATCTTTGTAAGGCAAGGAAAAGTTAAGGCATTTTATCTTTGCCAACAGTAAAAAGATGATCTTAAGGCATATGTCAAAGGAGTAATTTACTTATATAGTAATTTTAAAAAGTGATGAAGACATTTGCTTTTTTCCACGAATGTGAGACATGTACAGTTTATGATCTGGGGTAGTGAGACTAGTTTCAGGACATGTCATAGCCAGTTATGAATTCTGAATCTTATTCATTTCCAATTGAAGCGTTACTGTGCAGGAGAGAATATAGAGAAGACTTATAAAACATTCATCAAAGAAAAAGTGCAGTGCTTTGGCTTGAAAAGATGAAAACAGTCTTTTTGAAAAAGAAGCTCAAATTGGTTTTCACGTATTCACTTTTCTGCAAAAGCTGCTAATGGTGGCTGACCACATGGCCAGAAATAAGACAGTGATATTATCCAACCCCCAACCCCTTACCAATGCAAAGCTTGAGATTTAAAGACAATGTAAATATATCAGTCTTAGATTTGCATTCTTTTGCCAGTTGCTGATTACATGGGAAGTTTCACTGTAGACTATTATCATTTTCTCCAGAGTCCTACTAATTGGTGGAAAGGACTCTATTGTTTGGGTGAAAAGAATGAGTGTGCTACAGCAAGGATAGTGACTTTTTGTGATAGCACTGTTGTAGATATATATCAAACATTGAATATGTGGTTAAAATAGACATAGTGCTCAATATTCACATATTTAACTGTGGCATGCTTTGGTCACAAATTTATTCTGTTTTAGGCATCATTTCTAAAACTGATGTTCAATGCTATTGCCATGGTGTGTACTTCCCTTCTTTTACTACCACTTCCAGTGAGTTGGAGAAAAAGTGTTGTTAGAGGAATAAGAAAGAATCCATGTTCTTGGGGATGGAGAAGGACCCTGGTCTAGAATATAACACAGTGGTGGGTGTTCCCAGAAGCCTGAATTTCTAGGTGGAGCTCTGGATACATTTTCCCCTAGAAATGTATCCCTGGGAACATTTCCCCTATACCTCCTACACTTATGAACAGATAAGCATGATGGCTGATACTGCTTCTGCAGTTCCTACTGGAGCTTGCACAGGAGCTTACCATCAAATAGTTGTAACTCCTTAACCATCCTCTTCACCAGAGGACCCCATTTCTCTACTCTTTTGGGAGTCAGTATTATTAAAACCTTCTTTTAATTTCCAGAATTGCAAATTGAAGCCCCAGTTCCTGTAGCGAGAAAAGAGCTTGCACCTGCCCCAGAATCTCATAGGCAGCACGGAACAATCCAAAGGGTTCTACAGGTGTTATTGCACTAGCTATGCTGCTTACTGACTATAGACCTTGGAGAAGCTTCCTTCATTCTGGTCTTGTAATATGAAGTGATTGGAGTAGAGGATTTCTTAAGTCTCTCCCAGTTCTAACATCGTGATATTTGGCAGTATGGATGGTCTGCTGGAGTTGATGCAGCAGGTTAATCAGGCTGTCCTAAGAAGCAGATGTCAAGCACATACAAGAAATTTGTTAGAGAAAAAGCTTTGATGCTTAATGGGGAGGGAGCCTAGAGTGGGTTGGAGGGCCATTATTTTTACTTATATACCAATCACTTTGTATATTATCACATATAACTTTTATAAATACTCCGTGTGATACTGTAGTAGCAGAACATGGTCCCGCAAACATGTCTGTGTCCTAATCCCTGTAACCTCTGAATATGTTATGTTTTATTGCAAAGGGGGAATTAAGGTTGCAGATGGAATTAAGGTCGCTAATTACATGATCTTAAAATACGGAGATTATTCTGGATTATATAGGTGAGCTCAGTGTAGTCACAAGAGTCCATAAAAGTGGAAAAGGGAGGCTGAAGAGAAAAAACCAGAGAAATGGCAGCAAAAGAAGGACTTGGCCTGATGTTGCTAGCTTTGAAGATAGAGGAATGGGATCATGAACCAAGCAAGGAATGTGGGTGACCTCTAAAAGCTGGAAAAAGCAAGAGAAGAGATTCTTCCATAAAGCCTTGCAACCTTGCTAATACCTTGATTTTAGCCCGATGAGACTCATTTTGAATTTCTTACCTTTAGAACTGTAAGATACTTAATTTGTATTGTTTTAAGCTTCCAAATTTGTGCTAATTTGTTATAGACCCGTATAAAACTAATATAGATGTGTATTTTTTTTCTAGTTTTATAAGTAAGAGAATGTTGGGGCTCCCGGGTGGCTCAGTTGGTTAAGTGTCTGCCTTTGGCTCAAGTCAGGATCCAGGGGTCTTTGGTTCAAGCCCCATGTCGGTCTCTCTGCTTGGCGGGGAGCCTGTTTCTCCCTCTCCCTCTGCCGCTCCACCTGCTTGTTCTCTCTCTCTCTCTCTCTCTCTCTCTCAAATAAATAAATGAAACCTTTAAAAAAAATTAAAGAATGAGACTTAGAGCAGTTAAATAAGATTCTCATGATCACAGGGCTAGTAAGGCAGAAGATTCAAATCCAAATCTGCTTATTTCCAAAGCCTATGCTCTATTTGGTGTGTTGTCTTAAAGTGTTACCTGGAATCCCTCAGATGTCCTTGGCAGGTCTCTAGCTCAGGACCTTCTTGCCTGTCTTTGTGGGCCACTCTAGTATCTTTTCTGAGCTGTGTCCTTTTCCTCGTCATTGCTCAAAGCATCTTCAGTTCTTCCTGACCACACTTTGACTTTGGCAGGGGCGTACTTTCCATGCCTTTCCATCCAGTCTTGGAGACGTACCCATTATAGTTCTTGAAATCCCCAGTGCTGCTGGAAGCCAGAGAAAAAGAATCACGTTCCCAGGGTGTTTCTTACATTAGCAGCCCTTCCTTTTTATTCAGTGCATGCCCCATATTCTACCTCTTCCCATTTTCTGAAACTGTCTTGCCTTGGATGCTTGCTTTCCATTCTTAGAAAACATGAGAAGGAGTCTAAATAGGGAATCGCTCGGGATATACACTTTTGTTTTGTTTTGTTTTTTGTTTTTTACAGTTTGCTCACTTTTTCAGGGCATGAGAAATAGAATCCCCAGTTCAGTAAACACTCTGGTTATAGTTCTCTTAACATCTTTAATTTAGTTAGGTTAAAAAAGTTTTTCTGAGCTGGACTTACAAATTTAACAATTCTTACAGTAGTGTTGTCATTGGGAACGTGTATTATAAATTACAGATAACAGATATGACCGCAGTTTAAAACACAATTTGATCATAAGCTGGGGCCTGATGGTATTTATAGTCTGTTAGTGAATTAAACTACAGAGCAATTGTTGTCTACACTGTTGACTTTCATACAGAGAAAGCATATTACCATTTGAACCTAAGGAGTGGTTTTGGCCTTGTCTCTTAAGCAAAAAATGGAATGGCTCAAATAAATCAGTTTAGTTCTATTTGTTTTATGAACTGTACAGCAGTTGAAGCCCAAGTTTAATGACTTATTTCACACATTTTCCTATAAGTCTTTCTAGGAAACCCAAGACATCCAGAGTTATGATGGGTTATCAGAAAAAGGGAGGACAAGGTTCATTATTCCTGAAATATTACTACCCTTAGGAGGGAACAATAGTTGAGGATTTAACTATTTTGATGGCTACTTTGTGTTAAATGAGCTAACATATGCTTCAGGTCTTCTCACAAAAGAAAGACTGTACCCTCAGTAAGAATTGAGATAAGAGCCTCTTAATTTTTGGTGCATTTTAATTTCCTGTTTTATCACACATAATAATTATTGTTTCTCTAAAACTTGAAATTGTTTAGGTTCAAATTGTGTCATTTTGTTTTTTATTCAGAGGGTTAATTTATTGCAGAATATGTGTATGAAATTATGCATGGCTTGATTTTTTAAAATCAAGTTTTAATTTTAGAATAGTTTTACATTTACATAGAAATTGCAAAAGCTAGTACAGAGAGTTCTCATATACATTTCTTCCAGTTTCTCCTGTTGTGACAACTTATATTACTATGATATATTTGTTACAACTAAGAAACCAACATTCATATATTATTATTAACTCTACATTTTATCCAGATTTCCTTATTTTTCCTTTAATGCCCGTTTTTAGTTTGAGGATCCAATCCAGGATACCACATTGCATTTAGTCATCATGTGCCTTAGTCTCCTCTGTTCTATGATAGTCTTTTAGACATCCTTGGTTTTCATGACCTTGACAGTTTTCAGGGGGTACTGGTCAACTATTTTGTAGAATGTTTCTTAATTGGGATTTGTCTAATGTTTTTCTCATGGTTAAACTGGGGTTATGGGTTTTCAGAGGAAGACCACAGAGATGATGTGTCCTCATTATTATATCATCATGTCTTGTCATTGATGATGTTAATCTTGATCACTAGTCAAAATGGTGTTTGCCTGGTTTTTCCACTGTAAAGTTACTTTCTCCCTTTTCACTCCCCTTCCTATACTGTCCTCTTAGGAAGCAAGTCACTACTAGTAGAGCCTATACTCAGGAGTTAGATTCATAGTATAGCTCAGAAAGATGGAGCTGAGCTCCTTCTCTTGGAGGGAGAGTATCTGTGTAAATTAATTGAAATTGTTCTGTAAGGAAGATGGTCTCTTTCCCCCCATTTGTTTATCATGGCTTGATTTTGGTTTCTTTCATTCTTTTTCCCTTCTCAAATACAATCTGATAGAGAAGATAAGGCATGAATACAAAAACCTGTTGTATTTCATTGTATTTAAGATATCATTACTTGGAAGACATATCATTTCTGAGTAATGTGAAAAAAGTGCGGATTAAAATTGATGTCATGTAATATCATGTGAAGCATAATGTGGTTGTCTGGAGGGGAGTTTCACAAATTCCTTCAGAAACACTTTTTACTAACTGTATAGTGAAGAAAGTCTTAAATTTTGGATGCAGTAATTTAAGATGATTTTGTTCTGTTTCACAAGATTGAATCATCATACCAAATTAAATTATTTTGAAATTCCTTATTTGTATAATAGAATATTTAGATTTTTGGTGTTATCCTTATTTTGTAATTCTATAGATCGTGTTTTGCACAAAGTAGATTGGATTATGTTTTATTTATAAGATTACAATGGTACAAAAGATTTTGTCTTTTCAATGTAAATTGTGCACAGTTCTCTGTTAGTTATTCCATTTTTCTTAATACCTTTCTACTTTCTTTTGTTTGGCTCATTTTCTTATACATTGATTCGATTTGTAGAGGTTCATAGAATCATAAAATGTTAGAGTTGAACATCTTTAGAAATGATCTAGTTCATTCCTTATTTAATAAGACGCATAAGAGGACTTGGCACAGGTTATCAGCTAGCAAGAATAAAATGAGATTGGAATGCAAAACTTTTGACTGTGAGTCCAGGATTCTCCCACTGTACAACAATGCTTTATTTTTATTTGACTTAGAAATTTCACTGGCAATCAGCATCATATAGTTTTGAAATAGAGTTTTTTTTTTTTTTTATGTGTGAGAACTTTGCTTTATTTCTTCATTTCTCTTTAACTTTGGCCTAAGAAAATTTCCAATAGCCAGAGAAATTTACCTCTCGTAACTTGTTTCTAGCATTTTTATCATTATGGAGGAAAGATAGGGTCAGTTGTGAATTGAATTCACATATATATGTGTTTCTTACATAGCCAAGAGAATTTTGATCCATCTCCTGTCTATTGGATGGATCAGTACTTTTTAAAAAAATTTCTTGGATCAAGTCTAAAAAATATTGTATTATTAATGCACCTTAAAATTGAAGGAGAGGCAATCTGAAAGTGTTTGTAAAAGAGTGTTGAGAGAATCCTGTGATCTTTAACACAGTGATTCTGCCTGATAAAGAAATAGAAATATTTTTCTCTCTGTAGATTTAATATGATATTATCGCATATGCAATGTATATTTATTTATATTGTTCACACACAAAGGAAACTCTTATTCTCTATGTATGTCATTTCAGAGAAATAAAAAAATAGCAAATAAAAATAGCAGTGTCTATTGTATTCGAGTATACACGTGGCTGTGGTGGGTTGATCTACACTGCCAAGACACAGTATCATATTGTTTTAGGATGGATTACTTTTGCACTTAGGAAATTGGACTTAAAGTATTCAGATTCCAAATGAACAAAAAGGAACTTCACATAATTTGGTTTATAAGCTTGTTTTGACAGTACTGGTACATTCATCACAACAAGGCCTTGGAAACTTGCAGATTTTTTCCATCCCTCCCTTCTGCACACTTTTGCTTACAGCAAACTGTTCTGCATTCATTAATGAAGTTTCACTCTGCAGTAGTTGCCTTGTTTTCTTTTCTTTTCCAAATGGGTGCATCACTTGTTTTGACAAAATTGGAATTTGGGAAAGTGAAGTTTATTTTCCATGCTGGAAATACCTTGCAGTGTCTTTGTTGAATTAGATCTCACTAATATTTTACTATGATTTTGCAACAACAATCCTTGCAAGGACAAAAGCAGAAGATAAGCCTTGGAAAGTTTCCCACAAACTGAGTACCTTATTCTTTCAGAAATAACACGGCAAAGTTGGCTGTTTGACTCGCAGCATTGAATCTCTAATGTATTTTCTAATTCTCTTATTTTTCTCAAATGTATTCTCTAAATTCTCTCACTTATTCTCTAATGTATACTCAAGGATTTTTGTGTGTCTAGTGAATAGAATTTCTTATATAATCCCTTTTGCTCCAGGCTTCCACAAAGAACATAATGGAGTCATCATCATCATCTTCATAACAATGTCTTTGTATGTCCATTCTAGAACAGTGGGACTTTCACGTGTTTTCACATGTGTTTGTGAGTTTAGCACTTGCCATACAGTCATTCTTTTCTCTCCAGCTTGTAATTGGCTGCATGGCCTCAGCATCCAGGCTGATGAGCAGTGGAAGCAGCTGGCCTGGTGTCCAGACTGCAGTGCTTCTATATCACTGGCTGCCTCACTTATGATCTAGTAACATGGCCCCACTATTTCTCTGCTGGGTAAGTGTCAAAGTAATATTCCGACAGCCACATGCTGAAGTGTGGCCAGTGCTCTCCACTGATACTTGTGCCAAGTTGTGTTCATGTTTCCTTTTAGAGATTTTGCTGAGATATGTATGCAAAAGTTTTAAAAAATGTGCCATTTTGGTACAGTCTTTGGCCACCCCCAGGCTTTGGCTGAGTCTGAAGGCAATCTTAACAGCACATTACTGTGCTATTTCAAAATCACTCTTCAATGCAACGTTATCTGTGGATCAGACTTGTATACCTGACTATCCCTTTCTTCATGGTGAATTCCATTAAACAAATGGAACTCTTGTCTTTTCCTGGACATGTCTGAATTTCCAGTGCATGCACCAGGACTGTTGAAGAACTTTGCGGCCTTAAGCAGTCTTATTTTTTGAGGCTTCATTGATCTCATAGCAAATATATTAAATGTATCCACAATCAGGCATTAAATATGATTTTTGATTTAGAAAAATTTGGGTATTTTTTATAGATGTGTTTTGAAATTATGTTCTTATGAATAACTCATTTATGTATGGTTGATTTATTTGCCATCATTAGGTACCTTTTGGAATTCTTTAATAGTAGGGTCATTTAATGTATAAACTTTTAAAATACAATTAATTGTTTATATTACTACAATTTAAAGATAATTGAGCTACCATAATACATTTGTGGACAATTAATAATTTTTACTTTATAATTTTCTTTTTATATTTTGATATCAGTAATAGTTTTTCATAGAGTCTTGAGAAGATTCTGAGTCCCCCAAACTCTATTCTACAGTGCCTAGTAGGTGAACAACACCCTGGAAGTTCCTAGCTGCTTTGGATACCTTAAGCTGAACTGTTAGATGGAGAGTTGTCCTTTCCTTCCGTCCCTCCCTCCCTCCTTTCCGTCCTTCCTAAATACTTACTGAGCCCTAACTGTGTGTTTGCAGCATTATAACATGGATTGTTTTGCATTGTGTATGTGAGTTCTTCACCTGTTTGGATATTGTGTATAAAAGTAAAAGTGCTAAAGAGTAAAAGCATGGCCTTTATATAGCAGCACTGTATCAGTAAATTGTAAAACAAAGTAGGGAAAAGTAGAGATTTCCTATAGTTTTCTTGCTCCTCTGTAAGGCAGGACAGAGCAAGGCTGAGACTTGAGATTGTGTAGGGGTCAGAACAGAAGAAGCAGCAATGAAACATGAAACAACAAATTCTGTTTGAAAAGCAAGGGCAGAGTTGAAGAACAAAGTGGAGGGAAGCCAATTACTGGCTGTCAGGAAGTGTGAAACCAAGAGCTCAATGAACTGGATACCAGAAGCAGAATTTAGGGTAAAAGCCAGAACCTGCTCCATGTCTTTTTGCTGGATGTATTTCCTTTTTTATGAATTGTCTATTTTTGACCTTTGCTCATTTATCTTTTGAGATTTTAGTGTTTTTCTTATCTGCTTGTTTGATCTCTTTATATAGTCAACATACTAAACTAGATCTGTCATATTTACTGCGAAAACTTTTTCTCAGAATTGCTTTTTGCTTTGGACTTTTAATGTCACACCATTCTATTTCTTTTAATTTATTTTTATAGTTTCTAAGCCTAGAAAGGCCATCCCCTCTATCTTGGTAATAAATTGTCATTTTTTTCTCCAAGTTTTATGATTCAATCTTTAACTCTAACTCATATGGAATTTCCTTTAGTATATAATGTAAATCAAGTACTTTTTTTACATTATTTTTTCTTTAAATGTATAATTTGTGGTTACAAAACCATTTATTAATTAATCACTTTCCTTGGGGCTCCTGGGTGGCTCAGTCGGTTAAGCATCTGCCTTTGGCTCAGGACATGATCCCAGGGTCCTGGGATTGAGTCCCACGTCAGGGTCCCTGCTCAGCTGGGAGCCTGCTTCTCTCTCTCTCTTTGCCACTCCCCCTGCTTGTGATCTCTCTCTCTCTCTCTGTGTCAAATAAATAAATAAAATCTTTTAAAAAATCACATTTATTATTCATTCTTCAATGAATAGGTATGTCTTTTTAATTATGAATTAAATTCTATTATAGGCTAGCTATCCTGTTTTATTAACCCATTTTTATATCCATACTGCTTTCTTTTATAATTATAGTTTTAGGATGCTTAATGTCTTGTATAATTGTTATTACAAATGTATAATTTGTGATTATAAAACCATTTATTAAATAATAACGTTTCTCATTCATTCTTCAATGAATAGGAATGTCTTTTTAATTATGAATTAAATTCTATTTTAGGCTAGCTATGCTGTTTTATTAACCCACTTTTATATTGATATGCATTCTTTTATTATTATAGTGTTAGGATGCTTAATATCTTTTTTAAAAGGATTATCTTACCTGCTTAATTTTTCAGATGAATTATTTTGTCAAGTTCTAAACAAGTTTACATTGAGATTTTGATTGAAATGGCATAAATCTATAAGTGACAAAATTTCTCATCTTTGTCTTCATACCCAGGGACATTTTTTTTCCATAAAAGGATGTTGATTTATATATTCTAAAATTTCACTTTTTATTATTAAAGATTATCCCCCCTGATTATTTGATTAGTAAGGTAAGACCATACGTACTGATGGTGGTACTTGGGGGTGACACTCTTTGCCACAAATTACAAGTTTTTGGGTATTTTTAAAGCAGGGGTGACAAGAGACACTGAGCTATAATAAATTCTTACTCAGGTGTTTCTGTAGCCAAAAGCTTAGCTCTTTCGTAGCTGTAACTACGCAGAGTTGCCCTTTCTGCATACTTAAGTGGCTCATTTTAATACCCCTCTATTTTAACTTCCTTTACTTTTTGTAATTAATAACGATCATTTATTCATGGAACTAATCTTGTTTGTGCCAGGCTTTGTTCTAGGCCCTGGGGATATAAGAAGTGAATGAAACAGGATGAGAATGGGCTCTTGTGGTGATTTTATCCTAGTCAGGGAGACAGATAATGAACAAATAAATACTTACATACCAGGCATTGGTAATGTGCTGTGGGGATGAATAAGGCCAGGTAAGAAGAGGAGTGATGACTGGGGGCTGTTATTTGAGACAGGGTAGTCAGGGAGGACCTTTCCAATAAGGTGACATTTGAGCACAGACACATTGGGAGAGAATGGGCCATGCAGATATGGGAGTAGTAGTGAAGAATGTTCTAGACAGAGAGGATGGGCAGTGCCAAGGTGGAGGCTATTCCTTGAAGGAGGAAGAAGCAAGGGGAAAACTGGTAAGTATTGGAGAAATATAATTAAAATCAAAATCTCCCAACCTAGGGATCTTCTCCACAAAGATAGTAGAGAGAGAAAAGTTTTATTATTGAATATGTATTAAACCAGATGTGATACGTATGCATCATGGGCAATTTACTAGATTACAAAGACAGAAAGAAATCTCACCTTTTTATATATCCAAGCACAGGCAACCCATTATATTACCTACATTTTTCCAGTTTTGAAATTTATTATTTATTTTCATTAAGGTATAATTGGCATACATTATATTAATTTCAGTTGTATAACGTAATGATTTGATATTTGTGTATATTGTAAAATGATCACCACAAAAGTCTAGTTAACATCTATCATCATACATAGTTACAGATAGATAGTTACTGAATTTTTTTCTCTTGTGATGAGAACTTTTAAGATTTACTCTCTTAGAACAAAAGGAGGGTTACTAGAGATGAGGTGAGTGGGGTGATGAGTGAAATAGGTGAAGAGGATTAAGAGTACACTTATCATGATGAGTACTCAGTAAAGTGTATAGCATTGTTGATCCACTGTATTGTACACCTGAAACTAATATAACGCTTTATAGTAACTATACTGGAATAAAAATAAAAATAAAAATATTTTTTAAAAAAGATCTACTCTCTTAGCAACTTTCAATGCACAATACAATACTATTAACTGTAGTCACTATGCTGTACATTACATCCCATGACATGTTTATTTTGTAACTGAAAGTTTATACCTTTTGACTCCCTTCACCCATTCCTTCCACCCCCACCATCATCCTCTGGCGACCACCCATCTGTTTTCTCTATTTATGAGCTTGTCTTTTGTCTTTTTTTTTTTTTTTAACTTCACATATAAATGAGACCATGTGGTGTTTGTCTTGTCTGACTTATTTCACTTAGTGTAATGCCCTCAGGGTCCATCCATGTTGTCAGAAATGGCAAAATTTCATTCAGAGGAGAACCAAACTCCTCATATCTTAAGAACGGGGTAGTTTTGCAACTTGGAGAGAGGCACATAACTAAGTTAGGCTCCTACCCTCCTGCAGGAACTGGGAGATAGGTGTGCTCTCATCTTCCTTGATGTTTACATTTCAAAGAGATGCCTCCAATGTCTTTCAGAAAGGCATTCCTAGGCCATAAAACTCAAAAGAAGCTTATCTGATTTTCAAAAGGAATTATATGCATTTCAAAGAGAGTAGAAAGTCCTATAATTATAAGTTTCCTAAAGTAAATGCTCTATGTAAAGGACAAGGGGTATCTTTTCCCTTATTTTCAACAGTGGAGAATTAAGCTGCTCTTTTAAAATTTTTATTTGTCCTTAAATAGGCAATGAGTTAGAGGGAACCCAGTGATATGAAATTGGCCAGAATTTTAGATTTTTCTTCAATTGAGATGGGGGCCCTGGGAAGTTTTGAGTAGAGGAATGACATATTCCTTCAGGATTTTAGAAGGCAATCTTGTCTGCTTCCTGGAGAGTTGAAAAGGCGGCTGTAGGAGAACTTGGTGGAGGTCTCAGTCCTTGAGAGTGCAGCAGGGGGAGTTTTGGGAGGCAGGAAGAGGGGAAGAGAGAACTTTTTCTACTTATGACACAGCACAGATTTTAGGGGACACAGTGAAAGGGTTGAGAGGTTAGGAGGGTAGAGGCTTCAGTCGGATGAGTGCATGTACAGAGCTCACAAGTGACTGATGCCATTTAAAATCCAGATTTCTTGCAGTGCTGAGGTGGCTTGGTTGGTTAAGCGTCTGCCTTCCTCTCAGGTCGTGGTCCTGGCGTTTTGGGATCAAACCCTACATCCTGGCTTCCTGCTCAGCGGGGCCGCCTGCTTCTCCCTCTCTTCCCTGCTCTTGTTCTCTCTCGCTATCTCTGTCTCTCTCTTTCTAATAAATAAGTAAAATCTTTAAAAAAAATAAAATCCAGATTTCTTTCTTCACATTTGCTTTCTCTTCCATTCTGTTCTATAAGGTGCTTAAGGGCAGAGACTATACTACTGTATCTAATGTTTGTTGAATGAAAGAGTAACCTCCAAACTATGTTTCATTATCATCTGAGGGAATAAATCAGTGTGTCAACTGGTTTGTCCCTTTTTCCTTTTCTTTCTCAGGTATTTATTGAACATCTGCCATGTACCAGATACTGGGATATAATGAACAAGAAGCTTTCTCTGCCTTCAGGAAGCTTGCTGTCTACTTTAAGAGATGGTTGAGTGTATGGACAATTTCAGTGCAAGCTGATACATTCTGTGATAGCTATATGCACCGAACTGCTCAGATAAAATGTACATTCAGTTACGTAATTGTGAATCACATATAAAGGTTCTATTGGTGATGCTATTATTTTGCAAAGAATGTCTGCTTATACTTGGGCTGTGTTTGGTTTTGCCTCAATATACTGGTATTGCTTTAAGAACTGAAGTCTTTTTCTTCCCTCTCTCCCTTCTTTTTCTTTTTTCCTGTATGGGGCTTACTGTCTGACTCTATTATAGACAAAAGTCTTGTAAGTTGGACTTAATTTTAGATGCTTAGTGATGTCGTAAAAGAGTTTCACTGTCAGGATTTGATGCTAAGGCAGGTAAAATCAGTGTCCTTTGTTCAGTGGTGTTAGAGAGCCTGCAGCCTGCCAGCTACTGTCCCAGGAGATTTAGCAGTGAATAAAACTAAAACATTCCTGCCCTCATAAAACTTACACTCCAGGGATAGTTGTGGGAGCCTGGCCTCACCTATGGTGATACACAAAGGTTTTCTCCTTTAAGGTGGGGCAGTAGCAGTGGTGGTTACAAACACCCTGCCATAACCAAATTGCCAAGTGGCTAATAAGCAGAAATGACACTTTTACCTTAAACCAACGGTGCTTCCTTGCTTTCTTTTTTATTCATTTACTGGGCCTCAAGCTTATTGTTTACTGCCCTTTGGAAATCAGTCCTTCCATAAAATGTGAAAGAGAACGAGTGGCTGTATGCCCAGTTTGTCTGTGTTGTAGAGTAGAACGAATGTAGGTTTTACTTCAGAGCTGTTGCCAGAAAGGAGCAGTAATTACATCTGAAATTACAACAGGAGTTGAGTTTAAAACTTAATAGAAAAAGAAGCCCTCGTGTCTGAGCAATAATTACAAACAAAGTTAAAGGGAGAGAAGTCCTTCATAAAGCTAGGAATGTTTGCATACGTAACAAAGAGAAATGCTTTATTGACAGTTTATGGAAAATGGAGCAGATTCCTATAGCAATACATGAGAACAATAGTCATAATATGTCACACTGCCCCGGAAGTAGTCTGTATACCCATCTACTCCTCTGTTATTAAGATTGCTTTCTGATTTGACAGGTACTCAGGAGATTGAAGATTCAGGGAATTCGAGTTTAGATAGAAAACAGTAATACTTTTAAATCTGAGGGGCAGCTACAAGGCTCTGCCATATATTAACTGTTTGGATTTGGTAAGTCATGATCTTTCTCTACCTCAGTTTCCTTATCGGGTTTCCTAACAAAGGGTTGAACCAGGTGCTTTGTAGGATCCCTTATAGGTGTCAGCTTTTAATTTTCATGGCTTCATTCGGATTTTGGTGTGAATATAGTTGAACTGTTGGGGCTATGTAAACGAGGAGCTATTTCTTTATTAGGGTGGACTTATATACAAGCACACACAGAGACAAACACACGTAGACATATAGCACCCCCTAAGTTTTTTGGTCAATACATTTAATTCAGCAAATCATATGGAATGTTTTCCAGGCTTAAAATAGATTTAATTTGGACATGGCTAAAATGTGTATTTTGTGAAAGCTTCCTGTTTTACTGAAGGAAAAATAACCCTGCTATTTATTAAGCACCATTTACGGCATTCTTAATATGTGTTAGAAACTGTGATAGGTATTTATGGACCATATCTTATTCAATACAACTTTGCAAGGTAGATACTATTATTGCCAAGTTACAAATGGGGGACTTGAGATGGAGTTAAGGTAACTTACCCAAAGCTACTCAGCTTTTAAGTAACAAACATTTAGGATTCATATTTAGGTCTGACTTATTCCAAAGGTGTGGCTCTTTTATTCTTTTAGGTCCTAGGAACATATTAAAAAATATTCAAATGCCTATCTTGAAGGAATTTCGTATTAATTGGGGAGACAAGAAAGGCTAATATATGGTTCAATAGGAAAATGTCACTGAAATGTCAAAATTATAAAAGTGTGTTGAGATTGTTCTCAGGCTAGGCAAGAAGCTCAGAGGTAAGAGAGTGTGTTGGAGAGGGAGGTACAAGAAATCCAGGTCATTGCGACTGCCTAATACTTAGTAGATGTAGAAGTTTAAACTTTGGGAATATAATTTTATTGGGAACTCCAGTTTTCAGAAAGGTGGTGTGGCTAGGGGTGATTCAGATCTGTCCACTCCAAGGTGTTGTGGGAAGTGATGTCTAAGGAGTACATCATGATGACACAAAGAAACTTCCAATGTTTATTCATTTGTCCATTTATTCATTCCGTATCATCTCATTACATATCCAATGTGTTACATACTTCAATACATATTCATTCAGTACATTGACTACTACTTATTATAAGTGTTTAATGTGTTTGATACAGACAATACAACAAAATATAAGATTTAATTTCTGCCCCTATCTTAGTTTAATGGAGAAGGCAAAAAAATAAACGATTATTATACAATATGATAATTGCAACAACAGCAGAACAACTATAACAAGAATATAAATTTTGTTCCCATTTACTGAACAGATCCAAGGAGCCCAACATTGTATTTAGCTGTTACATACATTACCTTTATTTCATCTTGGCAATACCTCTGCAAGGCAAGTGTTGTTGGTATCCTCATTTTACATACTTAGAAGCTGACACTTGGAGAAGATAAGTGACCTGACACTTGGAGAAGATGAATGACCTGCTCAAGGAGTTACGGATACCTTCCTTGGGACTAAAGAACAAGGACTAATAGATATCATTCTAGAGAAAAAAAATAGAGGTGGGGTGATGAAGATAGTGGAGGAGGGGATGGAATTGGAGTGGTGTTCACCTGGAGGCAGAGGAGAACTTGACTCATTTAAGAACCTACACGCAAGTGATGCAGTGTGGCTGGAGGATGAGGGACACACAGATCAGCAAGAGATGAGCCTGGAGAGATGAGTGGGTAACTACTCATGAAAGACCTGGTAAGCCATATGAAGTAGGTGGAGTTGTGAGGGGTCTCAAATTACCCAACATTCTGGAATCCTTCTTGATATGGATTTGAGGATGATCCTGACCACCGTCAGTTCCCCGTGGGCAGCTCCATGGGACTGCTTGCTATCTTTTAGGCCATTTTATTTCTAATGGGATTTTGCCCTTTTGGGGATTTTCTGTTTTTTGCTTGTTTGTTTTTGTTGCTCTCATAGAACTCCATATAACATGACTGTTGATAGGAACTAAACTGCCTTTGCCTTGCTTCCCACCAGGAGGGCTCCAGTTTGCCAGCCTTAGCCTGTGCCAGCTGGTCTCTAATCGAGAAATGTCTGAATTTCAGCAACCTTAAGTACAGAATGTAATTCTAGATCTTTCATAATTGCCCAGACTTTAGGTGACCTAGAGAGCCTGACGACTCCCCATCCATCAGAGACAAAGACACTCTCAGAAAGGCTATCAGTCAAGGCTTCTGGTGACTTCCTAGAATGTCTGCTCATCCATCATGGTTTTGTTTAGACTGATTCTCTAGGAAGTCTTATAGCCAGCCAAACCTATCATGCCTCAGGTTGATGGTTTCCTGTATCACGTTGAGGCCTTTTATCCATTTGGAATTTATTTTTGTATGTGGTGTAAGAAAGTGTTCTAGTTTCATTTTTCTGCATGTTGCTGTCCAATTTTCCCACCACCATTTGTTGAGAAACTGTCTTTTTTCCATTGGATATTCTTTCCTGCTTTGTTGAAGATTAGTTGACCATATAGTTGTGGTTCCATTTCTAGGTTCTCTATTTTTTTCCATTGATCTACGTGTCTGTTTTTGTGCCAGTACCATATTGTCTTGATGATTACAGCTCAGTAATATAGCATGAAGTCCAGAATTGTGATGCCTCCAGCTTTAGTTTTCTTTTTCAACATTACTTTGGCTATTTGGGGTATTTTCTGGTTCCATACAAATTTTATTTTATTTTATTTGTTTTTTATGTTTTAGATTTTATTTAGATTCAAGTTAATTAACATACAGTGTATTATTAGTTTCAGGAGTAGAATTTAATGATTCATCACTTGTATATGACACCCAGTGCTCATTACAAGTACCCTCTGTAATGCCCATCACTTATTTACCCCAGCCTCCCCACCAACCTCCCCTCCAGCAACCCTTAGTTTATTCCCTATAGTTAAGAGTCTCTTATGGTTTTCCTCACTCTCTGTTTTTCTCTAATTTTATTTTTCCTTCCCTTCCCTGATGTTCATCTGTTTCGTTTCTTAAATTCCACATATGAGTGAAATCATGTGTTTTGTCTTTCTCTACCTGACTTATTTCACTTAGCATAATACAGTCTAGCTCCATCCATGATCATTGCAAATGGCAAGCTTTCATTCTTTTTGATGGCCAAGTAATGCCCCATTGTGTGTATATATACCGCATCTTCCTTATCCATTCATCAATCAATAGACGTTTGGGCTCTTTCCATACAAATTTCAGAATTGTTCTGGCTCTGTGAAAAATGCTGGTGTTATTTTGATAGGAATTGCATTAAATGTTTAGATTGCTTTAGGTAGTAAAGAGATTTTATTTTTTTTTTAAGATTTGTTTATTTATTTGAGAGAGAGAGAGAGCATGTGCGTAAACTGTGGGGGAGGGGCAGAGGGAGAGTGAAAACAGACTCCCCACTGAGTGGGGAGCCTGACACAGGGCTCAATCCCAGGACCCTGAGACCATGACCTGAACTGAAATCAAGAGTCAGCCTCAACTGGCTGAGTCATCCAGGCACCTGAGTATAGACATTTTAATAATATTTGTTCTTTCAATTCATGAAATTGGAATGTTTTTCCATTTCTTTGTGTTTTCTTCAGTTTCTTTCATAAGTGTTCTATAGTTTTCAGAGTATGGGTCTTTTACTGCTTTGGTTAGGTTTATTCCTAGGTATCTTATGGTTTTTGGTGTAATTCTAAATGGGATCAATTCCTTGATTTTTCTTTCTGCTGCTTCATTATTGGTGCGTAGAAATGCACCAGATTTCTGTATATTGATTTTATATCCTGTGACTTTGCTGAATTCATGTATCAGTTCTAGCAATTTTTTGGTGGAGTCATTCAGGTTTTCTACATAGAGTATCATGTCATCTGCAAAGGGTAAAAGTTTGACTTCTTTGCTTATTTGGGTGCCTTTTATTTCTTTTTGTTGTCTGCTGAGGCTAGGACTTCTAGTAGTATGTTGAACAACAGTGGGGAGAATGTGCATCTCTGTCGTGTTCCTGACCTTAGAGGAAAAGCTCTCAGTTTTTCCCCATTCGGGATGGTATTACCTGTCGGTCTTTCCTATATGGCCTTTATGATATTGAGGTATGTTCCTTCTATCCCTACTTTCTTGAGGGCTTTTATCAAGAAAGGATGCTGTATTTTGTCAAACATTTTTTCTGCATCTATTGAGAGGATCATATAGTTCTCATCCTTTCTTTTATTAATGTGGTGTATCACATTGTTTAATTTGAGGATATTGACCCACTCCTGCAAGCTCAGGAATAAATCCCACTTGATTGTGGTGAATAATCCTTCTAATGTACTGTTGGATTCGATTTGCTAGTATCTTGTTGAGAGTTTTTGACTCCATGTTCATCAGGGATATTGACCTGTAATTCTCCTTTTTAGTGGGGTCTTTGTCTGGTTTTGGAATCAAGGTAATGCTGGACTCATAGGAGGAGTTTGGAAGTTTTCCATCCATTGATATTTTTGGGAACAGTTTGAGAAGAATAGGTATTAATTCTTCAGCGTTTGGTAAATTCCCCTGGGAGGCCATCTGGCCCTGGACTTTTGTTTGTTGGTAGATTTTTGATTACTGATTCAATTTCTTTGCTGGTTATGGGTCTGTTTCAATTTTCTATTTCTTCCTGTTTCAGTTTTGGTAGTTTTATGTTTCTTTTCTTTTCTTTTTTTTTTGGTAAAGATTTTATTTATTTATTTGACAGAGAGAGAGGCAGTGAGAGAGGGAACACAAGCAGGGGGAGTGGGAGAAGGAGAAGCAGGGTTCCTGCCGAGCAGGGAACCCGATGTGGGGCTCGATTCCAGAACGCTGGGATCATGACCTGAACCGAAGGCAAACACTTAACGACTGAGCCACCCAGGTGTGCCTATTTTTATGTTTCTAGGAATTTATCCATTTCTTCCAGATTGCCCCCTTTGTTTGCATATCATTTTTCATAATAATCTCTTAATTGTATTTCTAGGTGTTGGCTGTTATTTCTCCTCTCTCATTTATGATTTTATTTATTTGGGTTCTTTCTCTTTTTGATAAGTCTGGCTAGGGGTTTATCAATTTTAACTTTTTCAAAGAATCAGCTCCTAGTTTCATTGATCTGTTCTACTGGTTTTTTGGGTCTATATCATTTATTTCTGCTCTAATCATTATATTATTTCCCTACTTCTGCTGGCTTTAGGCTTCATTTGCTGTTTTTTTTCCAGCTCCTTTAGATATAAGGTTAAGTTGTGTATTTGAGACTTGCTTCTTACGGTAGGCCTGTATTACTATAAAATTCCCTCTTAGGACTGCTTTTGCTGTGTCCCAAAGGTTTTGGAATGTTGTGTTTTCATTTTTGTTTACTTCAATGTGTTTTTTTTTTTTAATTTCTTTTTTAATTTCTTGGTTAACCCATTCGTTCTTTAATAGGATGTTCATTAATCTCCATGTATTTGTAGGCTTTCCAAATTTTTCTTGTGGTTGACTTCAAGTTTCATAGTGTTGTGATCTGAAAATATGAATAGTATGATTTCAGTCTTTTTGTACTTGTTAAGGGCTGATTTGTGACCCCGTATGTGATTATTCTGGAGAATGTTCTGCATGCACTCAAACAGAATGTGTATTCTGCTGCTTTAGGATGAAATGTGAATATATCTCTTAAGCCCATCTGGTCTGGTGTGTCATTCAAAGCCATTGTTTCCTTGTTGATTTTCTGCTTAGATGATCTGTCCATTGCTGTGAGTGGTGTGTTAACTTCCCTTCCCATTAATGTATTGTTACCAATGAGTTTCTTTATATTTGTTATTATTTGATTTATATATATGGGTGCTCCTAAGTGGGGGGCATAAATATTTACAACTGTTAGATCTTGTTGGATAGAGCCCTTTGTTATGGTATACTGCCCTTCTTCGTCTCTTGTTACAGTCTTAGTTCAAAATATTGTTTGATATAAATAGGGCTGCCGTGGCTTGCTTTTGATGTCCTTTAGCATGATAGATGGTTCTCCATTCTCTCACTTTCAATCTGCAGATGTCTTTAGGTCTGAAATGAGTCTCTTGTATGCAGCATATAGATGGGTCTTGTTTCTTTACCCATTCTGATATTCTGTATCTTTTGATCAGAGCATCTAGTCCATTTAAATTCAGTGTGATTATTGATAGATGTGAATGTAGTGCCATTGTATTACCTGTGAAGTTGGTGTTTCTGAAGATTTTTTCTGCTCTTTTCTAGTCTTTGTTGCTTTTGGTCTTTCTTTGCCACTCAAAGAGTACCCTTTAATATTTCTTGTAGGGCTGGTTTAGCAGTCATGAACTCCTTTAGTTTTTGTTTGTCTGGGAAACTCTGTATCTCTTCTTGTATTCTGAATGACAGCCTTGCTGGATATAGTATTGTTGGTAGCATATTTTTTTCTCTTCAGCATGTTGAATACATCATGGCACTCTCTTCTGGCCTGCCAAATTTTTGTGGACAGATCTGCTGCTAACCTAATTTGTCTTTCCTTGTAGGTTGGGGATTTCTTTTCCCTTGCTGCTTTTAGCATTCTTTCCTTAATATCTGTATTTTACAAATTTTACTTCTCCTTTGCTAATCAGTGGGGCAGCTCAGTGGCACCTGCTGGCTCTTTTGTCCCTAGAGAAACAGTGCCACTCTCCCAAATAGGGTAGCTATCTCTCCTAGTGCAACCCAGGAGGTCTTCAGACCATGTTGTCTCCTCCCAGATCTCTGTCCTCCTTCTCCACAGGAGCACCTTTATGCCTACCAGGCTCCACCCCAGTGATGGCACAGACTTCTAAAACTTCAGACTTTGGCTCTGCTGCTTGTAAAAACTTGCAATTATTAGCCCCTCTTGTTTTCTCTGTCAGTGGTTTTGGAGAAGTGTTTTTCTTGTGCAATACCCTGCTTCCTGCTCACTTACTCTCTCCCTCCCTCTCTCCCTTCCTCTCCCTTTCTTTTTCTCTCCACTCTCTGTGATCAGGGCTCCCTCCCTTCTGCAGCAGCACTGGTGATTCTTTTCTCCCCCAAATCATGTCTCCGTACCTCCTACCTTCCATATTGTGGCCTTTTTTCTCCCTCTAGTTGTGTACTTTGTTCTCTCAGTCCTCAGATCAATTTCCTGGGTGTTCAGAATGATTTGATATTTATCTAGTTGTGTTGGAGGGATGAGAAAAGCATAAGGTCCTCTTACTATTCCTCCATCCTAACTCTGGACTAGTCCCACTTGTTGTACTCCCACAATACCTTGTAATTGTTTCTTTTTTGTTTTGAACAGCCAACTGTTTTTATAGTCATTTAAAAATTGAGAAAAATTAATTATATTTATGTACATATTTACTATTTCATTTCTTTGTTGATATCTAGGTTTCCATCTTGTATTACTTTCCATCTTTATGAAGGGCTCTCTTTAACAACATTTTTAGTAACAAAGATCCATTGGTGATTGTGAATGTCTGAAAACACCTGTGTCTTGCTTTTGTTTTTTTTTCTTTCAACATCTTGAAGAAGTTACTCCACTGTCTTCTTTAACTTCAGATACCTTTTGTTCTACTTCAACCACTCACCCCCAGGACCACACCTTGAACTTTGTCATTTATTTGTGCATTTGTCAAATTTTATTAAGCATTCTTTATTTGTTAGAAACCCTCCTATATTCTGAGGATATGGCAATAAGATATACAAGGTCACTGGTCTCTTGGAACTTATAGACAGAATATAGACATAAAACAATAAATGTTAGTATAATGAGGTCTACCAAAGGTGAAATACAGCATATTATTGTATTGCTTGATGGAAGATTCTGATGGCTCTAGGCATTGTCTTAAGGATGTAACTTCTAATATGAAACCTAAAAAATGAGAGTTATCAAAGTGAAGTGGATAAGGAGTGACAAGGCAGTGCATATGGTGAAGAATCAGCTTGTTTAAAGGCCCAGAGGCAACAGCAAATATAGTGTATTCAAGAATGAGGATGGGAGTGAGGATGGGAGGGTTGGTGGGGAGAGAGAAAGTGTGTGTGTGTGTGTGCGTGTGTGTGTGTGTGTGTGTTATAGAGGGAGTAAGAGGATGGAGGGATGAGGGAGAGGAAATGGAAAAGTAAGGGTGTGGGATCATATAGATCAGGCTATCAGGACATGCTAAGAATTTTGGACTTCTTTTTAAAAGAGTAACCAGAAGGCATTACAGGTGTTTAAGCAGGAGAGTGGCATGACCAGATTTGCATTTTAAAGATGTCTCTGGCTGTGGAGAATGGATTTGGTGTGGAGTTGATTGGGTTGAAGAGGCAGGATGGATAATGTTAAGAAACTGATTAAGAAACCACCATGTTCGTCCAGGAACAGGGATCATGGTGGTTTGGGCTGCACTAACAGCTAGATTATAGAGCTCTTTAGGAGTAGAACCTAAGGAAATTTAGGTTGGATTTGTGGGCTGGGGAGAGGATAGAGTCCAGATGTTGCCCAGGTTTCTAGTTAAGTGAGTGGTAGTGTAGAGTAGGAGCACTGGAGGAGAAACCTATTTTGGGGGAAAGATTTAGTTTGTATTATGGGATTGAATGGCCTAGGAGACAGTGTTTCTGTTTCTTGTAAGGCTCTTATTTGATCAACTTTTTTTCAAACCATGCTGATTCACTTTCATTCTTAATCCTTTTTTTCTAGAGAAAAGTAACACTTTTAATCCTGTGTCTCTTAAAACAGAGATTTATTAATCTTAATTGAATGGGTAATCAATATGGCAAGAATACTGTACATGCTATCCAGGAGAGTTCCAGTTATTTCATATTCTCACTATGCCCCTTATTTTGTATTTTCTTGCTATTTGCTGCATAGTTGTGCCCATATCTAAGTGATTAAAAGTGTGCAATCTGGAGCCTGGGTTGAATTCTGTCTCTGTCATGCAAGCTGATAAATCTCATTTTTGCTCATCTGTAAAATGAGGGTAACACTGGTACCTACTTTATGGGGATTGTTAATGAGGACTAGGTAAATCATTTCACATAAAGCACTTAGAAGAATTTGTGAGACACAGCCAAGAGGAGCGGTTTATAAGCTGGTATTCTGATGCTGAGTGATAGTAGAAGTCTGAAGCCACAGACCCTGAAAATTCCAGAGGGAACCAATCAACCTTCCTTCCTTCCTTCCTTTATTAATTAAATTTTAATTTTGCCATCAGTTTTATTTTTTTTAAGTTTTTATTTTAATTACAGTTAGTTAACATACAGTGTTATGTAAGTTTCAGTGTACAGTATAGTAATTCAATTCTTACATGTGTTACCTTGTGTTCATTACAACTGCACTCCTTAATCCCATCACCTATTTAACCCCTCACCCCCACCTCCCCTCTGATAATCATCCGTTTGTTCTGTATATTAAAGTCTCTGTTTCTTTACTTTATTATTATTTTTTAAATTTTTAACTTTTAAGTAGGCTCCATGCCAAGCATGGAGACCAATGAGGGGCTTAAACTCACAGCCCCGAGACCAAGACCTGAGCTGAGATCAAGACTTCAGCTGAGATCAAGAGTTGGATGCTCAACTGACTGATCCACCTACGCGCCCCAAGACTCTGTTTTTTGATTTGCCTCTCTATTTTTTTTCCGTTTGCTTGTTTGTTTTTTAGATTCCGCATATGAGTGAAACCATATGGTCTTTGTCTTTCTCTGACTGACTTATTTCACTAAGTGTTATACCCTCAATCTCTATCCATCTCATTGCAAATGACAAGATTTGATTCTTTTTATGGCTGAATAATATTCCACTATATATATTATTATTATTTCATTTTATTTCAATATTCCAAAATTATATATATCACATCTTTTTTAACCATTCATCAATCTATGGACTTTTGGGCTGCTCCCATATCTTGGCTATTGCAAATAATGCTGCTGTAAACATTGGGGTGCATATATCCCTTTGAATTAGTGTTCTTGTATTCTTTGGGTAAATGCCTAGTAGTGTGATTGCTGGATCATAAGGTAGTTCTATTTTTAACTTTTTGAGGAACCTCCATGCTGTTTTCCTCTGTGGCTGCACCAGTTTGAATTCCCACCAACAGTTCAAGTAGGTTTCTTTTTCTCTACATCCTCACCAACACCTGTTGATTTTAGCCATTCTAACAGGTAGGAGGTGGTATTTCATTATAGTTTTGATTTGCATTTCCCTGATGATAAGGGATGAAGAGCATCTTTTCATGTGTCTGTTTGCCATTTGGATGTCTTCCTTAGAAAAATGTTCATGTTTTTTGCCTATTTTTAAATTGGATTATTCATTTTTTGGGTGTTGAGTTTGATAAATTCTTTTTTTTAATAATAATTTTTTATTATATTATGTTAGTCACCATACAGTACATCCCTAGTTTTTGATGTAAAGTTCCATGATTCATTACTTGCATATAATACCCAGTGCACCATGTAATACGTGCCCTCCTTAATACCCATCACCGGCCTATCCCATTCCCCCACCCCTCTCCCCTCTGAAGCCCTCAGTTTGTTTCTCAGAGTCCATAGTCTCTCATGGTTCATTCCCCCTTCTTTTTACCCCCCCCTTCTTCTTCCCTTTCTTCTCAGAGAAAGACAATTATCATATGGTTTCACTCATTTATGGAACATAAGAAGTAGGAAGATCGGTAGGAGAAGAAAGGAGAAGAAAGAGTTGGATAAATTCTTTACAGATTTTAGATACCCTTTCTCAGATATGGCATTTGCAAATATCTTCTCCCATTCCGTAGGCTGCCTTTTGATTTTGTTGATAGTTTCTTTCACTATCCAGAAGCTCTTTATTTTGATGAGGTCCCAATAGTTTATTTTTGCTTTTGTTTTCTTTGCCTCGGGAGACATATCTAGAAGGAAGTTGCTAAGGCCAATGTCAAAAAGGTTACTGCCTGTGTTCTTCCCTAGGATTTTGACGGTTTCTAGTCTCACATTTAGGTCTTTAATGCATTTTGGAATTTATTTTTGTGTATGGTGTAAGAAAGTAGTCCAGTTTCATTCTTTTGCATGTAGCTGTCTAGTTTTCCCAACACCATTTGTTGAACAGACATCTTTTTACTCATTGGATATTCTTTCCTGCTTTGTTGAGGATTAATTGACCATTAATTGTGGGTTCATTTCTGGATTTTCTATTCTGTTCTATTGATTTATGTGTCTATTTCTGTGCCAGTATCATACCATTTTGATCACTACAGCTTTGTAATATAGCTTGAAGTCCAGAATAGTGATATCTCCACATTTGCTTTTCAGAAGTAGCAATTCTTTTTTTTAACCAACATATCTCCCTCCCTCCCTCCCTCGTTCCCTCCCTTCTTCCTTCCCATCTTCCCTCCCTCCCTTCCTTCCACTCGAACCCAATGTGGGGCTTGAACTCACAACCTTGAGATCAAGAGTTGAATGCTCTACCAACTGAACTAGGCAGGCACCCTCAGAAGTAGAAATTCTTAATCATAATAAGATCCCATATTTCTTTCTTTCTTTCTTTCTTTCTTTCTTTCTTTCTTTCTTTCTTTCTTTCTTTCTTTCTTTCTTTCTTTCTTTCTTTCTTTCTTTCTTTCTTTCTTTCTTTCTTTCTTTCTTTCAGATTTTATTTATTTATTTGACAGAGATAGAGACAGCCAGCGAGAGAGGGAACACAAGCAGGGGGAGTGGGAGAGGAAGAAGCAGGCTCATAGCAGAGGAGCCTGATGTGGGGCTCGATCCCATAACGCCGGGATCACGCCCTGAGCCGAAGGCAGACACTTAACCGCTGTGCCACCCAGGCGCCTCAGATCCCATATTTCTATTTAGCTGGAAGAGATCTTGAGAAATTATCTAGTCCAATTCAGTCCTCAATATTTACAGATAGGAAAACAGAAGCTAGGAGAGTTGAAATGATGCTGCCTTGATTACATGGCAGGTAAGTTTATATTTAAGGCTACAGTCCAGTTCTTCAGATTATTAGTCCAATACCTCTTTAGGAAAAAGCTGCTCCTTGAGCTTAATTGGGTAATTGAGAATTGTGTAATTATGTGGCTAAAGCAACAGATAAAGGACATTGCATTTTTGGTCATATTTGTAATGCTTCAGAATACGAGGACCAGGGAGCAGGGAGCCAAGTAACATTGCAGTAAGCGAATGAAATATGAAGGATTTGGGCAAGGATATGGCAGTGTAAACCGAGAGAAAATAATATGCTTTCTCTCATCTAAAATAATTTTCATGGAGAGATATCAGTGTGACACTTTATCACTTAAGTGTTGGTAATTCTCTTAGTCGATAACTCTTTGGCTTCTGACAAGTGAGAGCGAGAGGGAGAGAGAGATGTCTTTTTCTCAGTACAGTTTCGTTTTTTCTCTTTTAAGTACTAAACAAAAAAACAAAAGTGCTTCCAAATTGCTAGGCTTATTTACTTTGAGAGGACATGTGCAATTGTTTTTCTCAGAACAGTCTTGTAGATTATTCTCTTACTGGTTAGAGAGGAGGGGAAGGAGATTCTGGATTGTGTAGACTACTCTCGGTTCATCAGAAAGGCTGTGACATGTGGAAAAAACCCACATACTTGATCAGGACCTGGATGTTTTTAACTTTTTCTTGATATTGTTTTGATTTCTTTGTTTCTAAATAATATGAAGGGGAATAAATAACAATCAGACCATTTTGTAAGGTTGATGAGTTCTAACTAGTTAATAATAAGACCTCATTAGCTAACTATATACAACACAAATAAATGCCTGCTATTTCTTATTTTGGGGAATCATTAATATGTTCTCATTCTCCTCCTTAAGATTATTAAGAAAATAGAACTCCTGGGATTCAAACATTTTTATAGAGGGAATACCACTTATTGGTTGATAACATTGCACCACCACTATTTTATTCAAATAGTAATTTCAGTTATTACTACTGAGGCTTTTATAATAAAGATTTTTAAGTATATGAAAATATGGAAGAAAGATGGATGCAAGTCAGATCATTTTATTCTTACTCCATTTTAATGAAAGCAAGTGAGAGAAACTGAAGGAGTAAATTTTGATACTCTTAGGGTTTTTATCTGGAAGGAGGTACTAAAGTTTTAATTACAATTTAATAAATACTTGAAAAACACAAAGCAAAACCCAATTCATAGGGTTAATATATGATCTTTATATCCCTATAAAGATAAAAACAAATATTATCATAATCAAGTTTGGAAGGAGCATGTTATTTGACATTTGCAAGAATAAAGAAAGTGTCGCCAATTATTCTGTTTTGACTGAACCGACTGTAGTAATTAATTCATTTCCCCAGATATTTGCCTATTTATTGTGCTATATTACAATGTTAATATTTCTCTTTACCACTGAAATTATTATAGTTGTACTCTGGGACAAAAAACCTATTAAAATGAATTCTTAATTAATTTTGCATGTCCATAATTCTATTTACAAGGCCCATTTTAAAAATAGTTTGTTCATTTATATATTTTCAATTCATTAATGGTATATAAAATATTTTCCTTTTATTGTTTGTTAGTTAATAGAAAAATATTTTAAATAGTAAAAATAGCCCAAAATTATAAAGGGAAACTTTTGGAATTAGGTAAGACCATATTAACCTAGGGTGACATTTGTTAATTTCTGAACTGTTACATTTATGTGTTCTGATTATCAGTCAAGAGATATTTGATATCTTTATTCATATAAATACTGTTTTATGCTAATTGTTTTGTATTCTTATTTAGATATAATACAATGAGTGATTGGCTTCTGTCTTCTCCCAGCCCTTGTTTCTAAGGGAGATATGGGGAGAAACAGGAGGTTTGGTGGGGAAACTTTTTATGTAGGAACAGGGAGCTGAAAGGTGGGCCCTGAGCCCAATCTCCCAGGAACAGGGTAATAGAACTAAAGCCAACTAACTGAAGTTTTCTGTGATCATCACTGCTTTTCTGCAAGTCTAGCCAGCCCCAGGACTCATTCTCATCTGTACTGAAGTCTGGAGAGGACAGGTGTCAGTAGGTGGTGCCAAACTGTAGCCAGGCATGGGTGACTTTGAATCCCTCAGACCCCCAGTTCATTGGCAAGTTTTGCCCTACACCTTTGATTATTTTAGAAATGAGAACCGGTACCTAACAGGGTTGAATATTTTGGATCCTATTATTTTGTTTGCTTTGTGTAAAAACAATATTTATATGAGAAAAATATCTACAAGCACTGTAAAAATTGAGAGGAAAAGAATAGAGAAAGCAGTGGGATTTCTCAGCAGTAATATGAGTTTTTGAATTTTCATAAAGCAAAGGATCCAAAACTTAATAAATTTGTTTGAGTAAGGCCGGGATACTATCCAGTGGTATCAAACAATATGATATATTTAATCACAACCCTGTAGTTCTTAATACTTCCTGCCTCTAGCATGTTATTACCTCTAGGAATATTCTGGAATATCGAAACTTATTTGGGGCTTGGACTCAGAGTGTATTTCTAGAGCAGTTGTGTATTGAACAGATTTCCTCACTCTTGGGGGTGGGGACTCCTGGAGGAATTGTCTAGCTACATTGTGTGTGCCTAATTACTCTTATTTCATTTAGGTTTTTGCTTGCAGTAAAAATAGTGGATCTTTTAGGCATCCTCCAAAAGGTGGTTGGTACCTACAAAGAGTCAAGAAAAATAGGATGCAGCTATTAGTGATATGCAATAATTTTCTTAAAGCTCGTGAAGTAAAACCACCTGGTTTATATCCATTTATCTTAGATAAATGGAAAATTAGTTACTCTGCACTAAGTGAAAGTGATAAAAAATGAGTACTGTATTTCAAAATCAAATTGACAGTCTTAATAACTTAGAGAATCTAGAAAAAAATGCAGAGTTTTTTCCTATACAGGGAAAATTTTCAGCCTGGTGTATCATGAATGTGGTAACTGGTTAGCTAATGAAATTGCATCTTTGTTTCAAGATTTTCTTGTAACTTTCTACTATTACAAAGTCATACTAATTCCTGCTTCAATTATATATATTTCCTATAAAGTTCATAGGGAATTGTTAACAAGTTGCATTTGGAAGTCAGAGACTGATTTTCCTAGATGAACTTGTATACTTTTCTTACACATGGAAGTGATTTTAAGGAGGCACCATGGGCCTTGCTAATTCAAGTGTGGTTTGTGGACCAGCAGCATTGACATCACTTGGGAGCTTGTTAGAAATGCAGAATCTCAAGTTCCATCCCAGACCCACTGAATCAGACACTGGAGATGTAGCTTGGCAATATGTGCTTTATCAAGCTCTCCAAATGATTCTGATGCATTTGAAAGTGTGAGCAACACTGCTTTAAGGGAGAGGTATATTTCCTTGTACCCTTCCACCTGCTAACACTGACATTCTTCCCAGGATATTGCTGCGGTGACTGACAAACTTTAATCCTTAGTTAGAGAGTGTAATATTCTTTTTCCTTATATGTGTGCCCTAACAATGTTATCAGTATAGTAAAATACAGAAATTTGCATTAGGTTGGGAATCTAGCAATGAGAAAAGAAGAGAGAGCACCTTAAGTGATAGCTGATGATTATGGTGATTTTTCCCGTCCTCAGGAGTAATTCACATTTTACCCTGTGCCTGGTGAGGAAATTTGACTGTAGCCACAATTGCTTTTAGCTAATTATACAACAGGTGGTTTTTTGATCTTGAAAAGAATGGAGAAAATTCCAATAATTGTTAGAATAAAAATAATAAAAAGTTTTCTTTTGGACAACTGGAATCATATTTCAGGTGTTCAGGTGGAAGGAAATCAAGGGAGCAGAGGAGATGGAGAAAGCCATTCGGTGAAAGTGCTTTTTCTTACGACAAAAAATGACAGCAGTGTGCACACTCTTGGCTTTTTATTTATTTTTAAAATTTTTTCAATTTAAATTTTAGTTAACATACAGTGCAATATTGGTTTCTGGAGTAGAATTCAGTGATTCATCACTTTATACAACACTGAATGCTCATCACAAGTGCCCTCCTTAGTGCTCATCAGCCATATAGCCCATTCCCCACCCACCTCCCTCCATCAACCCTCAGTTTGTTCTTTATTTTTAAGAGTCTCTTATGGTTTGTTTCCCTTTCCCCTTATTATTTCTTTTTCCCCTTCCCATATGTTCATCTGTGTTCTTTCTTAAATTCCACATATGAATGAGATATTATGGTGTTCGTCTCTGACTGATTTTGCTTAGCTTAATATGCTCTAGCTCCATCCATGTCATTGCAAATGGCAAGATTTCATTCTTTTTGATGGCTGAGTAATTTTCTATTACACACACACACACACACACACACACACACACACACACCACATTTTCTTTATCCATTCATCAGTCAGTGGACGTTTGGGTTCTCTCCATAGTTTGGCTATTGTTGATAAGGCTGTTATAAACATCAGGGTGCATGTACCCTTTCAAATCTGTATTTTTGTATCCTTTGGGTAAATACCTAGTAGTGTAATTCCTGGTTGTAGGGTAGTTCTATTTTTAACTTATTGAGGAACCTCCATACTATTTTCCTTAGTGGCTGGAATTGTTTGCTTTCCCACCAATATTGCCTCACTCTTAGATTTTTAATATCCACATTATAAAACAAAAACACTATTAGGCACCCCAGTTGTTTTCTCTTGTTCATTAACTCCTCAGTGGTAAGTTCTTTATGCATCAATTAGACTACAAAGGAGTTAATCATTACAGTCCAGAGCAGGATTTTTTCCAGTTCCTAAAATCTACTTTTCATTTTGTAAATGGAGTTTTTTTCTTTTAAAAATATTTTTTACTTTTCTAAATTCTAGGCAGTAAGCCAGATGAATTGCGAGAATAAACTTTTGCCTTCTTTTGGTCTCCCTCCCCACAAAACTAGCTATGTAGTACTTCCTTTTAAATAAATTTGAAGTGTATTATTGTTTCCATTTTAAAAAGCTTAAAAATACAGGATTTTATTACTTATAATGAATCTAAATATCCTAATGTGCTTCCTTTCTTTTAGAGATATTTTCACACCTACTCTATCTAGAAAAAACAAGTTTTAGACAATGCTTATAATTTAAGGGAACAAACAAATACTTAAACAAATTTCCAAATAGGTTCAACCACTCTTCCAAGTTATCACTTTCTTGACACATTCTTTGTGAGATAAGACAAAATGTTTCAAGTAGTTCAGATAACAGAGTTGTTGCAAGTTGTTATTGCCATAACAGAAGTTTCAGAATGGTCTTTTCTGTGGCCTTGACAGCTCAATGAAATAACAGAGGCTTGACAGACTTCACTGATATTGGAAAACAATAAAACCAATATATCCTGCAGCTGGAACATTAAATTAAATTCTCATCATGTTATCTTTGGTGGCTGTTCATTTGCTGGTTAAGAATCCCTTGGCATTTCTTTGAAACAGTATCTGATAACTCTGTTCTCTAGACTAACATTAATTTTCCTTTTCTTAACTTTTTGTAATAGCCAAACTTATGGCACAGTACTTTTAAGTTTCCCTACTTGGTCACCTGTGGATGTTTTTCAGTTTCTGAAATAAGAAGAGTTCTTTTTAGGAAACATACATGCAGTACTTAAACATTAAAAGAGAGATTTTACATCTTTTTTTCTTTTTTAAAGATTTTATTTATTTATGAACTCCTGGGTGGCTCAGTTGTTTGAGCATCTACCTTTGGCTCAGGTCGTGATCCCAGGGTCCTGGGATCAAGTCCCATGTGGGGCTCCCTGCTCAGTGGGGAGCCTGCTTCTCCCTTTCCCTCTGCCTGCCACTCCCCCTGCTTGTGCTCTCTCTTTGTGTCAAATAGATGTATTTATTTGAGAGAGAGAGAGCATATGAACACCTGAATGGAGGGAGGGACAGAAGGAGAGGGAGAATCAGACTCCCCGCTGAGTAGAGAGCTCAATGCAGGGCTTGATCCCAGGACCTGGAGATCATGACCTGAACTGAAGGCAGACTCTTAACCGACTGAGCCACCCAGGCACCCCAAGAGATTTTACATCTTAATGTTAATCATTGAGTAGACAGATACAAGAAATGTATAAGTACTATTAGATTATGCATTTTCAAATTGGTCTAAATAAAATCAGGCTACAATATTCTGTTTTATAAGCAGAGAAATCCCACAGTTCAGTCTACCATGTTAACTCACTCCTTTAGGTTGAGTAAGCTTCTTCAGTTAAATCATCTCCTTCATTCCCAGGGTCTTCTCTTTTTCAATCAGTTTTCCATGAGGCCACCATGGTTATCATCCAAACATATTGTTTCATTTCTCTGCTTTGAAAGTGTTGTTGGTTACCCATTGCTAGCAGGATAAAGTCATAATAATCTTGTTATCATAGGATGCAAATCTCTTCACAAGTTTATCCTAATCTTCCAACACCATTTTCTGCTTCTACTCATTTCTTCTCTGTTCTAGCCACATGCAACTTCTTTGTGGTCTCTGAACAGTTTTTGTCCTGGAACATCCATGTGTTTGTTTCATGCTTTATGATCTTTGACTAAATTCTATTCCTTAGGGGCCTGTGAGACCCCCCCATAATGGCATGTAATTAACAGAGGTTGATTCTAGTTCTTACTTAAGCCAAAGTATCTGGTCTTAAAGGCCATTTCTAGAAACATGATGTCTCTTGGCAACATGGGAGAATGTATAGTGTCCATAAATCTCCTGCCTAAAGGCCTTTCATTTAGAAATTGTGTTTGCTGTGCTTTGTATAAAAGAGTAGGCAACAACTTTCTACTCAGAATAAAACATGAAGTAATGGAGTTGTGATTTGAAAGCCCTATGGGCCAATAATTTTTACTCTGCTAAAAGCAATAGGAATGCTTATAATACTTCTGTCTGTCCTCCTTCACCTCAGAATGGTGACTTATGGCCACAGTGACCCAGCTGTGAGTAGCAGATGACCTCTCTGTTCGTTGTAGAGTGAGTGATCCTAGCTTTGCGCTTTACTCCATTTGGGCACTTTAAGAATCTTACCTTCAGACAGGGGTAGAGGCAAAGCAAGCAATAGATAGATATTGCTTGCTGCCATATTTGATAGAAAGTCGTATATATGGACCACAACTTCTTAATCCAGTCATCTGTTGAAGGGCATCTCGGCTCCTTCCACGATTTAGCTATTGTGGACATTGCTGCTATGAACATTGGGGTGCATATGGCCCTTCTCTTCACTACGTCTGTATCTTTGGGGTAAACACCCAGTAGTGCAATGGCTGGATCATAGGGTAGCCCAATTTTTAACTTTTTAAAGGACCTCCACACTGTTTTCCAGAGTGGCTGTACCAACTTGCATTCCCACCAACAATGTAGGAGGGATCCCCTTTCTCCACATCCTCTTCAACAATTGTTGTTTCTTGCCTTGTCTATTTTTGCCATTCTAACTGGCGTAAGGTGGTATCTCAGTGTGGTTTTGATTTGAATTTCCCTGATGGCTAATGATTTTGAACATTTTTTCATGTGTCTGTTAGCCATTTGTATGTCTTCATTGGAAACGTGTCTGTTCATATCTTCTGCCCATTTTTTGATTTGTTTATTTGTTTCTCATGTATTGAGTTTGAGAAGTTCTTTGTAGATCTTGGATACCAGTCCTTTCTCTGTAGTGTCATTTGCAAATATATTCTACCATTCCGTGGGCTGCCTCTTAGTTTTTCTGACTGTTTCCTTGGCTGTGCAGAAACTTTTAATCTTGATGAAGTCCCATGAATTCATTTTATCTTTTGTTTCTCTTGCCTTTGGGGATGTATCATGAGAAAGGTTGCTTTGGCCGATGTCGTAGAGGTTGCTGCCTATGTTCTCCTCTAGAATTTTGATGGATTCCTGTCTCACATCGAGGTCTTTCATCCATTTGGAGTTTATTTTTGTGTATGGTGTGAGATAGTGGTCAAGTTTCATTCTTTTGCATGTAGCTGTCCAATTTTCCCAGCACCATTTATTGAAGAGACTGTCTTTTTCCCACCGGATGTTTTTTCCTGCTTTATCAAATATTAGTTGCCCAAAGAGCCGAGGGTCCATTTCTGGGCTCTCTATTCTGTTCCATTGGTCTGTGTGTCTGTTTTTGTGCCAGTACCATGCTGTCTTTGTGATCACAGCTTTGTAGTACAGCTCGAAATCCGGCATTGTGATGCCCCTAGCTTTGTTTTTCCTTTTCAACAGTTCCTTGGAGATTCGGGGCCTTTTCTGCTTCCATACAAATTTAAGGACTATTTGTTCCAGTTCTTTGAAAAATGTCCTCGGTATTTTGATCGGGATAGCATTGAAAGTGTAGATTGCTCTGGGTAGCATGGACATTTTAACTATGTTAATTCTTCCGATCCATGAGCATGGAATATCTTTCCATCTTTTTATGTTTTCCTCAATGTCTTTCAAGAGTGATTTATAGTTTCTAGAATATAGGTCCTTTACGTCTCTGGTTAAGTTAATTCCAAGGTAACGTATGGTTTTTGGTGCTATTGTAAATGGGATGGATTCCCTAATTTCTCTTTCTTCGGTCTTGTTATTCGTGTATAGAAATGCAACTGATTTCTGAGCATTGATTTTGTATCCCGCCACGTTACTGAATTGCTCTATAATTTCTAATAGTTTGGGAGTGGCTTCTTTTGGGTTTTCCATATAGAGTATCATGTCATCTGTGAAGAGAGACATTTTGACTTCTTCTTTGCCAATTTGAATACCTTTGATCCCTTTTTGTCGTCTGATTGCTGTTGCAAGGACTTCTAGTACTATGTTGAATAATAGTGGCGAGAGTGGGCATCCTTGTCGAGTTCCTGATCTTAAGGGAAAGGCTTCCAGCTTTTCCCCATTGAGAATAATATTTGCAGTAGGCTTTTCATAGATGGCTTTTATGAGATTGAGAAATGTACCTTCTATTCCTACACTCTGAAGGGTTTTAATCAGGAAAGGATGCTGTATTTTGTCAAATGCTTTTTCGGCATCGATTGAGAGGATCATATGGTTCCTGAGTCTTTTCTTGTTGATATGATGTATCACGCTGATTGATTTGCGAATATTGAACCACGCTTGCATCCCAGGTATGAATCCCACTTGATCGTGATGGATAATCCTTTTAATGTACTGTTGGATTCTATTAGCAAGTATCTTGTTGAGGATTTTGGCGTCCATATTCATTAGGGAAATCGGTCTGTAATTCTCCTTTTTGAGGGGGTCTTTGCCTGGTTTGGGGATCAAGGTAATATTGGCCTCATAGAATGAGTTTGGTAGCTTTCCTTCTGTTTCTATTTTTTGAAATAGCTTTAGGAGAATAGGTATTATTTCTTCTTTGAATGTTTGGTAGAATTCCCCAGGAAAACCGTCCGGGCCTGGAGTTTTGTTATTTGGAAGGTTGTTTATCACTGACTCAATTTCTTCATAATTAATTGGCCTGTTTAAGGAATCAATTTCTTCCGGTTTCAATCTTGGTAGTTTATAGGTTTCCAGGAAGGATTCCATCTCTTCCAGATTGCTTAGTTTATTGGCATATAGCTGTTGATAAAAATTTCTAATAATCCTTCCAATTTCAATGGTGTTCGTCGTGACCTCTCCTTTTTCATTCATAATTTTAATAATCTGGGTCCTTTCTCTTTTCTTTTGGATAAGTCTTGCCAGTGGTCTGTCAATTTTATTGATTCTCTCAAAGAACCAGCTTCTAGTCCTGTTGATCTGCTCTACTGTACTTCTGGTTTCTGCTTGATTGATTTCAGCTCTAATTTTGGTCAACTGCTTCCTCGTGCGTGGATTAGGCCTGTCCCTCTGTTGCTGTTCCAGCTTCTTGAGGTGAGAATATAAAAACTGCATTTTAGATTTTTCTATTCTTTTGAGTGAGGCTTGGATGGCTATGTATTTCCCCCTTAGGACTGCCTTTGCAGTATCCCATAGGTTTTGGACTGTTGTATTTTCATTCTCATTGGTCTCCATAAATTGTTTAATTTGATTTTTGATTTCCTGGTTTATCGAGTCATTCCTGAGCAGGATGGTTCTTAGTCTCCAAGTGTTTGAGTTTCTTCCAAATTTTTCCTTGTGGTTGAGTTCCAATTTCAGAGCGTTGTGGTCTGAGAATATGCAGGGGATAATTTCAATCTTTTGGTATCGGTTGAGACCTGTTTTGTGTCCCAGAACATGGTCTATTCTTGAGAATGTTCCATGGGCATTAGAATAGAATGAGTATTCTTTGGTTCTGGGGTGTAGTGTTCTATATATATCTATGAGGTCCAACTCGTCGAGTATGGCATTCAAAGCCTTTGATTCTTTGCTTAGTTTTTGCCAGGGTGTTCTGTCTATTTCTGAGAGTGGAGTGTTGAGGTCCCCTACTATTAATGTATTTTTATTTATATGTCTCTTTATTCTGGTTAAGAGTTGGCTTGTGTATCTTGCTGCTCCCCTGTTGGGGGCATATATATTTATAATTGTCATATCCACTTGTTGAATACTTCCCTTAAGAATAATATAGTGCCCTTCTGCATCTCTAACTATAGTCTGTAGTTTAAAATCCAATTTATCTGATATGAGAATTGCTACCCCAGCTTTCTTTTGAGGTCCATTTGCGTGAAAGATGGTACTCCATCCCCTTACTCTCAGTCTGAATGCATCTTTGGGTTCGAAATGAGTCTCTTGTAGACAGCAAATGGATGGGTCATTTCTTTTTATCCAATCTGCAACCCTGTGGCGTTTTATGGGATGGTTCAAACCATTTACATTAAGACTGATTACTGAGAGATATGATTTTAATGTTGCCATGTTGCCAGTAAAGTCTTTGTTTGTATTGGCTGTGACTTTCTGTTCTGTATCACTCTTGGGGCCTTTTTACTTTTATAGAACCCCCCGTAATATCTCCTGTAGGGCTGGTTTCGTGGTTACAAAATTGGTTAGTGACTGGCGATTCTGAAATGTCTTTATTTCTCCATCAATTCTGAATGACAGCCTTGCTGGATAAAGGATCCTTGGCTGCATGTTTTTCTCTGAAAGAGCTTTAAATATGCTCCCCCAACCCTTTCTCTCATTCCAGGTCTGTGTAGACAGGTCTGACGTAATTCTGATGCTTTTGCCTTGGTACGTGAGAAATTTCTTTGCCCTGGCCGCTTTCAATACTGTATCCTTGCATCTAATATTTGCGAATTGCACTATGACGTGACGTGGCGTAGGTTTGTCGTGGTTGAGCTTGGGAGGGGTCCTCTCTGCCTCTTGGACACGAATGTTTGTTTCCCTTGCTAGATTAGGGAAGTTTTCAGCTACAATTTGTTCAAATATCTCTTCTAGACCTCTGTTTTTCTCCACCCCCTCGGGGATGCCGATGATTCTAACATTGGATCGTTTCATTGAGTCAGTAATCTCCCGTAACCTACATTCGTGGGCGTGGATTTTTTTAAGACCATCTTCTATTTTCATTTTTTCCTCTATTAACCCATCCTCCAATTCACTAACCCGTTCCTCTGCTTCTGCGACCCTGGCCGTCAGAGCCTCTAGTTTTGCCTGCATTTGGCTCATAGAATTTTTAATTTCTGTCAGATTCGCTCTCATTTCTGTCCTTAGGGATTCTATATTCTCAGTAACCTTTTCGTTAATAGTTTTTTCAATTCTACTCATCATTTTGACCATCGTTACTCTGAATTCCATTTCTGATAATTTGGTTACATCCATATCCATTATTTCTGTGGCAGAGGCCACAGAATCACTGTCTTTTCTTTGCTGGGGGGGGCTTCTCCTTCTTGTCATTCTGATGAAGAGAGGTTGCGGGGTTTCCAGAGCCCAAATTATTGACTGGGTCCCAGGCCGTGCCCCTTGTTTTATAGGGATCTTAGGGATGTGGGCTTCTTCTTTAAAGATTTTATTTATTTATTTATTTATGTGGCAGCCAACCAGCGAGAGAGGGAACAGAAGCAGGGGAGTGGGAGAGGAAGAAGCAGGCTCCCAGCGGAGGAGCCCGATGAGGGACTCCTTTCCGGAACGCCGGGATCACGCCCTAAGCCGAAGGCAGGCGCTCAATGACTGCGCCACCCAGGCGCCCGGGTTGTGGGCTTCTTGATTTTTCAGCCTGCCTTCTGTGTTCTGGGGGAGGGGCCTGCCGCGCCAATACTCAGGCAACCCTGTTTGGGTAGAGTCTCCGTGTCCCCTGCGAGGGGGGATGGGGATGGGCACTCTCTGAGCCGGTATTTCCAGGCTTTTGTTCTCTGGCGGCTTTCCCTGGCGGTTTGCTGTGCCTCTTCTGAGAGTCAGAGCAGCAGCGGCCGAATTTCAGCCTCTGTCACAGAACAGAGGGATTGCGGCCCGTTCTCTACTAATGTTCTGGCCACTTTAACTCTGTTTCTGTTGGTGCTGCTCAACCCTGCAGCGTCCCGGGATGTGCGCCCCACACCCGGCGTCCCAGCGCCTCACTTCAGGGCCGGCGCGGTCTCTGTCCTTTGTGTTCAATGCCGCCAGCCGGCCAGCCGCCCGCGCTCCGGAAGCTCCCGGTCTCAGTCTGATCCAGTGAGCGCACCGGGATTCCAGGGTTCGCGAGATGCCTGGTGGCGCGCACCCGGCTCACGGTCTCAGTCTGCTGCTTTGCGGGGCCGACCTCGAGCCCGCCCCGCTCCCCGTGCAAGTGGCGCGCCCGGCGCCAGAAGCTGCAGCTCCCTCCCCTTCCGCTTTATCTTCCCGATCTTCTGTGCACGGTTTCATGGCTCCCCGCTTCGTACCTCAATACTCAGCGCTGGAGATGTTCATTTGTAGAGATCCAGATGCGTCTTCCTGCGTCTCAGGCTGGTTCCGTGGTTGTTTAGGCTGGTCTGGTACCTATCCAGCTCGACTCGGAGGACCGGCTGAAAACGGTGTCTCCTACTCCTCCGCCATCTTAACTCCTCCTCCAGGAAGACTAAGTTCTTAATAGCTAGACCCTGCTCCTGCTCCTTCTTCTCATCAAAAAGAATCACGGAACAGCATTGGCCAAAGAGAAGAAGCATTCCAGTTTTGAAGAACCAAGAATATACTCTATTCCCTTTGTATGGAATTAATAATTCTCTTTTCTGCCTGATCATCGATACCCTTTGAAGTTTCTTGATTCTTCCTCTCCACCAGGGAGAGTGCCTCTCTACTGAATTGTGCTCCAGCAGCTATTTTGTGTAATGCTTCTGTTTTTTTTTTTTTAAGATTTATTTATTTATTTGAGAGAGAGAGAGAGAGAGAGAGCATGAGTGGGGGGGAGGAACAGAGGGAGAGGCGGAGGGAGAGAATCTCAAGCAGATTCCTCACGGACTGTGCAGCCCAGAACCCTGAGATCATGACCTGAGCCAAAATCAAGAGTTAGAGCGACTGAGCCACCCAGCCACCCCTTGTGTAATGCTCCTGTTACAGAGGTTTTATATTATATATTTCATTGTTATTTTTTAACATCTCCCTTACTAACCTGTATCTTATGTGCTTTGGTATTTCCAGTACTTAGTATGGTGCTTGGCCTATAGAGTAATATTGAGTGAATAAAGGACATAGCACAAGTGAATAAAGTCAGGACATCTCTAAATTCTTTATGTTGTTAAATGTTCCCTACTGCATTTTATATGTAAAACAAAGTGACTTTTATTACATGTGATTTATGTGCTAAGTGCTTTGAGTACAGATATCTAAATCCCCAATTAATTTGGAAGCACTTCTAATATATACTTTTAAAAAGTAGTAGTAGGGACTAAATGAATTTGGGTTGAATGAAATGTTTCTTGAATATTTTCACAAGGACTGGGCAAATTGGCAAGTCCATTTATTCATTTAACAAGCATTAATTGAGCACCAACTATGGGCCAGGCTTAGTGTTAATGAAGATTAACAACACAGTCTTTGTTCATGAAACTTAAAATTTTGAGTAATTAAATGAATGCAGAAAAAATTGTTTAGAGAATTATATTAAGTGCTAGGAAGAAAATTATCAAATATAATGATTATATTTTTTCGGTCTGAGAAAGAATAGTATTTAGAAATTGATTGCCTCAATATATAAATAAAGGTATTTGGAAATTGATTCAGGATACCTTAAAATCTCAGCACGCCATATAGCTAGAATTCTTTTGTTATTCTTAAAGGCATTAACAAATGAGTCATTGTTATAGGAACCATTTTGATAAGGTGAATGACTTATTTTCTATTGAAATTTTTTATTCATGGTATTTGTACAAGCAAAAATTTATATATATAAGCTCATATATATATCATCGTCAAGGAGAGAATAGCCATACATTCCCAGCTCATCAACAGTTTTCCTGTCATATGTGGTTTTCATTTCATCTTTAATGCTGTATTCTTACAAATGACGAGTATAGAATTGGAAGCCTATTGAATTCTTTTATTACCTTTTAAAATCTATTGTTGATGAGAATTGGGGCTGAATGCTTGCTGATAAATGTTAACAGTAATGTGAAGTGTCTACAAGAAGGCATCTACTTGTCTTTTCATCTAAACATCCTCATCAGTCACACACTGAGGGAAAATGGGTGAAGGCGGGAGAGAGTAACAGAACACTCATTAGGGCTGATTGTGTTAATAGCCATTTGACCTAGATTTCATAGACCTACTAATTTTTTGAGTATTTACTGATTTTCTGAACTGAAACAGCATTTATGCTCTCTTAATAAGGAGATCCAGAGAGATCTGTGTCTGAAATTCAGAATATATTTCAAAGGGAAGATGATATGTGCATTCTCCATCAGTTATTATTTCTAGGCTATTCAGTTTTTGATAAAGTAGTAGTCTGTGAGAGCTGAGTGTCACCAGCCTTCATTCATTCAGCCAATATTGATTGAGCACCCATTATGTGCCAAGTCCTGTTCTTAGCATTGCATCTATGTAGGTAGGTATTCCATGGGTCTGAGGGACTAATATACGCAGTCATCAATCATCACCGTAATGTTAATTTTTTTCTCCTGTACTGCCATTGTGTTGGTTCATTTCTTTATGGTGGTATGTTTGGGGAGAAGTTTGCAATAAGACAATAAAATGAATATTCAAGTTCTCATCCTGATCAAGTTCTCATCCTGATTTGATTTAAAACTAAAGAAGACTTTAATGTATTTTTGAATTAAATAAAACACGGTCTTGGGAATGCAACCCAGACTAGCCTTTGCTTTTCTCTGGGTTACCTCTGTTCGTAGGCTGACTTTCTCCATGAGGTAGCAAAGAGAGCTCCCAGCAAACCCAGGCTTGTATTGTTCTTGTTTTTTATCAGCTGATGATTACCTTCTTTCCTCTATGTAAGTCTCCCCAAACACAATGATGGGCTCTGCCTGGATCAAGATGTTCTGATTGATTGGTCAACCTAGGTCTTGTGCCCACCCCTGAGGAGAGCAAGATAGAGTAAAAATATTGACAGCCCTTATAGAGGGAACGGTAGCATGCTAATGGGGAAAAAAAAGAGTGCTGTTTCCTGACTCTTTGACAGATGCATTTTTGGATTCTAATTTTGGTATAATTTCAAAATTGTAAAAATTCACAAGAATAGTACAAGGAACTCTTGTTTACTCATATACATTTTACCCAGATTTTTTGTTTACATTGTGTACTATTTATTCTCTTTCTTTTTCTGAACTTTTGGCAAGTAAATTGGAAACACTATGCTCCCTTTATCCTAAATACTTTATTGCATGTTTCTAAGAACAAGGATATTCTCCTGAATAACTTCAATATAGTTATCCACATCAGCAAATTTAATACTGATACAATACTATTATCTAATTTAGAGTCTACACATACTTAAATTTGGTCAGTTGTCCCAAAATTATGACTATTTTTTCATAGTCCAGGATTCAGCAAGGACCACACATTGGCATTGTTATCATATTTCTTTAATCTCCTTTAATCTGGAAGAGTCTTAGATTTTCTTTGTGTTTCTTGACTTTTTTTTTTTTTTTAAAGGGCATAGGCTGATATTTGCAAGAACATCCTTCAATTTGGGTTTGTCTCGTATTTTCATGGTTAAATTCAGGCTATAATTTTTTTAGTATTTTTTAATTTGAAGTATAGTTGACATACAATGTTACATTAGTTTTAGGTGTACAACAAAGTATTCAACAACTCTGTACCATATGGTATGTTCACAGGTGTAGCTACCATCTGTCACACTGTTATAATACCATCAACAATATTTCCTATGCTGAAGCTTTCATCCCCATGACTTACTCATTCCGTAACTGTAAACCTGTACCTCCCACTCCCCTTCACCCATTTTGCCCATTCCTTCACCTCTCTTCCTCTACCTCTCTCCCCTCTGGCAACCATCAATTTGTTCTCTGTATTTATGGGTCTGTTTCTGTTTTTGCTTGTTTGTTCATTTGTTTTGCTTTTTAGATTCCACATATAAGTGAAATCATATGGTATTTGTCTTTCTAAGTCTGACTTATTTCACTTAGCATAATGCCCTCTAGGTCCATTCATGTTGTTGCAAATTTCAAGGTCTCGGTCTTTGTTATGGCTGAATAACATTCCAACACACACACACACACACACACACACACACCCCTTCTTTATCCATTCATCTATCAATGAACCCTTAGGTTGCTTCCATGTCTTGGCTATTGTAAATAATTATGCAGTAAACATAGGAGTGCATGTATCTTTTTGAATTAGTGTTTTCATTTTCTTTGGGTAAATACCTAGTAGTAGAATTACTAGATCATATGGTATTTGTATTTTTAGCTTTTCAAGGAACCTCCATACTGTTTGCCACACTAGTTGCACCAATTTACATTCCCACCAATAGTGCACAAGTGTTCCTTTTTCTCTATATCCTTGTTAACAATTGTTATTTCTTGTCCTTTTTTCCCCATAAGCAGTAATATTCTATTACTTATTTATTTTTAATTAAAAATTTTTTATTATGTTCAGTTAGCCAGCATATAGTGAATCATTAGTTTTTGTTGTAGTGTTCAATGATTCATTAGTTGCGTATAACACCCAGTGCTCTTGTCTTTTTGATTCTAGCCATTCTGAGGTGATATTTCATTGTGGTTTTGATTTGCATTTCCCTGATGATGAGTGATGTTGAGCATCTTTTCATGTGCCTTTTGGCCATCCACATGTCTTTTTTGGAGAAATATCTATTCAAGTCCTCTTCAAGCTATGAATTTTTGATAGGAATAGCACAAAAGTGATATCATGTCCTTCTTAGTGTGCATATATTGTTTTGTCCCAATATTAGTGATATTAATCACACAAACACACGCATCTATATTTCTATATCTATATTCATATTTATATTTATCTACATTTATGTTAAAAAGTACAAATTTATTCTGATGTCAACATCAGTACATTCATTTGTTCATCACACACTTTTTTTTTTTGAGTTTTTATACAACATGCAGAGCACTTATTAGTCACTCTGGAGAAGTAAGGAAGAGTAGGAGAAAATATCTGTGTCAGAAAGTTCTTATTAATCTGATTGACTTTTTTCATTTGGTGATGGAAAACATAATTTTTTAAGATTTGTAAGAAATCTAAGAAATAATATTCAGTTTGTTAAAGAAACCCAGAGAAGGGTTGTTGTGTAAATTGCATGCTTACTATACCTAAAAACACAAAGCACATGAGGTGTAGAGAGCTATACACGGTCCACATGTGACTGAAAGAAAGGTGCCCTTGTGGTTAATTTTCTGAAGCTGATGTATTATTGCACTTGAGGCATATTTACTTTTCAGATATGATCTGTGAAGATGTTAGAGCAGCTGCAGGTTGGTTTACAAAAAAAAAAACCCACTGAAATATTGGGTTGTAGAAAGAAATTAACTTCATGAGTTATCCATCAAATTATAATTATAGGGAAAAATCTCTATGGCTGAATTAATGATGGAACGTTTTCCATTTTATATTGATGTTCCTCACTATTTTTTTTTAAAGATTTTATTTATTTATTTAACAGAGAGAGAGCCAGCGAGAGAGGGAACACAAGCAGGGGGAGTGGGAGAGGAAGAAGTAGGCTTCCCTCTGAGCAGGGAGCCCAATGCGGGGCTCGATCCCAGAATGCTGGAATCATGACCTGAGCTGAAGGCAGACGCTTAATGATTGAGCCACCCAGGCACCCCAGATATTCCTCACTATTAAATGTAACATCCTGAAACCTGCAAAGTAATAGTAGCATCTCAATTTTTTTAGATCTTTTACTTTAGTATTAGTGAAAGACCTTGTCTTTCTTGTCATCCCATGTAGCATGCTTTATAGATTTTATTGATGACTCACATGACTGAGAGGAATTAAACTTCTTTTTTAACTCCCTAGACTTTCTTTAGTAAAGAGGAACTAACATACAGTGTTCTAAATTATAAGATAAAGGTGATGTTATTACATAATGAAGTAGAGACATTTACATGTACACTCTATTGACATTTACATGTATACTATATCTGTGGCATACTCCATTATTTTATAGTAAGTACTTTGGAATTATTTTTCTTAAAAACAGCAGCAAAAAAACTATTAACTATTGATAAAAGACAATTTTTACTTCAACTGACTCATTAGCTCCTGAACAATAAACATTATACTCCACTAGTAATGAGAAGGGGAGAGTCAAGTATTCTACCATTTGGTTGAATGTCTTATAACAAAACTCTGTGACCTTAGAAAATAAACAAAGATAATAAAAGCTAACTCATGAAGTACCTATTATGTACCAGGAACCATTCTAAGTGTGTTACATGTATGAGTTTACTTAATCCTCCTAAACCTCTAATGAGGTAGATACTAATATTCCAGTTTTCAGGAATGGCACAGAGAGGTTTAATTACTTTCTAAAGTCACATAGCTACAAAAAGTGGAACTGGTATTTGAACCTGGGGAATCTACCTTGTGAGTCTGGGGTCCTAACAAATTGCCTCTATTCAGTTACTAATTAGACTAACTTATTCCTGCAATGTTTTTGTACTATGTTATAATTTAAAATCATGTATAATTTAGACATTTTGAAAGAGACTACTTTAATAATAATTTAAAAATTCATACTGTCATGTATAATTTTTACAACAACCAATTTGTTAATTCTTCTTAAATTTGTTTTAGATGATTGAAAGTACAAACTGCAGAAATAGATTTAAATGCTTTTTCATTAGTAAAAATAAAATGCTGCTAGTTTGTTAGTTGATATTGGCTTTTAATGTATCCTGTTTAACCCTGAAGGAACACTAGTACATTAGATATGTGCCTAATTTAAAAAAGGAATTTATGAATATAGTTACTGCACTGTTGTTTTTATAAAAGAATAAAATTTGAATCATAACTCTGGAGTATCTCAGTTGGCACATATGTTCCCTGGCAAAGGAAAGATTAAAATTACATTGGTTTCTAAATTTCTGAAGACCAATTAGTTTGCTGATATTCATTTACATTCTTCCCTGAATATGAGAAAGTGCTTTAATTTACTTTCAATTGATGACAGAATTACTCTAGAGGCATGTATAGAAGATTGAAAAAAAATATTTTTTTTTGGTTTGAAGGCAAGGGTGATGTATGTTACAGTATTACCCTATCTAATTAGATAATCCATTTAAGATTTATTCTATTAAATGTCTTCATTGTTCCATTTTATGTGAATGGAGACACAATGTGGTGTAATAGAACAAGGATTAGTCCTAGTTCCCAACTTAGACATGGAATCTTAAATGAAGTCGTTTAACATTTGAGCCTCAGTTTCCTCATTTGTAAAATGGGGCTAATAAGCTTTCCTTCTGCCACACCTAGTTGTTGTGAGGACTGTCTGAAACCATGTATGCAAATTTATTTTTAAGCATTTTCTGAAATGTTGTTTAAAGGCAGTGTCTTCATTAATGAAGTTAGAGAGCCATAAATTTTAGTTTAGCTTTATTAGACATTATTTTTTAAATTATTGAACTACATATATATAAGATATATATATATGTATATATACACACACATACATATGTATATAGTAACAGCTTTATTGCAGTATAATTTATATACCATAATTTTTTCTGTTTAATGTATACAGTTATGTTATTTTAGTAAGTTTACAGAGTTGTGCAATTATTACCATAATCCAATTTTTGGAATATTTTTGTCATCCTAAAAGATCCTCTATTCCCATTTTTAGTTATTCCCTATTCCTACCTCTAGTCCTAGCCAGCCACTAATCTAAGTTCTGTATTTGTAGATTTGACTTTTCTTGACATTTCATTTAAGTGGTCTTTCCTGGGGTGAGCCTGGGTGTCTCAGTTGGTTAAGCATCTGCCTTCGGCTCAGGTCATGATTACAGGGTTCTTGGGTCCAGCCCCGCGTTGGGCTCTCTGCTCAGCAGGGAGTCTGCTTCTCCCTCTCTCTTCCCCCCTGGCTTGTACTCTCTCCCCCCCTCTCTCTCTCTCTGTGTCAATTAAATAAATAAATAAAATCTTTAAAAAAATGGTGTTTCCTGTATGGCTTCTTTTACTGCATAGAATAATTTTGAGGTTCATCCATGTTGTAGTTATGTATCAGTACTTTTTCTTTTTTAATGCTGAGTAATATTCCATTACATAGATCCAACACATATTCTTTAATCCATTCATCAGTCGATGGACATTTGAGCTGTTTCCACTTTTGGGCCATTATGAATAATGTAGTTATGGACAATGTGTACAGATTTTATGTGGACATATGCTTTTATATTGAACTATACTTATGCTGATATTTGGATGGAAATTTGATTTTATTCACCATATATAATGTTTCAAATGGAAAGATTATAAAGATTTTAGCATATTTTCCTCATAGTTATATAGCAAATGGGTTGTGAACTGGCAACCCTCAGTAAGGTATTTTTTTTCTCTTATATATGAATGAAACTTTATCTTTGGGACACCTGGGTGACTCAGTTGGTTAAGCGTCTCCCTTCAGCTCAGGTCATAATCCCAGGGTCCTGGGATTGAGTCCCACATCAGGCTCCTTGCTCAGCGGGGAGCCTGCTTCTCCCTCTGCCTGCTGCTCCTCCTGCTTGTACTCTCTCTCTCTCTGACAAATAAATAAAATCTTTAAAAAAAAGAAACATTATGTTTATAATATACAACAACTTTGTTTTTTCTGTCAGGATTATTTCCTTTTTCCTTTTTCTTTTTTTTTTTTTTTTTTTTTTTTTTTTTATAAAACTAAATGACTTTCTATAGGGACTTTGTAGGGTGGGTCCACTCTGAAAACTGATATAGTACCTTCCTTTCCTCAGGCTTTTAATTTACAAGACTACCTCATTTTATTGTGCTTCACTTTTTGGCATTTCACAGGATGTTGTATTTTTTACAAATTAAAGGTTTGTAGCAATTCTGTGTCAAGCAAGTCTGTTGGCACCATTTGCTCACTGCCTGTCTCTATGTCACATTTCAGTAATTCTTGCAATATTCGAGACTTTTTGCCATTATTATATTTGTTATGGTGATATGTGATCAATGGTCTTTGATGTTACTATTGTAATCTTTTTGGGGCACCATGAGCTGCGATTGTATAAGATGGCAAACTTAACTAATAAATGTTGTATGTGTTTTGAATGCTAGTGACTGGCCATTCTCCTGTCTCTCTCCCTTTACTCAGACTTCCCTATTCCCTGTGACACAAAAGTATTGAAATTAGGCTGATTAATAACCCTACCAAGGCCTCTAAGTGTTCAAGTGAAAGGAAGAGTGAACATCTTTTACTTTAAATTAAAGGTAGAAACGATTAATCTTAGTGAAGAAGGCATGTCAAAACCTACATAGGCTGAAAACTAGGCCTCTTATGCCAAATAGCCAAGTTGTGAAAGCAAAGGAAAGTTCTTGAAGGAAAGTAAGCACTGCTTCAGTGAACATATGCATAAGAAAGTAAAATGGCCTTATTGCTGATATGGGGAAAGGTTAGTGGTCTGGATAGAGGGTCCAACTAGCCACAACATTCCCTTGTACCATAGTCTAATCCAGAGCAAAGCCCTAACTCTCTTTAATTCTTCAATGGCTAAGAGAGGTGAGGAAGCTGCAGAAGAGAAGTTTGAAGCTAGCAGAGGTTGGTTCATGAGGTTTAAAGAAAGAAATTGTCTCTATAACATAAAAGTACAAGGTTAAGGAAGCAGTAAGTTATCTAGAAGATGGGGCTAAGATAATTAATGAAGGTGGCTACGCTCAAAACAGATTTTCAATGTACTGGAAAAATAGTCTGTTGGAAGTCCTATGCCATCTAGGACTTTCATAGCTAGAGAGGAGAAGCCAATGCCCAGCTTCAAAGGCCAGGCTGACTCTCTCTTAGGGGTTAATGCAGCTGGTGACTTTAAGTTGAAGCCAGTGTTCCTTTATTGTTCTGAAAATCCTAGGGCCCTTAAGAATTATGCTTAATCTACTCTGCCTGTGCTCTGGAAATGGAACAACAAAGCCTGGATGGCAACACATCTGTTTACAGCATGGTTTACTGAGTATTTTAAGCCGCTGTTGAGAACTACTGCTCAGAAAAAGATTCCTTTTAAAATATTACCACTCATTGACAATGTGCTGGGTAGCCTAAAAGCTCTGATGGAATGTATGAGATGAACGTTGCTTTCATGCCCACCAATACAGCATTCATCTGCGGTCCGTGGAACAAGGAGTCATTTCGACTTTCAAGACTTATTATTTAAGAAATAGATTTTCTAAGGCTATAGCTGCCATAAATTGCAATTCCTCTGATGGATCTGGGCAAAGTAAATTGAAATCCTTCTGGAAAGGATTCACCATTCTAGATGCCATTAAGAATATTCATGATTCATGGGAAGAGGTCAAAATATCAACATTAACAGAAGTTTGGGAGGAGTTGATTCCAACACACAAGGATAACTGACGAGTTTGAGACTTCAGTGGAAGAAGTGATTGTAGGTGTCATGGAAATAGCAAGAGAACTAGAATTAGAAGTGGAGCCTGCATTTATGGAACATAAGAAATAGGAAGATCGGTAGGAGAAGGAAGGGAAGAATGAAGGGGGGGTAAACAGAAGGGGGAATGAACCATGAGAGACTGTGGACTCTGGGAAACAAACTGAGGGCTTCAGAGGGGAGTGGGGTGGGGGATTGGGATAGACCAGTGATGGGTATTAAGGAGGGCACATATTGCATGGTGCACTGGGTGTTATATGCAAATAATGAATCATGGAACATTGCATCAAAAACTGGGGTTGTACTGTATGGTGACTAATATAACAAAATAAAATTAAAAAAAAAAAGTGGAGCCTGAAGGGGGTGCCTGGGTGGCTCGATCGTGGAGCATCTGCCTTCGGCTCAAGGCGTGATCCTGGATCCCTGGGATTGAGCCCCGGGTCAGGCTTCTCCACTGGGAGCCTGCTTCTTCCTCTCCCACTCCCCCTGCTTGTGTTCCCTCTCTCGCTGGCTGTCTTTCTCTCTGTCAAATAAATAAATAAAATCTTAAAAAAAAAAAAAAAAAGAAGTGGAGCCTGAAGATGGGACTGAATTGTTGCAATTTTATGATAAATCTTTTCATGGATGAGGAGTTGCTATTTATGGATGAACAAAGGAAGTAGCTTCTTGAGATGGAATCTACTCCTGGTGAAGATGCTGTGAAGAGTGTGTGAGGAGTGAACTGCTGTCAAATGACAACAAAGGATTTAGAATGTTACATAAATTTAGTTGACAAAGAAGCAGCAGGATTTGAGAGGGTTGACTCCAAGACGGTCTGCAGTAGGTAAAATGATATCAAACAGCATTGCATGCTACAGAGACATCATTCATGAAAGGAAAAGTCAATCAAGGCAAGCAGAGTTCATTGTTGTCTTATTTTAAGATTGCTACAGTCTCCCCAACCTTTAGCAATTACCACCCTGATCAGTCAGCAGTCATCAACATTGAGGCAAGACCCTCCACCAGCAGAGATTACAACTTGCTAAAAGCTCAGATGGTAGTTAGCATTTTATAGCAATAAAGTATTTTTTTTTTTAATTTATTTATGTGACAGAGAGACAGCCAGCGAGAGAGGGAATGCAAGCAGGGGGAGTGGGAGAGGAAGAAGCAGGCTCCCAGCGGAGGAGCCTGATGTGGGACTCGATCCCGCAACGACGGGATCACGCCCTGAGCAGAAGGCAGATGTTTAACGACTGCGCCACCCAGGCGCCCAACAATAAAGTATTTTTAAGTTAAGGTATGTACATTGTTTTTTTAGGTATAACACTATTGTATACTTAATAAACAGTATGGTATAAGCATAACTTTTACATACCCTGGGAAACTTGAAAATTAATTTGACTAGCTTTATTGCACTATTTATTGTATTGTAGTTATCTGAAACTGAAACCTTAATATTTCTGAGATATGTCTGTATTTAGATTTTTGTTATATATTTTTGTCTTAGTGTTGATAATTCCTGGCTTTTGTACTTTCCCTGGCATGTTTATGATATCACTATTTTAACATGTGATAACTAGTAATTGGTGTTTTTTGTTTTGTTTATTTTCAGTTTTTGTTTTGGCCTAGGAATAGTTTATATGAAAATTTTATATCTGAAATAAATAGTAGTAGTCCAGAGTCATGTTATTAGATAAGCTTTCAGCATTTAGGATGCTAATAAAGACTTTTAATTGCCAGTTTCTTAATTTTAAATTTCTTTGTAATTTAATTCTGAAGCTCTTTTCTAAGTGGCTGAAATTTAGCCTGTGTGGTTTAGCATGTTAAAAGAAAAGCCCAATAAAATTGCATCCTTATAATACTTTATAGGGTACTATATTACATATTTTTTAGCACCATTTTGGTAAATTGTATTTAGGGTAGTTTAACTGCCAATGAGAATTACACACATACACTAGAATCCACTTGTCTGTGTATATAACTTTGGGGTTATTTTTAAAAAATTGAGTGGTTATTAGCACTTTAAAGTTTTCTGTCTGAAAAATAATTGGTTACCAAACAAAGTGGTATGATCTCAATATCATCTTTCCCACAAAATGTTCATTTTACAGATGTTAGGATATGCCATTTGTAAGGGGACAAGATTTGGTATTTGGAACTATTTTCCCATGAGTTGTTCATTTTGTTATCCTCAAAATTAACACAGGATTTAAAAATAAATGCATCTATAAGCTTATTTCTGATTTATTAATCAGTTATTTATAAAATTTGTGTAAGAGTAAATCTGTTCAGGGTATGGGAGAATTACTTTTTGTACTTTCTAGTCATATAGAACACACATAGGTGTTAACATAGATTGTCAGATATGGGAACAAATTAGTTATAAATGACAAGCGCTCACAGAGTTAAAATTCTTATTGGCATCTTGACAGTCTTGCTGTACATATTCAAGAGTTTATTTGATTTAAAGGACTTTAATCAAGATATAAATTCTACTTTTTCTGACTTTGTAGTATGCGCATGGTACATGGAAGCACACTTAATTGAAGGTACTAGAATAAGTGTTGTGTGAGATACAGAAGTTGGAAACAATCTCTGTTCCCTTGGTGCTTATGGTTATCTGGGAGGTATGACAAATATCAGAAATATAAGACAGACTTTGGAAGGTATCCTAATGGAGGAAGAGATTGCCTGTAGTCCTTAGAATCAAGGAAGCCACCACAAAGAGTACATTATCATTTTAACAAGATGCAATGGAAGGTGCTCCAACTAGAAGAAACCTTAGGGAGAATATTGCAAAGGAAAAGCATAAAATATTCAGTATGTTTGCATCATAGGATAGAAAATGGTGTTGAAAAAGTTAGGAAGGACCAGCACATGGAGGGCCTTCATTGCCTTACCTAAGAACTGCAAATTTTAATTCAATACCAATAAAATGATTAAAGATTTTGATCAGAGTCTAGGGAGTTTAATGTGGCAATTGTGTATTGATGCATTTAATGAAAATACTGATAAAATTCCATAAAATTAATAATAATGTTTTAAAATTTGACTGTAAGTGGTATTTGTAAATCTTTAATAATTCAGTTATGTTGATTTTTCTCACTCACAACTAAACACAATAAAATTATATAGCTGGGGTGATAATTTTATAAAGATGATAATGATAATAATATATTAATGGTGGCATCTATAAAATTTCAAGCTGGAAGTATCTCATTTAATACTTTATTTTGGATGTTCTCTTGATGTATGCAAGTTAATGTTGGCATTTGTCTTTAGATATATATATTTTTTTAGTTAATGATTTTTTATTATATTATGTTAGTCACCATACAGTACATCCCCGGTTTCCGATGTAAAGCTTGATGATTCTTTAGTTGCGTATAACACCCAGTGCTCCATGCAATACGTGCTCTCCTTACTACCCATCACCAGCCTATCCCATTCCCCCACCCCCCGCCCTGAGGCCCTCAGTTTATTTCTCATAGTCCATAGTCTAGATAATTTTCTAATTTTTAAAATCACAATAATAATTTCCAAAATTCATAGTTACTTCATAATATTAAAAATATAGGCAGCTTGTTATATTTAAAGGATCTCTGAAGTAGAAGCAAATACTTATGGCTCTGCCATTAAACTGGATGTATTCTTGAGGTCCCCTTGAAAGCTTCTGCTTCCTTGTTTGTAAAATAGAGAAATAATTCGATTCATATAGGCTGTTGGGGGGTTAAATTGGATAATGGATTTAATGTAAATGTTCAAAAATCTTAGCTGTTGTTGTAATGTAACTTATCATTTAGAATTCGTTATTATAATCTGACAATGTTTCTTGGCTTTCAGATTCCCAAACTTGTTCCGTCATGTTCTGTCTAGTTCTGTGTGCACTCTTCCAATATAGATTTTACTATGATATGCTAACCTAACTTTAAGGGAAAGTGCTGGATCTAAATTTTCTACCACTTCCCTGTGTCCTGCTGTCAGCACCATAGTTTTGTATTAACACTCTGAAGGGAATTTATGAGAATAATTAGTTCTGTTTTGCTTATATTAGAGCTGGTTATCTTAATTCTTACTTAGTGGGAGGTGCACCCCCTGCCATCACTTGGCTCCCTGTCCACAGCTTTAAATTACGTGGAGAAGAAAATGATTATAAATGACTTCTTCCTGTGGTGTCCCTTATACTCCTCTCCTAACAAACAATCTCTTAGATTTTTCTCATCAGTTTCTCCTTGTGTTGCAGTCTCGGAGAGATGTCCTAACTGGTGGTCAACTTGCAAAGAGATTCCTTTAAGCATCGTTAGCTTATGGTTAAGAACTAGGTTTATTTTTAGAGAAGTAACTTTAATTGTTCATATTTTTTACTGAACAAGTTTCTGTATGTAAAGAAATTGCTATGATTTTTTTCATGTTTAAGGATACTAATAAAATGTATATTTGGGGAAATACTGCACATAAATATTTAAGATAAATATGATAGGGGAGAAAATCTATATGGGTAAAAATTAGGATTAAAATATAATGCTTTCAACTTTCCTTTTTGTTGGTGGTGAATAACGGATATAGTATATCATGCTTTTGACATGTTTGGGCACATAAGCCAAATTTTATAGAATTTTTGATTTATATTCTTATAATAGCTTTTCCGATTTATCAGTTCTTTGCCTATTATGTGCCTGCTGAGCATGAAAGGCACTTTTGAGATATGTAGTAATAAAAAAAAAAGCCACAGAAACATTGGCTCAGGGGATAGGCTTTCTTTAGAAATAACTTGAATAACTACAGTTGCTGTAAACAATTTTCTATGGATACTTGATGTTCCCTCCCTGTATTTTTATTTGAGTTAGTAATCAGAACCCTGTTTGACTATCATCCTAGAGGTGAGAATCATCATTCTAATATAGATATTATAATGCAACAGCTGGCTGAGTCATACAGGATCAAAATGACCTTAGCTAGTATTGTGCAGGAATATTTTAAGATTTTAGAGAATTACTTTTTCCTTGCCAGAAAGTAATTCTGTGTAGGTACTGTGTAGTGCTAAGATTCCTAGGGCATATTTCAAACCAGGCATGCTTCTTATAGATATGCATGCTATCTTTCATTTTATGAAAGATTTCCTATATTTTACAATACTGATATGAGCTGCTGTTTGACAGCAGTGCCCACCTCCCATACGGATTTTGCTAATTAGCTTCCTGTTGCAGGTCAGAACTTTATAGACAACTTAACGGAGGATAGGTAGGTAGGGTAGAAGTTTTGAATGAGGTCTAAGCAAATGCTTAACTTTTGTGAAGATTTTGTATGGTTTGGATCAGACTTGAATGAACAAAAAAGAAATTTATGGCTTGTTTTGAGATTAATGTTATCTGAAACTCATGTTAATGCTGTGGCCAGATTCCCTAAGTTATTTAGTATTAGGTAATTAGTAACAGGCATTACTTCCTAACTTTATTATTCTCAGTATTTTAGTAATAAATAAGTGAAACCTCTCATATTTCGTTTATTGTTACATTTCTTAAAACACGTACCAAGATCACTGGGATTAAAGTATTAGTCCTTTTTTTTTCCTGTTGTTTTTTTTTTTTCCTATAGTATTTTAAGATGTTCCTCAATGCTCTTTCTCTTACTTTTGCTCATTTTCTCCTGGGATATGTTGTCATAGTCTGTTTTGGCTGTTGTTTCATGAAGTCCTTCCACACAGTTCAGACAAGTATTAAAGTCAGATCTTAAGGTAAAAGAATAGGAGGAAGGTTTGTTTTGCCATCTGAAGAGAGGGTAGGAAGGATGGCATGTTAGAATGGCAGGACAAGGTGGACAAGAAGGTAGATGTGTAGTCTGAGACCTGTGTGTGATGTAAGGGATGTGTAAGGAAGGGTTTCTGCTCAGAAGAATTTCCAATATTTGAGAATAGGGCTGAACATAAATAAATGAGGCGAAATTCACAGTCTGGATGTAAAGAATAAGAACTCCCCATGCTTTAGTTCAAAAATCTCCACATGAGTTGTATATTTTTAGAAGCACCTTCCCGACAGCGCATAGCAATTTAGATATTCATATCAGGGTTAATACTACACCCACTTTATAAGTAATTTTTTTTAATTTGGAAATCAGTTATAACAGTATCATGTATTCATATTGTACATTACATTGTCTAAGTGCTGTTTTCTGCATTTCATCTTTAAATCTGAAAAACAATCTGGAGACCTAGGCAGGTCGGTTGATATTATTCCCATTTTGTATATGATTTAAATATCTCCTTACTGCCTTGAGTGCACCTAGGAGGCTCGACTACAGAGGCCTGTAGAATCCACTTGCACGGCTCTGAAAATTCTGCTCTGTTCCAGCACCCCCTAAGTTATTTTTGAGACCTCGCAGGGTGCGTCCTCACCAGGCACTCTGGTACCACACTTACTGCCAGACCCTTGATGGGAATGCAGTTCTTGGACAAAACTATCTTGCCCTAGTGGTAGTACTGCCTGGAGCTCAGAATACTTAAGTTGCACTTGTAGACTTGGTTTAGGAGAATGGGGTGGTAAAGAAGGAAGGATGTGCGGGGAGTTGGAGAACTGTTCAGTATATTATTCCTTCTTCCTTTAAACTAGTGTTTCTAACTACATACATGAATTTTTACAATCGAAAGATAATAGTGCATAAGTTTGTGAAGAAGGCTGGAAACTAGTACTGTAATCCATATGGGATCACTGAGAGGTTCTGGGTGTGTACAAAAATTAGAGATACCACAAAAGTTATATTCAGTGGAAGTGCTCTTTTGGGTTCAAATTTCTCCATTATGCTCTTTGTAGTTTCTGAAAGAAAACTTGTGGAGTTTAAAAAAATTAAAAAGTCTCATTCTTGCATAAGTGAATTCTGGACAGATGGAGAAGTCCCTTCTCATCTACTATGAGACAGTGGGCAGATGGTTAGAACCACAGGAGTCCTGGGATGTTATTATTCTATACCGAGGTCATTAGACTATAAGCTACATAAACCTAGCCATCTCATAGCCCTGAAATGGTAGCATTTCATATTTAAAAAAACCAACAAAGTGACATCAAAAATAAATGAAAGGAAATCTAAATATTTACTATTTTGCTTTCTCAGACAGCCAAAGGGGAATAATTGTATATAACATAGTAAAGGTTTCTTGAGTATTTATTTCTCATATTCAAGATCTCTATATAGCAGTTACAGAATTTCTATAAATTCACAGAAAGCTCTTTCTTTAACCTAGGTCATATAGGCCCCCTATATTTCTTCCATTTCCTTTCTAGCTCAGAGTTTTATTTAAGTAGATGAATCCAGCCTCAGGGACCTGTTTCAGTTTTCCTATAGTTTGAGCCTGTGTCATGGAGGAGGGCCTGGGAATTTGTTACACAAACAATAATTTGTTCTCTTAGAGGATCCAGAGGATTATAAACATATAACTTAATATTCTTTCTTTTATTCCTAGAACAATAAAAACCAGATCTATGAAAATATTATTGCATATATTGTGTAAATGAAGAATGAAGATAGTTGTTTTGTTAGCTCACATATGTTTTTAAAGATATCTTAGAGAACGCACCAAAATATCTTAGTACCAAGGTTAACTGTATTTCTCTTAAGCAATGGAAAAAATCCCTTGGAATTGTAAATCCTATATAGAAGTGATAAGTTTTCCTGTTTCAAGTTGGCTATTAAGAAGAAAAGAGCCAAATTTGTGGGCCACCACAATGATGTATAGCTCACTTAGTCTTCACTTTTCTTTTTTCTTTCAACCAACTTTTAATTTATGGTAATTTATATTTTATGTTTCCTTATAAGCCACTTTATATTCTTTCTGGTGCAGGGTGACATATAAATATATAAATAATGATGAGGAGCAAAATAGCAATGTCTCTTACACAAGTGTGGATTTATCTTAATTCTGTAGAATTTAATGGTGCAAACACTAAGGAATCACTTAGAGGTCCTTAGTATTAAAGCATTAATCCTGACTTAGAAGTAAATCAGGAAAGCTGGTCTGACATTAGATTGAACAGAAATTCTCCGGTGGTCTGGAGGAAGAAGTTAAAAAAAACCCTACAGATTATTTTTTTCTCTATATTGTCTACATCTTGGATTTTAGAGAACATCACTATCTGATGTTAGAAGTTGCTTATTTCTGGCTTATTATATTTCATATTTTGCATGCTGTTGCCATTTAGTAGAACTCAGTACCTATGTAACGGCTAGTTACATATCTGAATTTATTGTTCAGTGGTCATTTAAGTTCCAAGATATACCTGCCATAGCTCTAGCTAGGTTAGTGAGGCTAAGTGGAGTGTAAACTTAAAGTTCGAGGACAATATTCTCGTTCTGATTCTGTTTCTGTACTCTCTTCTAAGTTGGTTTTTGGTGCCAAACAAGTGCTCAGTATTTCTTTTGAGATTACATCATGTAGTGGTGAGAATATTAATTTGCATTTAGGCAAGTGAGTTGAACTCTCAACTCTGCTCTTTATCAGTATGATCGAATCCCTCTGAACTTGTTTCCTTTGCCATAAAATAGATAAAATAATAGTTTCTTTCTATTACTGCTGTGAGGATTAAGTAGCATAATTCATGTAAAGTTGGGGTAGGTCCTGAACAAATTAGCTTCCTTCATCTCCCTGTTGAATAAATAAGTGAAGAAACGAAAGAGAACATTATATTTCCTGTTCAGAAACACTTTAAACAATCAGCCAGTACATTAAAAAATAAGGACAATTAATTTTTAATGAGAAGTTAAGTTTATTAAGAAATGTAATGTTAAGACTAAGTAAGGAATTAAATGTCAAGACTCACAAGAAAAGTTTATGCTTTTGCCATTACATTGCACTGTCTCTATATGGAGGCATATACATATATGTAAATGTATATACAGTTAAAAACAAGTGTATATATAGTAAAACACTATTAGCAGATGGTGAGAGTTATATAGCCAGGAAGCTCATGGCTAAGCCTTGAAAAGTAGTTCTTACAAGCTAAGGTTTTCTGATATAATTTCTATCATGTACCTTTATTAGCTAATTTTGAGTTTATTATTTTAATTCTACTTATTTTATATATGTATTTATCATATACTGCTTTAACTCTTTAAAAAAATTAATAGAATAAATTGATAAAAAATAAACTGGTAGGAAAATTGATAAAAAATAAATGCTGCTTCATTAAAAATTTTCTTCATTGTGCCATGCGAGCACTATGATTAGTAGGATTCAGTACTTTGGGTTTTGTACTGGCAGGGATCATTTGATTATGGAAATTATTGCACTGTTCCTACTAAACATTTCAAGAATTAATTAGACAAAACATCATGGAAAGCTTTAGAGACTTGGAAAGCTTTAGAGAGAGTCAGCTAACTGAGAAAAACCTTTGTTCCTTAACGACGTTTAAGCTAACAAAAAAGTTTGTATGCCAAAACTAATATTGGCTTCTGATGAATTGTCAGTGGGGCAGCTTCTGTGGACAAAGGCCTAGTTTTGATTACCTAGTTGACACTGGATATGGTTTAAAATTTTATTTTTATTTTTTTAAAGATTTTATTTATTTATTTGACAGAGATAGAGACAGCCAGTGAGAGAGGGAACACAAGCAGGGGGAGTGGGAGAGGAAGAAGCAGGCTCCCAGCGGAGGAGCCTGCTGTGGGGCTCCATCCCAGAGTCCAGGACCACGCCCTGAGCCGAAGGCAGAGGCTTAACGACTGAGCCACCCAGGCGCCCCTGGATATGGTTAAAAATTTTAAGTATTTTAAGTAGTTACCAAAAATGTCCAATGAAGATGTGAATATGATGGATAAGATCACAGCTGTCTAGCAATAGTATTCCAACTGATCCCACCAGAAAGGGGGGAAAAAAAGAAAACAAAGCAGTAGGGCACTGAGTAATGGACAGGACCTCCCATGTCAAGAAGAGCTAGAGATGCCATTTCTGAGTGCACATTTTCAATTTTAGAAAACAACCAATGCTTACAGTTCCTTTTTTGAAAGTGCTTATCGGGAAATGGTGAAACTGTAGAATTTCCATACGTATGTTGTGCATGTAATTTCCAAAGGCAGAGAGTGCACAGCCAACTGATAATAGATTAAAATGTGGTATTTTCTATATGAAAGATGGCAAGGAGGAGGTTGGTGATATGTGTGTGTGTGGGGGGTATGTTTAGCTAAAGCTTTGTGGTATATCTTCTAGTTAACATCTTAAAGTTTTTAGAGGTGCATGAAGTAGCTGTTGACTTTGCTTTATTGGAAAGAATTACAGTGCATAGAGGAAGAGAAACAAATCTCAAGGGATTATTAAACTTCTTTTTTGTTTTCAGAAGGTTGTGAAACAAAGCATCAAGTTCTTGATATGGAGCACAAAATAGAGTCCTTCGGATTAGAGTCTAAGGGATTGTTAATGCATACTCGAAAGTTCTTAAGAAGCAGGAGATTGAATTTCTATACTGGGTTCTGCCACTAAATTGCTTTGTGACCCTAAGCAAGTTGGGGTTTTAGTTGCCTTACACTTTGTCTAGCTTTCAAATCTAAAAACTATATGAAAGTATTTCATTTTATTATGCATACATTTACCCTTGAAATTTCAGTGTTTTTATAGAGAGGAAATGAAATATTTGTCTGTATACCTATAGAGAGTTCCAGTTCATGTCTGTGAAATATTCTGAAACAAAGTGGGGAATAAATTGCTTCATGAAATTGTGAGTTCTTGGAAACTGTGAGTATTCGAACAGAGGAGAGGCACTCATCAGAACTGGTATTGTGAGATCAAGTTAATGGATTTGTTATTTGGTACCCTGGACACTGAGGTTTTAGGATTCTAGTTCTTGCCATGATTCCTCTTGGTGACCTTTGCTAACCCCTTTGAGTGTCTAAAAAGTTACAAAGGAATAAAGGAAAGTGAATGTGAAAGTGGCTTCTTAAAGGTTTCTCTTCAAGATTGCCAATGAGTAATTGGGTCTTGTTACAGTAGTTGGTTTTCCACCTACCCAAATCATACCAATTCTCTAAGACCAGTTTCTGGCCTCCACTTCTACATGAAGTCTTTCTTATGTATTCCAAACTATCTTTATCTTCCCAATTGCCCTTGGCACTCAATAGCAAATGTTGAAACATTTGTGAGTATATCATATATAACACTCCTTTAGACAACTTGGGTATATTAAAGTTTCCCTTAGTTATAAAAAATATTTGTCACTTAGTGTTTCATGAGCATGGCAGGGATAATAGCATCTACTCCTTCCATCCACCCATAATGCACATTTTAAGTAGTAACTTAATATCTGTTCAATTAACTTATACATGCAGCTCATCACAGAGGCTACCTTTTCAGCCCTGCCTCTTGAAAGATTATGGTTAATCTCTAGGCATATTCTTTTACTCATTGAATAATCTTTTCTGAAAAGGTTCTACTTGACTTTCTTTTTCACTCCTATTTCAGAAGTTACAGTATATTCTGTCTTTTCTGATTTTCTAAGTAGATTGAAAAATTTTGTATTGCTTACATCGTACCTTGGGTTTTCTTAGACTTGAGAACTTGATCTGGTCCATTTTGAATAAAAATATAATTTTCCAGAAATTGGTTCTTAAGACCTCTCGGATTCCTATTATTTCATCTTTTAACACAATACAGAACATTGCCTTGAATGAAAATCAGGCTAATTTGATAATGGATGTATTGCCTCTGTTATTATAGTGTTTGTTTGCTCTGCAGATTAATTCTTTGCTCCACTTAGGATTTAGGATTTTTACCTCACTATTCTATACAGTGTTGGCTTTCTTATTTTCATCAGATGGCTTGTATTAAGTTTGGACCTGTTACATATTGACCCTATTAAAAGCAAGTGACTGGGAGCCTTTAAAATCTGAATTTGCTGCCTGCTTTGCCTTTGGGAAAAGGTACATGTTGCTGTTCATCATGTTTATATGATGACTTCTGAGTGTATTTTCAGTTCTTTTTTCCCACCACTTTTTTCCTACCACTTTCCCCCCAACAAGCTATATTCTTATTTGTATTTATTCATTACTTTGCATCGTGCCTTTTAATTTTTAACACTTTCGCGAGGATCATAGCATATAATTACCAATAGCTGGCCTGTGAATTAGGCAGGCAGGCTGTATCATCTCTCTTTTTCAGAGGATGAAACTGAGGCTTAAGAGTTTTGAGTGATTTGCCCAAGCTTGGAACTGGAATTAAAACACAGGTATTCTGATTCCTAGTTTATGTTCTTTTCACTATTCAGTGTGGCCTTTGAATGTTTGTTAAAAAATAGTAGAACAGAATTTTGCTAATAGTGAATTTATAATAACATAGTATTATACTGTAATTTTAAACTTATTTGAAAAATATTTTATGTATTTATGTATGTAGTGTTTCTCACAAAAGGTTAAATTTTATATTTAGAAATCCTAGACATACATTTTTAGGTCCCTTTTAAATGGTTGATGCAACTTAGGTGCATAAATATATCAAAGAAGTTCTATATATGTCATTGTGGGCAAATGACAATAGAATAAATAAGTTGAATGACAACTGAAATGCTTCAGGTGACCATTATCTGACATGCATCTCATCTCATAATTGCTCAGTTACCTATTCATAGTACATAATGCCCCAAATAAATTGCTCTGTTATCTTACTTATTATGGTAGTAACTAGATAAATTTTAAAGAGCACAGAATGATTATAAAATAAGCCTTCTTCTTCTTCTTCTTTTTTTTTTTTGCAGAAAAAGTTTGAACCAAAAATTTGAACCTCAGATTTCAGCAACTTTCAAAAGTTGAATATAAATTATCCAAAAAATTCCAGAACCCATACTTTAATTAGTTGTTGAATGTCAGTCTAAGGAAAAAATTTTTGGAAAGTATTAAGATGAGAAATTTGAGTTAATAATATGAAATTACTTTAACTATCATGTTTTCCTCTAGACATGCTAAACTGAAAAGAGTGGGGAGACTTCAACTAGTCCTAACTTTTACCTACTCTGACAAATTTCCCTCTTGCTGGCTTCTCATTATCTCCTTCTTAATAGATACCTTCTTTCCTCTACCTCCTTGCTGCTATACATACATTTTACTTTTCTAGTTCATAAGTTTTTCTTTTTAGGAGCAATCTTAGAGGTTGAATCTTTTCAGATCCATTTCAAAATCTGAATACTCAGGCTTACGAAATGTTCAGCAGGATCTGTATTGTTTATGTACCAAACAGAAATCCGAATTTAAGTATGTTAGACTGGTTAGGCTGGTTAGGAAATGTGCTTCTCTAGAGGAAGAAGGTTTTTAAAAAAATTTTTTTAGTATCTGCACAATTAATTGCAAGCATGCCTCTTTCATTTTAAATGTAAGTCAAAGTGTCTTGTATTTATACCAGCGACTGGGATGGCTTTGTACAGATTCAAGAGGCATCATACCTATGGACTCTAACATATATCTCTGATCTTTGACATGTATCTCTGATCTTTGACATATATTGAATTTCCCTTATCAAGGCTGTAATATCTCTGAAGGACCCCAGCAAATTAGTCAGGAATGGTTTTTCCTGCCAACAACTGAGGCTGTTCTCTGTAATTAAACTGCTTTCCCAAGTGTTCCCTGAAGAGGGTTTCTAAGATTTTTCACTGTTAGTCTCTAATTGATAGCTCTTTAGTTTGTTTTTCACTCTATAATGAAAGAGGGGTACTTGCTTTACCAGTTTCTTTTGTTTACTCCCTAACTTAATATCTAACCACAACATAACTTAAAGCAGAATGTGTGACCAGTGGGTCAATTAAAGAAGTACCACTTTTTAAATAATCTACACAGTTTCTTAAAGGTAGATCTGCTCACCGAGACGTTAGGTTTTGCTTTCCTGATAAAAGGCACAGATGTGGCTATCACTACTGCTTTCTCTTCTATCCCCACTTTTTTCCTTGAATGTGGTAGTGATGCCTGTAGCTGTAGCAGTCATCTTATAACCTTGAGGCTATGAGCCCTTGATGCTATTCAGCTGTGGGCAGTCATCCTTATGAATTTGATTTCAAAAAGATAAACTATCATTTGTTTCAGGTTTTATTAGCTAAAAGCATTCCTAATTAACATATGATAGTCATTGACTACTCTCAGTGAGATAGAGGAGGACAGAGATTTCCACGAGGAAAGGGTTTCTCAACCTCAGCATTATTGACATTTAGTATTGGGTAAGTTTTTATTGTGGAGGTTGTCCTCTGCATTGTAGGGTTTTAGCAACATCCCTTGCCTCCTGTATTCCTTAGATGACAACAGTAACCTTACATACCTTTCATAGTTCAACTGATGAATTATCAGGTTTTGTTTGCTTGGAAATGTCTTTATTTGTCCTTCATTTCTGAGAGGCAGTTTTCTTTCAGCACTTTGAATGTATCATCCCACTCTTTTCTGGCCTGCAAGGTTTCTGCTGAGAAATCTGCTCATTGACTCATAGGGGTTCCTTTATATGTGAGGAATTATTTTTCTCTTGCTGCTTTTAAAATTCTTTGTCTTTGATTTAGATAATTTGGTTATAATGCATCTTGGAAAGGATTATTTTGGATTAAAATTTTGGGTGTGGTTTACCTATTCGCTTTATGAACTTAGAAATCCAGATCTCTTCCCAGATTTAGAAATTTCTTAACCCTAAGGGGGGGTAATCAGAAGGGGGAATGAAACATGAGAGACTATGGACTATGAGAAACAAACTGAGGGCTACAGAGGGGAGGGGGGTGGGGGAATGGGATAGGCCGGTGATGGGTAGTAAGGAGGGCACATATTGCATGGTGCACTGGGTGTTATACACAACTAATGAATCATCGAGCCTTACATCGAAAACCGGGGATGTACTGTATGGTGACTAACATAATATAATAAAAAATCATTATAAAAAAAAAAAAAAGAAATTTCTTAACCCTTATTTCTTTAAATAAGCTTTCTGTTCCTTTATCCCTCTCTTTTTTTTCAGAGACTCCAATAATGTGTAAATGATATCTTGTAATTCATGAAGGCTTTAAAAACTTTTTTTCATTCTTTTTTGTTTTTGCTTCTCTGAATGATTTTAGATTAACTATATTCTGGTTCACTAATTCTTCTACTTGGTCAAATCTACTATTAAATCTCCCTACTAAATTCTTTAGTCATTATATTCTTCAAACTCTAGGATTTCTGTCGCACAGCTGTGTTTAATGTTTTCTGTTTCTTTGTTAAACATCTCATTTTCTTCATGCATTGTTTTCCTAATTTCATTTAGTTTTCTATCTGTGTTTTCTTGTCATTTACTGAATTTCTTTAAAAGGATTATTCTGAATTGTCACACAGTTAATAGTTTCTCATTTTTTTAGGGTCAGTCATTGGAGTTTTATTAGTTTCTTTGGTGGTGTCATGTTTCTTTAATTTTTCATGATTCTTGTGGCCTTGTGTTGATGTCTGCACTTTGAAGAAGTAGGTACCACTCCACTCTTTATAGACCAGATTTGGGATGCAAAACCTTCACCAGTCAACCCATCCAGACATTCTGGGTGGGTTCTTTGATATTGTCCATGGGTGGGCCTCCTGCTGGAGTTCTTGGGTAGACAGGCCTGCTATCTGGATCAGCAGGGGGCAGGACTTGTGCTTGGGTACCTGGAGATCAGCCTGTTGCCTGGGTCTGCTGAGGCAGGCCTTGAGCCTGGGTTCACTAGGGTGGGCCTGATATTTGAGCCTGCAGTAATGGGCTTGGGACTTAGATCAGCATATTTGGACCTGGATCTTGCATCCATAGGGGCTAATCAGGCACTGGGGAACACTGGGGTGGACCCAGCATCTGGTTCATTGTGGGCCAGTTCATTACTGGGATGGGATTGGAGCCTGGTTTCTCAAGAGTCAACGTGGAGATTGGAGGGACTGTCTCATGCTAGGGCAAACTTGGAGCCTGGAGCCATGGGAGTCAGCCTGTAACCTAGGACTATGGAGTCAGCCTAGAGGTTGGGTCCACGGGCTGGTCTGGTGCTGGGATGGGCTGGGAGCCTAGGTCCATGGGTGCTGATCTCAAGGCTGGGGTCATTGAGGTGGCCCAGAATATGGGTCCATGGGAACCAGTCTAGATTCTAGGTCCGTGAGTGCTGGCCTGATGCTTAGAGGGACTGGGTGCCTAAAGCTGTGGGAGCCGTACTGGTGTTGTGGTGGATCAAAAACTTAGGTCTGCAGTAATTGGCCTGGTGCTGGGCTCAAGTGAAAGCCTGAGATGCTGGGTGTCTACCTGGAACGTGTATAAGGTGTTTGGAGTCACAGGAGCTACCTGGGGTTGTGGGAGTTGGCTAGCACTGAAATATGCTGGAAACCTGGGCTTGCAGGAGCCCTTTGGGAGCCTGGTGCCTTGGGACTTGTTAGGGCGGCATGAGCCAGCCAGTGCTACAGTCAGCTAGGAGTTTGGTGACATGAGAGCTGGCTGGTACCATGGTTGGCTGGGAATCTGGTCTGCAGGAGCCCACTGGAGACTTGTGCCTTAGGAGCTACTTGGGGCCTTAAGAGCGGGCTAGTGCTGGGATGGGCTAGGAGCCTGGGTTCATTGGAGTGCACTGAGAGCCTGGTGTCACAGGAGCTGTCTGGTGCTGGGGTGTACTGGGAGGCTGGGTTTATAGGAGCTTACTGGGAGCCTGATGCTGTGGGAACCACCGGGACCCACTGGAGCCAGCAGGTGCTGGAGTGGGCCAGGAGCCTGGATTTGTGGGGGCCTGCTGGGAGCCTCAGGCCATGGAAGTTGCTTGGGACCATGAGAGTCACCTAGGGCTGCAGGAGTTAGCCTGGTGCCAGGAAATGCTGGCACTGGGGTTCATAGTGAAGCCAGATGCTCACTTCATTCTCCTCTTGCAGGAAGGGTTTCTCAGATCGTTTCTCTTTCCACACTGGGTTTCCTGGGCTGAGGGAAGGGTGATGGGCCTAGTGTGAATCTATCTTTCCTACATCCCATCAAGTCTCTTCCTATTTTTGTGCTTCATTCAGGTGCTATCTTGGAATCCTTAGCTCTTGTGGTGATATTTTCATTCATAAATAGTTGTTTAGATTGATGCTTTTGGGAGCGGTTGAGCACTAGAAATTTCTGTGTGGCCATTTTGCTAACATCACTCCTTGCTCTAGCTAGGTTTTAATTAGAGCAAAAAAATAGTGGTAATATTCAAGAAGAGCTAGAACATATGAGGATTTTTATCATCTCCAGAGGACATGGTGTAATAATGAGTCCTGAACCTGGATTGGGGATAAGAAGATATAATGAGATTAAGGGATACATAGATCAGAAAGATCTAGTGATGAAGGACAATCCAGAAACTTCGGGTTTCCTGTGGTGATGAAGAGCTTGATGGAAATATTCTTGATCGTCTTCAAAGTTGTAAGGCTATTAATATTGTGGGGAGGGAGCATATAGAGCTTTGGAGTAGTCTGACTTCTGCAAATGAGGATGTGGAGGTTGGGAGAGGGCAGAGGACTTGGAGAATAAGGAGGTTTGGGCTCCCTCTGCACTATGAATTATATACATATATTACTGGACTAATAGAGAATGTACACAGTACAACATAAGTAAGGAAGAATGAGGTAAAGATGAGATAAGCAACATTTTAAAAAGGTTTGCTAATCGCAATAGTTTTGTACTGTCATTATCATGTAGTTTTAGAATAGTATTGTTGGGGTCTGGAGCCAATGGCCAAGAAAGAATTCTTTTTTTTTTTTTAAGATTTTATTTATTTATTTGACAGAGATAGAGACAGCCAGCGAGAGAGGGAACACAAGCAGGGGAGTGGGAGAGGAAGAAGCAGGCTCATAGCGGAGGAGCCTGATGTGGGGCTCGATCCCGGAACGCCGGGATCACGCCCTGAGCCGAAGGCAGGCGCTTAACCGCTGTGCCACCCAGGCGCCCCTCAAGAAAGAATTCTTGAGATGTCTTTGGTGCAAAAAAAAAAAAAAAAAAAAAAGTTGATTTTATTAAAGCATGGGGACAGGACCTGTGGACATAAAGAGCTCCTGTACTGGGGTTGTGAGGGGTGACTAATTATATACTTGGGAGTTGAGGGAGGTAAGGAAAAAGGGAGGTTTCCAAAAGGACTTTCAAATGCTAAAGAAAGAATCTCAGGATACTGGAGGGTTGGCTATTGTCAAGCTAAGGTTGTTTTCCCCTCTGGTAAGTCATTAACATTAAGACATTCCTGGAGTAATGTTATACTCTGCCTATCTCAAGTATTTGTCAATGGGCTGCAGGTTATAAGGAAATCAAATTTTATTTACATTCCCTTCTGCCTATGTTTCACACATCACTATGAAGGGGAGGATGATGTTAGGGCTCCAGGAAATAGAGTCTATGGTTTATGAAAGTTAGACTATTGACAAGAATGATTTTTTTTCTTGTAAATCACTAAGTCATTTGTAAACTGATAGATTCATGTTCTGCAGGACTGTGATCTCTATCTGTTAACTATTTGTTTTGGTTTTTTTCCCCTTCCCTTAGTTTTAGGGCAGCCAGGAGTGCCTGAGGAATGTCACACATATCCCACCAGGAAGTGGGTGGGGAGGAGGGTTGTGGGGTGCCAGCTTGTGCTTTGCCCTCAGCTTTCCTTCAACTCCCTCATCTCAAGGTACTCTGTGAACTCAAGGTGATGTTTATCATTAAAGATGGTGGGTGAAAATCCATGTTTTAGTAATATTAAAAAAAATTTTTTTCCTGACTTACCAGGTTTCATTAAATCATGGGTGGTAAAGAACTCACCATAGGAGCAGAGGTGACAGCTCCATCATTTCTTTGTGCCTATATTATTAGTATAGTGTTTCTTTGCAAGAATATTTTTTCATTTTTCTATTTCATAAGGGTTAGTTTAGGGAAAACTAGGTAATATAATCAGTAAATTCATTTCCTGTGGCTACATATGCTATGATACTTTGTAATGTACTGAAAGCCTGGAGATGAGTGAGGGTCTCACCATCAACTCCTCCCACTTCCTTCTGCATATCTCCTGTAATCTGTCTGTATTGGGAGGAAATACCATTTTCAGCTAAAGGCAAAAGGTGTTGGGGTTGGGGAGTCAGTTTTGGGAGGTTGCAAGGAAAAGTATAGCAAACAAGGGTAAGGTTGTTATACAGATTTAAGTCATTGCCTTCTCCATTGAAAAGAGTTCCTAGAGATTTAGAGTTATCCCCCTCTTCCTGGTACAAGAGGGAGACACCCTTACAAATGGAGATTTATCTTATACCTATAAATGCCGCTTAAAAAAGAGTAACTACTTAGTTTCCTGTCCTTGCAAGTTTCTTAAAAATAATCAGCCTAAAATAAGCCTTATACCATAGAGACATATTTTGGGTGGCAAATTCTGCTCCCCTACAGTTGAATAAATCCACTCTTTATTGCTGAAGGGGTCCTTTGGCTTCCTACCAGCTTGAAAAGCTCTAAATCTACAGCCATGAGATTTTTTTTTTTTTAGTATCTCCTTTCTTTGTAGTTTTGTTTATTCTCCTCTTTAAAAAATAAAAAATGTAAATGAATAATTCAAGCCCCAAATATACAAATTCGTAATTCAACCTAGATATTTGCAACATTTATCCTTGCAAGTTTGAAGGTACTGATCACTTTAGTTGCTAGGTGCTCAGAAAAAGGATGTTAAAAAATAATAAACTCAGCAATAAATTTTCCTTAATCTAAGGTCTGCAGCAACCATGTAGGGTTATTATGGAGAATGTGAAATGGTATTAGGGCAGTTAGTTCATTCATCTCCCAAACCTGTTAGCCCATCCAGTTGGGTATGTCCCTGTCCTTTTTCTTCTTTGGTTTATACTGTGCATTTATTAACTCTTAAGCAGGTATACAGTACTCAGAAAGTAAGACTTTTGTAATGCTCCTAATAATGGTGAAATTTGCTTTAGAAAGGCTAGCCTCCTATTGATTATTATTGTAACAAGATTAGAGGACAGTCAGGATTGGGGCCAAGAATAGGGCTAGAGTGGGCTACTGGTCAAAAAATTTAACTAGACATGCCAAAGAGATGGTTAATTCACACTTCAAAGCTAGGTTCAGGTTTCTTCATTCACATCTCATTATAGTAGCTTCCTTGGTGGATAGCTGATTGTCCCCTATATTCTAATAAAAATGCCTTCCCCTGCACTCTAGTCTTTGACAATGGCACTCTTGGCAAATTCCTGTAGAAATAATTTATTGTATTCATTTATTCATTCTCACATTCATTTATTCATTGAACAAATATTTCTTAAGTTCCAGGTACTGTACTTGATGCTGGAAATATTTTTAAAAAATTGTGACACCTGATATTAATTAGTATAAAGTTTATCCTATTATCTAAGTCATTTTATATTTGGCATATATTAACTTTAGTCATTTAATGTCCTATTTTCTCCACTGCTTAGGACAGTTCTCAGTTATGGATGATAAAGATGATTTGTTTGTCAAGTGAGGTATTATAGGTAAATACCAAATTTAGCTATTGAATTACTAGCACTCATTCAGAACATGGAAATTGCATAATAGAATGAGTTCAGTGGTACTTTTTAAATAGGATAATAAATTGCCAAGTGTTACACTGAATAAAAATTCAGGGGGTTCTCTCAAATACTGTAATCCGGTGGTTGTCACCTCAGCTACACAGTAGAATACCTTGGGAAACTTCTATTTTTTTTGTTCAGGCCCTCCCTTACAGCAGTGAAAACACAATCTCATGGTGGGGTAGGCTTGAGAATCACTCCAGTAGAGCACTTAATCCCAAGAGTAATCATGCCAATGTATTTCACATGGGGACACTGACTTTCAGACATGTAAGTTGTCTAAAGTCATAGAGCTAAGAAGTGAAAGAGACAGGCTCTGAACCCAGATCTTCTACCTATTGAAGATCTTTCTTATTTTCAAAACATGATGTTGCCCCTTAAATATGTGGCACTTGTGTTTTCCCCACCATTTTGTTTTAAGCAGTTTCTGATGATTTCTTTCCTGCCAGTTGACCATGTTGTATATACGTGTGATGTGGGAACAGATGGCAAGCTGAGGACAAAGCAGAAGCTGACACCCCACAACCCTCCCCCCGCCAAGGTGGGATCTATGTGACATTCCTCATACACTCCTGGCTGCCCTAAAGTTAAGGGAAGGAAAAACAAATAGTTAAATTTATAGAGATCACAATCCTGTAAGACATGAGTCTCCCTCAGTTTACAAATGTCTTAGCAATTTACAAGAACAAAACATTTCTATTAATAACCTAGCTTCTAGAAGGAAATGTAGATACAATTAGATGTCCTTATAACCTGCAGCCCATTTATAGATATTTGAAGAGGCAGAGTGTAAAGTTCCTCTAGGAAGTTCCCAACTATCTTCATATTAATGCCTTGCTAGAGAGAAAGACAACCTTAACTTGACAATGGCAAGGCCTCCAGTATCCTATGAGTCTTCTTTAACATATGAAAATCCTTTTGGAACCTCCCTTCTCCTTACCTCCCCCAACCCCATAGTATATAATCAGCCACCCCTCACAACCCCAGTGCAACAGCTCTTTCTGCCCACAGGTCCTGTCCCCCCGCTTTAATAAACCACCATTTTGCACCAAAGATGTCTCAAGAATTCTTTCTTGGTCGTCGGCTCCAGACCCCACCCCGTGGAACCTCACCTATATTCCAAAACCACATCACCTGGAATTAATATTTATGATGGATAGTGATGAGGGAACAGAAGGCAAGCTGAGGACAAAGCAGAAACTGACACCCCACAACCCCCCCCCATGGGATGTATGTGACATTCCTCAGGCACTCCTGGCTGCCCTAAAGGACAAAGAAATAGTTAACCTATAGATACCACAATTCTGCAAGACTTAAGTCTCCTCAGTTTTACAAATGTCTTTAGCAGTTTACAAGAAGGAAGCATTTCTATCAATAACCTAGCTTCCGGAAGGGAATGTAGATACAATTAAATGCCCTTATAATCTGCAGCCTCCAGGAGAGTTCCCAACTATCTTCATGTTAATGCCTTGCTAGAGGGGTAAACAACCTTAACTTGACAATGGCAAGGCCTCTAGTATCTTGTGAGTCTTCTTTAACATATGAAAGTATTTCCTCAACCTCCCTTTTTCCTTACCTCCCCCAACCCCATGGTATATAATCAGCCACTCCTAACAACCCCAGTGCAGCAGCTCTTTCTGCCCACGGGTCCTGTTCCTGTGCTTTAATAAACCACCAATTTTGCACCAAAGACGCCTCAAGAATTCTTTCTTGGTCGTCGGCTCTGGACTCCACCCCACTGAACCTCATGTGTATTCCGTGTCCTCATCAGATAGAATAGAACGAAGGGAGGAAAGAAGGTCTTCTGGATAATCTTCTCTGTTAGGGCCGGAAGTTTCAGAAAAGGACTTTAAGACCTAGGAGATGGTAGGAATTCTTTTATCATTTTGCAATGCTCACTTTTGCTTGTTTAATTCATGGTGAGAACACTGGGGCAAAAGTCAACCTTACTTGTAATAGTTAATTGGGATTATGTGTTATCTATGACCATAGCTAACATACAGAGGAAATGGGACTCTCATGACTTTCTGTCTAATTTTGAGTAGAATGGCTAGCTTGCAGAGAGTTGTCAGGAGCTACCAGAAGGCTGTCTTCTTTCTTTTTCTCTTTTTGAATAAAGGGATCTTAGGTTTCAGTGAGAGGGAATATACTGCATAGAACTTTTCTATCTGTTGGAAAAGGGGGACTTTAGAATATTATTCCTGTTTTCTGTGGTAATTTAATCACTTGGAAAATTGTCCAAGTCAAGGAGATAAATACATCAGTACAGGTATCCCATGCTCAGTGTCCTCAAAACTGCAGTGGTGTGGGTGGGGTGGTAGATATTAAGGAATGGCTTCTTTGCACCATGCAGCATTCTGTTTGTCCCTGTTAGCATTGTACTCATTACTGAAGGCATAGTTTGGGGGCATCCTAGGTTTTGTTTGGTATCTTTTTTTTAAATACTCAGACTATCGCTTTTTTTTTTCTCTAGTCATCCTTGTACCCTGAACATGCTTATTTCATTACACTTAAATTATTCTGTGTATGTGTATTTGTTGATGTGTCTGTCTCCCATGCTAGTCTGTGTGTTCTTTAAAGGCAAATATTGTCTTCTTTTTCAACTGTTCACCTAGTGCCTAGCATAGTACTTGGCATATAGTAAATATTTAATACATGTTTGAATTAAATTGCATTTGTTTTTTGATGATCTTTTTTAGGAAATAGAATTTTGAGCCTGGATTTTGGTTGATATTAAATTATTCTCTCTAGCAGAGTGTGTCAGAGTGTTTCAGAGAGTGTATTAAAATCCCAGCAGTTCTCTTCCCAGGCCATCTCTTTTCCTCTTGTTGGAAAACAGTATTTATCATAGTAAATAGCTCATTTGGGGTGGTTCATCCAGGCTTTAGTACCAAATTTAACATAACAGGAAGTTACAAATTCCCTTTTGGCCAAAAAGTGTAAAGTTTGACAGCTTCTGCTAGAAGGGTAACTTTGCATTAATTTACTCCACTTTATTTGTGAAAGGTATAACAATCTATAAACATTTTATAGCTATTCAGAGGTGGTAAACAACATTCTGGCCAACCACTTATGCTTTTAATAAGCACCTTTTTATGCCTTGTATATAATTTTTGAAAAATTATAGCCCAGTCTGTGGCTTAAATACTTGGTTATGTTATCTTGTTTGTAGATGATGCTCTGTGAAATGATGTTTCACTGGTGTGTAACATTGAAAAAATGTGAAACTTTTGCCTTAATGCTTAGTGGTAGGAGAGATGTTTCTTTTTTATTTTAAAATTTATTTTAATTTACATGTAGTAAAATTCACTTCTTTAGTGTACAGTTCTATGGGTTTTGGCAAATGCATAGAGTCATGTAGCTATCACCACAATTAAGATACATAACATTTGTAATATCTCTCCCCAAATATTCCCCTATGCTATCACTTTAAAATCAAATCCTCCTTCACTCTTAATGCCTGACAACCACTTTTCCAGAATGTTATATAAATGAATAGAATCATATATTATTTAGCCTTTTGAGTCCGGCTTCTTTCGGTTAGCGTAAAGCATTTGTGATTCATCTGTTTGTTGCAGGTATTAATCAACAGTTTGTACCTCTTTATTGTTTAGTAGTATTTCATAGTATGGATGTACCACTGATGGTTTATCCATTCTCCATTTGAAGGACTTGTAGTTTGTTTATAGCTTTCGGTGAAGATCAATGAAGCTGATAGACATAAATATTTCATTTGGTACTGGGTTTTGTTTTGTTTTTTAATGAACAGAAGTTTTCATTTCACTTAGGTAAACACCTAGGAGTAAAATTGCTGGATTGTATGCTAAGTGTATGTTTAAGTTTATGAGAAATGGGCAAACCATTTCCCATAGTGGTCTACCATTTTGCATTCTCACTAGCAACCTGTGAGAATTCGTTTCTCTACATCATCCCCAACACCAGGTATTATTTGTTTTATTTAAGCCATTCTGATAGGTTATAGTGGTATGAAGATGTTTCTCAGTTGTTTTAGGTAACTTTCTTTGTTGTTGGTGGTGGAGTTTTAATTACATACATGGATGTTTTTTCTTACATCCCTTTTGTTAATCATTAACACAGAGACCTTTGTGTGTGTAATCTTAAAATTTAAATTTAATTTTGGTATTCTAGGTAACTGCTGTAGTCCGTTTATGAAGAAAAACTCATAGTGCTATGAGAAAGCATAGGTATTGGTATTGATTAGGGTTAAATATTTATGACTTCATACTGAATGAAAGTAACATGGTCCATTCTTTACTAAATCAGCTTCTCACCCCTCTGGTCTCTCCTGCACATCTTTCCCAGTGGTCTAGTCTTTCTGCAGTGTTACTGTGCTCATGCCATGATTTGTTCATAACTCTTCGCTGATTCTTACAACCCTGGTATAGTCTAGTGCTTAAGGGCAGAGATTCTGGCTTCAGCTAGACATGATTTTATTCTCAGATATGCCACTTACCAGGTGAGTGACTTTGACAAATTAATTTTTCTAAACCTCAGTTCCTCATTTTTAACACAGCTAATGGTAGGACCTGCATAAAGTGTTTTGCACCAAGTGGTTGGGGCTCCAGCCTTGTCAGTAATTAATAACTAAACACCATCTGCAGCAGGACTCATCAGACAGTCCAGCCTTGTCTGCCATAGTCATTGCTGCAAATCTTCTAACATAGGGAAGGCAAACTCCTGAGTGCCTTGACACCTTGGCTTAATTCTTGTTTGCAGCGGTTCCTGTTTAAGGTGTGATTAAACTATGTCTGAGCATGGGTGATGAACAAGTAGGTAGGTTATAAGGAGTTGCTCAGCTCTAAGCTATGGCTGGAGGGGAGCAGTTAGCAAAACTTTCTGGGAGATAGTCTGGGACACCCAACACAGCATGCTGCTTGTCTTTTATATTTGGCATTCCTGGCCTAGAGAAGGGGGCATAGATAGTGTTGAAGGAGCTGTTTTCATGAGTGTGGTATCGGTGCTTAGTTGAAACAAGTTGCCACAGAGTGGGGAAAAGAAGACTCCATGATACTCTCACTTTTCTGTGTGACTCTGACTCTGGAGGACTCCAGAGTGCAGTGCCACTCCTGACCCCCTATGGTAGAGGCAACTCTTGGAATGCTACCCTGAGGGCACCAGCAGCAGGGACAGTGATGTAGCTATTATTCTGTTCTGAAGAAGGGTTCCCAAATGAAAGTCAGCAGTGAATGATATTGACACTCTTTGCAGATTGACAGACATTCTTTTAAGGAAGGAGGCCTGGTATTAGGTTGTTGGGACTAAGAAATTCAGGTTATTTCCATGAATGAGCTTTCATCTATGTCCATAGTATTAGTGAGGCCTAGACCTCAGAGTCTCTCCATATAATCTACCTGACTAGGTACTGCCCTTTAAGGAGGTCTGAGCCTTGCCTCTTTCAAATGAGTTCCAGTCTTTTATTTTTTATTTCTACTTAAAAAATGTATATTTGTCCTAACTCAAAAAATAGGTTGTAAAACCCATGAGAACTTATACTCATTTGTCTTACCATCCTGTTTGCTCTGTGTACCCTTCTCCTGACTTTCATATCGAATACATAGTAGGAGTAGAAGAAATGTTATTTGAAGTTTTACTCTAGGATTTGGGGCCCTAGATTCTGAAAATTCGATATTTGCAATAAGATGCTAAAAAGCCTTGATGATTATTTTTTTTAAAGAATGCAGGACCTTATGCACTGTTTAGTTTCTGTTGAACCAAAAAGGGGCATCACATGTGATAATATACAATAAAAGAAAAACTAGATGTTTCCTCCATTTTAAGATAAGTATTATACTCATTATAGTATTCCATCTGATTTATGAAGCTATTTATTTAAACCACAGCCTATGTAAAATTGCTTAACAACATGTTACATTTATTCCAGTTGAAGTTCTGGAGAAACAGCAACAGGCGAATTGGACTGGTGGTGCTGCAATGAAAAGGAAGGCTGCTAAATTGACCACCTGCAGTAGATCATGCCCCTTAGAGGCTAAGCTACAACTGGGGTGTGGTCCTGTAAAAACATGGCTAGACAGCAAATCAGGGGACAGTTCTTGCCTGAATTTGTCTTAACAAAAACAATTATTAATCACTTTTTGAACCTGACATGCTGGTATTCTGGGCATTTTTAAGTGAATCTCAGCATGTATACTGCTTGGGCAGTTTTACACATTCATGTGAAGTCTATGGCGATACCAGAGAGCTTCAGGGAAGGCCAGAAATTTGACATTTTAACCTTGTTTTTCTTTTCTTTGATTTTCATCCTGGAATATTCTGATAATATATATATATATATATATATATATTTAACATATATCCCTCAGTTTGTTTCCTGAGATTAAGAGTCTCTTATGGTTTGTCTCCCTCTTTGGTTTTGTCTTGTTTCATTTTTTTCATTTCTTCCCCTATGAACCTCTGTCTTGTTTCTCAAATTCCATATATCAGTGAGATCATATGATAATTGTCTTTCTCTGATTGACTTATTTTGTTTAGCATAATACCCTCTAGTTCCATCCACATTGTTGCAAATGGGAAGATTTCCTTTTTTGATGGTTGCATAGTATTCCGTTATATATGTACACACACACCACATCTTCTTTATCCATTCATCTGTTGATGGACATCTAGGCTCTTTCCATAGTTTGGCTGTTGTGGACATTGCTGCTATAAACATTGGGGTGCAGGTGCCCTTTTGCATCACTACATTTGTATCTTTGGGGTAAATACCAAGTAGTGCAATTGCTGGGTCATAGGGTAGCTCAATTTTCAACTTTTTGAGGAACCTCCATACTATTTTCCAAAGTGGCTGCACCAGCTTACATTCCCACCAACAGTGTAAGAGGGTTACCCTTTCTCCTCATCTTTCCCAACGTTTGTCATTTCTGACTTGTTAATTTTAATCATTGTAACTGGAATGAGGTGGTATCTCATTGTGGTTTTGGTCTGTATTTCCCTGATGCTGAGTGATGTTGAGCATTTTTTCATGTTTGTTAGCCATTTGGATGTCTTCTTTGCAGAAATGTATGTTCATGTCTTCTGCCCATTTCTTGACTGGAGTATTTGGTTTTTGGGTGTTGATTTTGATAAGTTCTTTATAGAATTTGAATACTAGCCCTTTATCTTGTATGGCATTTGCAAATATTTTCTGCCATTCTGTTGGTTGTCTTTTGGTTTTGTACACCATTTCCTTTGCTGTGCAAAAGATTTTTATGTTGATGAAGTACCAATAGTTCATTTTTGCCTTTGTTTCCCTTACCTTTGGAGACATGTCTAGCAAGGAGTTGCTGCAGCTGAGGTCATAGAGGTTGCTGCCTGTGTTCTCCTCTAGGATTTTGATGGATTCCTGTCTCACATTTAGGTCTTTGATCCATTTTGAGTCTATTTTTGTATACAGTGTAAAGAAATGGTCCAGTTTCATTCTTCTGCATTTTGGTGTCCAAGTTTCCCAACACCTTTTGTTGAAGAGACTGTCTTTCCCATTACATATTCTTTCCTGTTTTGCCAAAGATTAGTTGACCATAGAATTGAGGGTCTATTTCTGGGTTCCTTATTCTGTTCCATTGAACTATATGTCTGTTTTTGTGCCAGTACCATACTGTCTTGATGATGACAGTAATAGAACTTGAAGTCTGGGATTGTGATGCCACCAGCTTTGGTTTTCTTTTTCAACATTGCTTTAGCTATTTGGGATCTTTTCTGGTTCCATACAAATTTTAGGATTATTTGTTCCAGCTCTGTGAAAAATGTTGATGGTCTTTTGATAGGGATTGCAATGAATGTGTAGATTGCTATGGGTAGCATAGACATTTTAACAATATTTGTTCTTCTAATACATGAGCATGGATGTTTTCCCATTTCTTTGTGTCTTCCTCAATTTCTTTCATGAATGTTCTATAGTTTTCTGAGTACAGATCCTTTCCCTCTTTGGTTAGGTTTATTCCTAGGTATCTTAAGGTTTTGGGTGCAATTATAAATGGGATCAATTCCTTAATTTCTCTTCCTTCTGTCTCATTTTTAGTGTGTAGGAATGCAACTGATTTCTGTGCATTGATTTTATATCCTGCCACTTTGCTGAATTCCTATATGGGTTCTAGCAATTTTAGGGTGGAGTCTTTTGGGTTTTCCACATAGAGTATCATATCATCTGCAAAGAGTGTGAGTTTGACTTCTTCTTTGCCTATTAGGATGCCTTTTATTTCTTCATGTTGTCTGATTGCTGAGGCTAGGACTTCTAGTAATATGTTGAACAACAGTGGTGAGACTGGACACCCCTGCCATGCTCCTGACCTTAGGGGAAAAGCTCTCAGTTTTTCTCCATTGAGAATGATATTCACTGGGGTCTTTTTGTTTATAACTTTTGTGATATTGAAGTATGTTCCCTCTTTTCCTACACTGTGAAGAGTTTTAATCAAGAAAGTATGCTGTATTTTTCAAATGCTTTTTCTACATCTATTGAGAGGATCATATGGTTCTTGTCCTTTCTTTTATTAATGTAGCATATCATATGGATTGATTTGTGGATGTTGAACCCCACTTGCAGCCCAGGAATAAATCCCACTTGACTTTGATGAATAATCCTTTCAATGTAGTGTTGGAGCCTATTGGCTAGTATCTTGGTGATAATTATTGCATCTATGTTCATCAGGGATATTGGTCTGTATTCTCCTATTTGGTGGGGTCTTTGTCCTGTTTGGGGATCAAGGTAATACTGGCCTCATAAAATGAGTTTGGAAGTTAAATGGCTAAAACAAGCTAGCAAAAAATATTTTATTAATTATCTTTTTATTTAATGTTTCTTCATTCTGAGGAGTAAAAACGTATTGTAGATATAACTCATTTGACATGCGACTCAGATATTTTATGGAATACTGGAGTTGTCACTCTAAAAACTAAAAAATATATCTTCTTTGAGTTTGCGTATAGCACTTACTATATATAGTTTATATTCTAATTGTTCCCTGCAAGTATCTTACCTTTATTCAGTTGCATCAAGATCTGGGAATTGGGACACTTTACTGAATAGCTGTGTGATTTTGGATAAGTCACTATCTTTGCCCAAACTTTTCCATTTACAAAGTTGCTGTGATTACACATGCTTTACTAATACACAGTCAGGTGAGGATTTATATCTGTCTGGGACAAAAAATAAGGCAATAAAAAGTGTAGTCTTACTAAGGGGAACATTTTGCTTTCTTTGCTAGAATTTAACCTGAAGAATGAGTATTTACATGGAGCTAACCGTGGCTACTCACAGGAGAAAACCAATAACCATTCGAGAGTTGTTCCAAGGATTTATGCAACACAACTGACAGTTCTCCACTTCACATGATTTTCTTTTATTTTTGTGTGAGCTAGAAGAGAAATAGAACTCAACCTCCCTAATTTTTATAGTGAAGCCACAGAGTTCTAGGTGGATAATGGATTAACTAAGACCACAGTGGTAGTTAGTGGCAAAGATCGGACTAACCTTCAAGTCATCTGACTCTTAATCTAAGGCTCTAATTATTAGTCAAGGCAGAGGTTGCTTGTTACATATAAGTGAATGTTTCCAGGGGTAATCAAAGAATTGCTGAAATTAAAGAGACTTTCATTTCTGTGCTTCTTGGTGACCACAGAAAGATTGGCAGCGGTGTCGTTCACCTTAGTCATCTCCAGAGTAGGATGATGTTAGTTATCGTAGGCAAGCTACTGTAGTTGGCTTGTGCACAATTGCTTCATAAGACACTTATTGGAAGAAAATAGTTTTGACTTTTCTGTTATTTGCATGACTATTACAAGGTTCTGAGTTTCATTTATTATTCCTGATCAGTGATTGCCATTAGCTGTTTTTTTTTCTTTTATTTGGTGCATTTCTTTTCCTGTGCTTAATTGGCATTTATTTTAAAGAGAGAGGAATTGGTCTCCTGAAGATAAGAAAATGATTTATTAATTTAAAGTCTATCTAAGCATTATTGAGGAATTGGTATCATATAGGTAACTAACTTTAAATGTAAGAGTTACTTGATAAACAATCTATGCTACCGAACATTTTATGTAAAAGATCTTATGATATTTTTATCATATGAAATTCTTTATAGACTGTAACTAAAAGAAACCCTAGTGATCTCTTAGGTCAAATAGGGAAAACAAATTACATGCATATAGCTACTCTTCTATTTGTGCTTATGGAAGACTTAGCAAATCATCCATGATACTTTTTACTTTTGTCTAAAATCAGCCTCAGAATCATTCTTAACACAGTGCTTCAGCCAGTCATTATCAATTGATTGGAATTGATGTGAGGGAAGAAACTTAGTAGTACCATTTATAATCTAGCTTGATCTCTCATTTTCCATATGAAGCAGTGGAGGCCCAAAGAAGCTAAGGGTCTTAAAGGGCACTGATGTACCTGGAATTGGAGGTGATGTTCTCATATTTTTGCCCCAGTGTTCTTTAACTCCATCATCCTACTCTGTCACCAAACAAAATACCATGGGTATAAGATTTCCACACCCTTTTAGAGTCATCCTTATTCAGTTTTTTAATCTTCACATTTTTGAGTTAGTGCTATTATTATCTGACCCATCTACATACCCTAAAATGGGGAAGGAAAAAAGTACAGTCCCCTGAAGAGCATTCAAAACCCATCCAGCATAAAACCAGCCTATAGAATATAAAAGCTGTCAATGATAAATAGCATGTATATCAAACTGCAATTACCATAAAAATACAGCAAGAAGTCTTATATCCCAATGTAACTGTAAATCTAACAATGCGACAAGAGAATTTGTTGGAGGAAAAAGCTGTATTGGGCCATTGTTACTTTTGATCCCAGCTTATTATCTGAGTCAACTGGGAGGATTTCAGCAGCATAAGCTTTTGAAATCTTAATTCTATTTGGTCATCAGTGCCTCATGACTGTTGGAACTTACAGAAAGAAGAACTGATGTGCATCATTAGTTATTTCCTTTCTTTAATTTCACTAGTACTTGAAGAACAAAGGAAATGAACAGAGTAGGAACTTTTTCTATTGAATACAGTTATTATATTTTTCATTGCAGTACCACTTTGGTAAACTTAAGTATGCTTAGATTCTTCTTCCTGACTTCTGCCTTTTAAGACCTAACCCTCTTTCTTCCCCTCCACATTTTTGTTGATTGATATACATATATATATCAATTCTGTGGATCATACAGGTCCTTCAGGGAAGCGAATGTGTAGGGATCTCACATAAAGAATCAAGGATACAGAGGTTTTCTTGTGCTATAGATTACAGCTAAAGTAAATTAAAGTTAGGAAAATCTTGTGGGGGTGTGAGTATAATGCTTATTGAGTGTTTGGAAGCTATTGAAATAGTGTTTCAGAGTTAAGACTATAAGAAACTTCTCATCGAGTGTGAGCAATCTGCTCCAACTCCTGGAACATGAAATGAGGTGAAATATAGACTTTCTAAAAATTTGTGAAGAAAAAGAATAGATCCAGATTAAGAAGATAAACTGAACTTGAGTAGATTTCAGGGAAGCTTAAGATGGTTTCATCTGAATTTATTCTGCATCAACAGGACAGGAAAGTTTTTTAGGTCAGCATTTCTCGAAAAATGGGCTTTGTTTCTATGAACCATCTACATCAGAGACACCTTGGATGCTTGTTAAAAATGTGGATCAACAGTTTCTATGTAGAAATAGGACAGCTTAGAGAAATATATCCCTATAGTTCACAGAAAATAATTTTGTGCTTTTCTTCTCAAGCACTGGAACTCTGTTATAAGGAACATGATTTCTCAATTTGCCTTCGTTCAGCGAGTTCTTGGGTTTGCCATTGAAATTTCCATACTCAGCTCCATTAAGGCTCAGTTTTTATTTTTCAACACTATTTTATCCTAGGGAAAAAAAAAAGGGTAGAATTATAATAATGCCCCTTTGGTTTTATTTTAGAAAGTATCAAAAGTATGAACTACAAAATTGTTCTACTTTGAGACAAAGATTTTCTGGGAAATTTAACCCTCTATTATTTAAGACAATCCAACCAGAACACTTTGGGCCAATTTTAAATATTTTATCTACATCTCATTAAACTAATATTCACTTTTCTTCTTTCTTTTTCCCTAGACTGAGTCACACAGATTTTTATAAGTAACTAGGTTTTTCGTTCTTTCTAAATTGTTCTGTATCTTGGCACCTTATTCATTCAGTGATGCCATAGTCATGTTTGTGGCATCCCAGTTGCTTTTGCCTCAGATTCAGGAGTAAAGATGAAATTCACCAGAAAGAAACCATGCTTGAAACTTTCCCTAGGGATCCTCCTCACTGCGTGAAACTCACTTTTAATGATAAATTCTTGAGTTCTCAACTTCTCTAAAAATATTATCCTTCCTATTCTAAAGCATGTGCAAGAAGTTGGCTTTGGTGAAGTTATGTTTGGCTAGAAAAGATGCCATATCTCATATCAAGGATGTTACCAGATATATATATTCATCTTCCTCTGATACCAAGAAAGGAAAGGTGTTCAGATGGTCATATCATTTGAGCAATTGAGTGATAGAACTGCCTTCTGGATCACACTGTTTTAATTTTGAACTAGTCCATTATGTTCTACATTTTTTCCCCCCAGTTGGACAAGAATCCTATGTTGATTATTATGATACCATAACTCGACAACCTTTGAGAAGTAAAATAAAATTAACATGCTTCTAAATAAGTCTTAAGTAAACTGGTCTTTGTAATATTTCCCCGTGGCTTATGCCTGGGACTTCCCACCACATGCAAGTGATGTTGAGAAATGGAAGCACAGCAGTTTATTCATTTTTCCTCATCCTGTATTTCACAAGCTTGGACTGTGTCAGTTGAAGTAAGATAATCATTCTGTGCCAGAAGAAAGATAAAAGAAGAAAAACAGTTTGCCAACAGAAGCCTAGAACATTAGAAACCTGGAAAATATGGAAAAAAGCTGATATCCCAGCAACATTACTCCAACATAGTAATCTAGTAACTTTTCCACACTGATTTATTTAAAAAACAAAAACCAATTTTGTCAGTAAAGGGTTAAAAGTAATTATTTTTGGAAAAAATAAGCCAGATAAATTTTCCCTTCACATTTTTATTGCCTGCTTTGTGCTTCAAGGTATCCTGACAGTTTTTTCAGGTGAAGAGGTTTTAGCAAGGATGAATTCTACCATTTTTCCCACAGGATTAGTGAGAAGGATACTGTATTCTGATCTTAGCTCCGGTGCTGAAAGACTTTAACAAATACACCTGTTTTAATTGCTTTTTCTATTTATCTGTATTCTGTTTCTCTCTGGCAGGGTGAAATAGCAGTGTATCCCCGGCATCGTCTGAGGAAGGTTTTGGAAGTGATCTGTGCATTTAGAGAGTTTGTTAATGTGATAATGAATGAGAAGCAGTTTTTGGTTAAAATAGAACTTCATACAAGTCAGTTTCTCTTTATTTTATGAATGGGAGTAGGGTGGCAGCAGGACTTCTTTGAAATCTACAGATTTGGGAGGTCTCTTTTCTTCAGCCTGCCTTCCATGACACATGGTAGGAATATATTTAACCTGCAGTTAGGTTACTCCCATTTCTTCTTCACTGAGTTGATGTATAATGATGGTAATATTTATTGAGCTTATCATTCAGTGTGACAGGCACTGTACCAAGAGCTTTATATGTATGAACTGATTAATCCTCATAATACCTCCAAGGAATAAATATTACTATTATCTCCATTTCACAGATGTGGACACATTGGCAACTGGGTTCAAATCTAAGCTGTTTAACTACAGAGCCCATGCTTTTAAAAGCTGCTCCATGGTCTCTTCATTGCATAGCTGGGAAAACTAGTTATTGAATATTCAGAAATGTGAATTTTGAGAAGGAAAAAGGAAAGTGATATGGCAGTGCAATGATTGCCCCCCAATATGAATTTTTTTTATCTTTCAATAACAGAATCTTTTTGTATTTATGACCAACATCAATAAGAGCTTTATTCCCCGCCTTCCCTTACAACTATAAATATGCTTTGTGATATGATTAAGGTTAATGAGATGTAAATGAAACTTTTATTGGGCAGCTTCTGCAAACTTTCCTAAAAGTTAGCCTGTATATACCTTTGCTTTTATCCTGCTCCTTGGAATGTGGATATCATGGTTGAAACTCTGGCAGCCATACTGGACCAGGAGGAGAAGGCAGTGGAGCAAGAAGCTGGAAGGAACATGGGTTCCTGGGTACTTTATGGAGCAGAGCCAGCATATGAGCCCTGGACCACCTTATCTTTAGGCTTTTATGTGAAAGCAAAGTCAACTTTTGTCTCATTTATTTATTTTTATTTTATTTATTTAATTATTTTTTTAAAAAGATTTTATTTATTTGAATGAAAGAGAGAGAGAGATCATGAGTATGGGGGAAAGGTAGAGGGAGAAGCAGACTCCCCCGAGCTGGGAGCCCGGTGTGGGACTCGATCCCGCGACCCCCGGATCATGACCTGAGCCGAAGGCAGATGCTTAACCAACTGAGCCACCCAGGCACCCATTTGTCTCATTTAAAGCACTGTAATTTTGGATGTTTTTAATTTACAGGTAACTAATTGCTTGTCATGCCTACTTGACACTGTGGGTTATAAGTAGCTTACCATTTGCACGCAGTAGGCACTCAAGAAATATTTGTTGATTTGACTTTTTATATTTCAGTCTCTTCCCATTGTAATATTTAGAATCATCTACTTGTTATTTTATAAGAGTGGTACAATATGTGGAATGTATCCTACATGCAAAATCATGCTGAATATATAACGATTGGACAAAAATAGAGCTTGAGTATTTTTTTCTTTACAGTAATGATTAAGGTCCAAATAGTAGATAGAAAACAACTTACAAGTATAAAAGTATAACTTCTCTGACATGACCATGTAGAAACCAAATGTAATTCAAGTATTTAAACAATTACTACCATTTGTCATTTTAAATTAAATATAATATCTATGTGGCAGGATCAATGGCTAAATCAATTAGAAAGAATGATCACTATAAAGAGCAGGCTTATCTGGAATGTTGCAGATCAGAGTTGTGATATTTAACATTATACCACATTTATGGTACGGTGAAAATGTACATGCATAATAGAGCACTCTAAACATTAAATAAGTCTTAAAATGTCTTAATAATTATCAAAAAAGAGAAAAAGAACTTGTGTTTCATTGAACACATGTATGAGGCTTCTTTCTCAAATGCCTATTTTAAAATTATGGTGTTAGGGGCACCTGGGTGGCTCAGTCGTTAAGCGTCCGCCTTTGGCTCAGGGCGTGATCCCGGCATTCTGGGATCGAGCCCCACATCAGGCTCCTCTGCTGGGAGCCTGCTTCTTCCTCTCTCACTCCCCCTGCTTGTGTTCCCTCTCTCACTGGCTGTCTCTCTCTCTGTCAAATAAATAAATAAAATCTCTAAAAAATAAAATAAAATAGAATAAAATAAAATAAAATTGTGGTATTATAATTTTATAAAAGGTCCACTTTTGTTCAACTGTAAACAGAATTTTCTCCCCATGTTGGAACCCAAGTGAAAAATGACAGTGTCATAGACTAGGACCTCATCAAGGTAGGAGTTGGACAGGTTTGTGATCTGTTTTGCACACAGAGATAGGCCTGGCTGATGGATTTGATGTGGAGTGGGTGAGGTGAAGCAGAAGGAATAATCAAATATAACACACATATTTAGCCTGAGCAACTGAGTAGATGGTGGTGCTGCTTACTAGGTGAAGGGACTTGAAGAGGAGCAGACCTGAAGCATGTGGTGGGGGGAAAGAAACAAACCAATAGTTCCATTTTACATATATTGAGTTTGAGATGCCTGTGAGGAGACATCCAAGAATAGAAATCAAGTTGAATATATGATTCTGAATTTTAGAGGAGATGTTTGCATTGGAGATACAAAATTTGGGGTTGTCAGCTTAGAGATAATATTTAAAGTCATGAGAATATTTGGGATCATCTAGGAAGAAAGCATAGAGCAAGGTCAATAAGCTGGAAAGCCAGTCTGGTGAATGTGGTAAGACATTTACATGTTAGAGTAAACCGATTACGGTGCGTATTGGGATCTGGTGTGGATTTCTCTTCCTCTGGGTGCCATTGGTCTGCTTGTTGCTGTTGACTCATGCTCTCTGCTTTAGAATAGCACTTACTCAAGTGGGGTGCTGACTGGGGAGCTGGGCTGTTTAAATCATCTATAAGAATGAAGAAAGGAATCAGAAGTAAATGCTTCTGTCAAAGAACTGCTAATACGAGAATTCCAGGGGCTTCTTCTAGAGATGCATAGATTTCAGTGTAAAGCATGTAGAATGTTTCTTTCTGCATCCTTAATATCTTTTTAATCTGTCTTTTCTTGGAGGCTTCGAGACAAGCATAAGAATTAGTTCTGGAATAATGGTACTTTGCAACTATAAACATGGAGGATCAGTGATTTAATGATTGGTGTTCATGTTCTTTCTCTGAAATTGGCTACATTTGAGCTTTCACAATTTTTAACAATCTCATACTAGCATATTTTGAAGTGCCATTAGTGTTGGGCCACAAAGAACTTTCCTATAAAAGAATTCAAGACTTCTACAGGTTTTAACAGAATCAAAAAGTAGGGGTGTGTGTGTGTGTGAGAGAGACAGAAACGGAGACAGAGAGAGGGAAGGAAGAAGGAAGGAATATTTAAAGAATCTGTTGCTTAGTATGTTAATGATAAAAACTATAAAAATCAAATAAAGACTTAGCATCTGTTTTTGTATCTAAAAGAATTATTTTAAGATTTGATTAATTAAAAACAGCAGAAATCTCTCTTTCCAATCTGAATTTTTCTCTTTCAAAGCATTGAGCAAGATACTGCCAAAAGAGACCAAAACTCCCAAATCCTGTAATATACGTAGATTTACTATAGAAAGTAAGACCCATGTGCACTGAGGCTATATTCAGTGCATAGCCCAGTGTCTTGCACATATTTATTCATTTCAGTAGCATTTATTGAATACCTACCAGGCATGCTTATTAATTTCACTAACATTTATTGAACTCCTACCATGCCCCCCATAACTGAACCTACTCATATGTTCTCTTTGTGGACCCAGCACGAAATTTAGTTTTGTGAGTCTGTGAGTGGGCAACTTTCTTACTAAAATAAATATATTGCTTAATATTTTTTCCTACAAGGAAACAATTAAATATTTTTAAATGTGGCTCTGTACCCAAGCCAATGGTTATCTCTATTGTAGTATTGCTTACATTAGAATGCTTTGCATGTTGTTCTTTGATTCCTAGAGCATTCAGCTAACAATAACTCTCTACTCTTCTCCCCTTCCCGCCACCCCCCCCCCCCCGTCTGTTCTGCACATATTCAATGAATACTTGGCTCTGTTCTCAGGGTTGGCTTCTTCCAATTTCCTCTTCAAAATTTCTTTAACTTCCCATGTTTTTCATTTTAAAGGAGACCGTGAGACTCCCTTAGATTAACTTGGCTCAGAAGATTGCTGAGCTTCAAAAGTTTGGCTTTAGGAGGATCTCTAGAGTCTAATTTTGAATATTTGATATTGAAGAAAAATGAAAATCTTATATTTCCATCAAGGGCTTGTGTATAGCCAGGGTTTTTTACAAAGTTTACAGTGTGCTATCACACTTAATTCTGAGAATGATGTTTGTCATGTTTGCCCAGCTGAAACATGTATACTTCCTTCTACCTCTTCTCCTATTTTCAGGGAATTGAAGATAAATCAATTATAGACAAGTCTTCTTAGAATTTTGAATATTCAAATTGTTAAGCATATTAGATACCATCTTGGCAAGAAGTTATCACCAGCATCAATGGAAGCTCCATGAACTTCCTTAAATTAATTGCAAAATTTTGTGTCTATTCAATGAGTATTTATTGAGCACCTGTTATATGTGAAGGAGTTTTTTAGGTTTTTGGGATATATCAGTGAACAAAACAAAAGCCCTCACACAGCTTACATTTTCACAGGTGGAGACAGGAACTAAACAAAATTCACAAATAAATTTTATAGCATGCTAGAGTGTCAAGAGTCCCCAAGACTACTCCTGTATTAAATGATTTGCTAGGAGGACTCAGAGAACTCAGCATGTAGTTGTACTCACAGCTAATATTGACTATAGTGAAAGGGTATAGAACAAGATCAGCAAAGAGAAAAGGCACAAAGGGCAAATCAGGAGGAGATTAGGCACATACTTTCAGAGTCCATTCCTAGTTGAGTCACATGGACGCACGTAAGTCTTCTAGCAACAAATTGTGACAACATAACTGAAATGTGTCTAGCAGTGCAGTTCATTAGATCCTCAGTTTTCAGGGTTTTTATTGGGGGCTGGTCATACAGGTACTCTTTGCCTGATATATACCAAATTTATATATTACTCTAAGGAAAACAGGCATTCAGCATAAGCCACATTGTTTACGCAAACAGTTTAGATGTAGTGAGCAGCTCTTGTCAGTTCTGGAATTGTGAGAACCCTTCTGAAATCCAAGTTCCTGTATGCCAGCCGAGGGCCAACCTTGTAAGTAGGCCTCTCAAAGGATAACAGTCAGGCCTGCTATATTAACTTTTTCGTGCACATCTAGATTATAAGTGCTCTGGGGGAGAAATTAAAGCAAGGGCCAAGGACCAATGCTGGAAAGGGATGCAGGTTACTATTTTAAATAAGGTGATCAGAGTAATCCTAATTGGGAAGGTGACATTTGAGCAAAATCTTGGAGGTTAAAAAAAGAACAGAGCAGAGAGAACAGCCAATGCAATTACCCTAAGGTGAGAGCTTGCTTGTCATATTTGAGAAAGAGCAAGAAAGCCAGTGTAGCTAGGGAATGAGTGAATATGGAGACAAAGTTGAAGAGTTAAGGTTGAGTAAGGGGACTGGTGACCACACTATTGAACCCTATGGGACATTGCTAATTTCTTTGATTTATGTATGTGTACATGTCAGGGCGGAGAAACCCAGTAGTTTTCATTTCTTTAGATTCTCTGAGGAAGCAATGTTTCATAACTGCAGATCTAGGTAAATTCCTCATTTTGCAGTTGGAGAAGTAAGCCCTAAGTGATGACAGATAATATTGTTTAAGGTCATATGGTCATCAGTGAGAGAATGGAGAATAGAATGTAGAATATAAGTGTTTTAATCTTTCTCTCCTCCATGTTTGAGAGAATCCTCATGATTTAATAGCATTTTACTAAAGTTAGTGTAATTGATAACAAACAGACGCCAAAATGCTCCAGGGTAGCTCAGGCAGAATGTGTTCAGTTATTTCTTCCCTCTTAGGATAATGAGTGACTCAGGTGCCCAACTGCTGAGTATGAGGTAAAACAAATATTAAACACCTAATGGGGATAGTTCCCCTTCTTATTAGAATGTCTGATAACTCAGTTAAATGTCTTCACACCTTGCATTTACCCCTTTCCCCATAAAAATTTGCTTTTATTGTTGGAAGGTCTTCCTTGTTTTGTCCCATTATGAATATATTTCAATAAAGAAAGGTCATTAAGATATGTCCTGCTTTTAAGGGATTCAACTTCAGTTTTTTGCAAGGGTTATAGAAATAAGGTAAAGCTTACTTCTCTCGTTAGCAACTCTGTAATAGTCATACCAAGAAGGCATAGTTGAAAAGTGTGTGAAATGTAGCCAAAGACCATCTAGTGAACTTAAATTTGGAAAGCAGGATGTTTGACCTTAAAACCCAAGGTAGTATGAGCTGCTTACAAAGTCAACAGATAATTGCTATCTAATTTTTTCTTTCAAAATAAAATCAGACTGAAACAAGATGGACAATTTTTCAAACATTTACTGCTTTTAAACAAAAAAGAAATGAATATTGGGTGCAGAGAGGTCTGTGGTGTATGCTAATGATATGATTTTGGTGACAGCTATGGAAGGCTATTTAATAATGCCTTTTTGTTGTTGTTCTGATAACCAAAACAAAAAGTAAAAGGAATCCTTTAGAATAAATTTTAAAGGTTAAGTTCAGGACTGTTTAATTATTATGTGGTTTTGGAAGTACAGGCATTTAAAAAATCCTTTTTATTTTTAAGGGAGAAAATATTAACTACCTCCTCTGAATGTGAGGAATAAGACATGACATGTTATTTCACAGATAAAAAAATTCTCTGTTCATTACCAATACTTCTGTATTGCAATGAGTATTGCTGTTAAATACTTTATGCTGTTTTGTCTGAACCAAAGATGTCTGCCATAAATGACTCTGTCACAGGTAGATGGCATCAAACTAGTATAAGCATAAAATGTCTATCACTATGTAAGATTGGTATGACACACAAAGTACAGGATCTTGAAGATTTCCTATTTTCGTTTCAATTCCTTTCATGTATTTTTAATCATGTAATGTTTTGCTTTTGTTGATGGTGGTGGAAAAATTGGCTAGATTTAGCTATTAGAATCATTCTATTTGTACTAAGGCCCTAGACAAGAATTTCAATAACTTTTATTGTAAATCTTCTATGCTTTATATCACATATAACTTATAATCTGTATCACATATGATTATTATACAAGTTTAAACCACACAGGAAAGTAAGAAGAAGGCAGAAAATCACTCCAAATTCTACTTTCCAGAAATAACTATTCTCAACATTTGAACATCTTTCCAGACATCTCTCAATGTGTCTATATTGAGCAAAATATAGCTAGATATAATTTTAGGAAAATGGGATCACAGTATACATGGTATTTTAAATACCAAGTATTAATTTAATTTTACTTGAATTTAGTGAAAGAAAAGAGATTAAAGTAAAATTGGAGGAGCTGTTGACTTTACTCAGAAAAGTATTTATAACAAGTGATAAAGAGCATAAAAGATACTGTTATTGTTATGAAAAGTATAAACTGTTCTAGGAGTTTAGAACCCACACTGTTTTTTGACTTTCTATTTCATGTATTCAGGTGAAACTTTACTCATTTGGTGTCTATTTGAGCAGCTCTCTATTCCACTGTTGCAGGAGTGGTCATAGAAACAAGGCATAGCTGGGAAGATAGAGAGACCGGTACAGCACAAAGTGAGCATATATCCAGGGATTTGCAGTATAGCCATTAGTGGTTTGCTCTGAAAGATGAGAAAGTAACACACATATACTTTATACCAGATCTCCTCCCCCATCCTCTAATTTGTGATATAGTATTCTCTATACATTGCCTTAATTGATTACATTTTCCTTTTTTCTATAGCCATAGTTATCAGTTATTTAATCTATTTAAAAATTTTATCAATGTTATTTGTTCCATTTAAAAGTTGATTCTGTACTCATGACCAGACCTTTTACTATAGTTCCTTCCTAGTTTTTTGCTTTCTAATTATTCATCATAATTACTAACTGCCAAGACTGTGCCAGATTGCACTAATGGGAACTGTATTTGGAAGGACTCATGGTCTATGATTCTAATTATTTGCACCTTATTATTATTTTTTTTTTTTTGCGGGGGTGGGAGGGTTTCCATTACTTGTTCAACCCTTAAAAGTGTTTTTTTTCCAAGCTGTTTCTGTGACTTTCTCTTTTTCTAACAGCACATACACACACTTTCTGGGCTGTTTTATCTATCATCTTTATGCAAGGATTCCTAATTGGAACCTGTATTACAGACCTCTCTGAATTTGACATGCTTGTATGCAATTCAACATGTGTAATATGGAATTTATTATCTTTTCTGTCTATTGTGATCCTTTTCTTTTATCTCTTTCTCAGGTTCTATATTTGACCCTGTTTTGTAAGCCAAACCACTTTATCCGACTGAGCAAGTTTAAATGATGCATAAGTCTGTTGTTTTTACTGCCTGTGTACTTCTGTTATCATTCTCTTTTCTGCATGTCCATTTCTACTACCTTAGTCCAGATTCTATCCATTTCTCAGCTATACTTTTCTAGCACTCTCTTGCCTTAAGTGTCTTACACTTCGCTAATCCACTTTGTCACAAAAATGATTTTTCTCTAGCACAAATTACATATCAGTATTTAAAAAAATTTTTTTTCAATGACTCTCTGTTACCTTCACTAGTGCATGACTGGTGATATTCATATGCCTAATACACATTAGTGTACCTCAACTTTGATAAAACTTTATATTAGGAAGTACAGGCTTCAATATTTATAATTGCTATGGTTATTGATTGTTTGGCAGTGGTGATTTACTGACAATCATGGCTTAGGATAGATAAGTTGTAGACTATGTGCATTTATTGGTGAACTAGCTAAAACTCCATCCTTCACTCTCGCATTCAGTAAAGTATAATTGAATGGACAAGAGGATACTATTATAGGGGCAAAGTTGAACAGGCTTTTATTTGTATTGAAGAAGTAAATCATTTGCAAATTGCAGTACTTTGGCTTGATTACTAAGAAATTCCTTGTGGCATACTTCACAGTGAGCATTTATTACCATGATTGGTAGAATCTGGATTTTATTTTTTAATTTTTATTTTTTTAAAGGAAATGAAAAGGGATTTTTTTAATAATAATTTTTTATGGTGTTATGTTAATCACCATACAGAACATCCCTAGTTTTTGATGTAATGTTCCATGATTCATTACTTGCGTATAACACCCAGTGCACCATGCAATACGTGCCTCCTTAATACCCATCACCGGCCTATCCCAATCCCCCACCCCCCTCCCCTCTGCAGCCCTCAGTTTGTTTCCCAGAGTCCACAGTCTCTCGTGGTTCATTCCCCCCACTTCTTTTTACCCCCCCTTCTTTCTTCCCTTCCTTCTCCTACCGATCTTCCTGCTATTTCTTATGTTCCATAAATGAGTGAAACCATATGATAATTGTCTTTCTCTGCTTGACTTATTTCATTTAGCATAATCTCCTCCAGTCCTGTCCATGTTGCTGCAAATGTTGTGTAATCGTTCTTTCTGATGGCTGAGTAATATTCCATTGTATATATGGACCACATCTTCTTAATCCAGTCATCCGTTGAAGGGCATCTCAACTCCTTCCATGATTTAGCTATTGTGGACAATGCTCCTATGAACATTGGGGTGCATATGGTCCTTCTCTTCACTACGTCTGTATCTTTGGGGTAAATACCCAGTAGTGCAATTGCTGGATCATAGGGCAGCTCAATTTTTAACTTTTTAAGGGACCTCCACACTGTTTTCCAGAGTGGCTGTACCAACTTGCATTCCCACCAACAATGTAGGAGGGATCCCCTTTCTCCACATCCTCTCCAACATTTGTTGTTTCCTGCCTTGTCTATTTTTGCCATTCTAACTGGCATATGATGGTATCTCAAGGTGGTTTTGATTTGAATTTCCCTGATGGCTAATGATGTTGAACATTTTTTCATGTGTCTGTTAGCCATTTGTATGTCTTCATTGGAAAAGTGTCTGTTCATATCTTCTGCCCATTTTTTGATTTGATTATTTGTTTCTCGTGTATTGAGTTTGAGAAGTTCTTTGTAGATCTTGGATACTAGTCTTTCACTTGTAGTGTCATTTGCAAATATCTTCTCCTATTCCGTGGGCTGCCTCTTAGTTTTTTTGACTGTTTCCTTGGCTGTGCAGAAGATTTTTATCTTGGTGAAGTCCCACAAGTTCATTTTTTCTTTTGTTTCTCTTGCCTTTGGAGATTTGTCATGAAAAAAGTTGCTGTGGCCAATGTCGTAGAGGTTGCTGCCTATGTTCTCCTCTAGGATTTTGATGGATTCCTGTCTCACATCGAGGTCTTTCATCCATTTGGAGTTTCTCTTTGTGTATGGTGTGAGAGAGTGGTCAAGTTTCATTCTTTTGCATGTAGCTGTCCAATTTTCCCAGCACCATTTATTGAAGAGACTGTCTTTTTTCCGCCGGATGTTTTTTCCTGCTTTGTCGAAGATTAGTTGCCCAAAGAGCCGAGGGTCCATTTCTGGGTTCTCTATTCTGTTCCATTGGTCTATGTGTCTGTTTTTGTGCCAGTACCATGCTGTCTTTGTGATCACAGCTTTGTAGTACAGCTTGAAATCCGGCAATGTGATGCCCCCAGCTTTGTTTTTCCTAGAATCTGGATTTTATTTTATTTATTTTTTTAATTTATTTTTAAAAAGATTTTATTTATTTATTTGGCACAGAGAGAGACAGCCAGCGAGAGAGGGAACACAAGCAGGGGGAGTGGGAAAGGAAAAAGCAGGATCCCAGCGGGGGGAGCCTGATGTGGGGCTCCATCCCAGATTGCTGGGATCAGGCCCTCAGCTGAAGGCAGACGCTTAACGACTGCGCCACCCAGGTGCCCCATAGAATCTCGATTTTAGAACAAAGTCTAGACTCTTTATTATAATATACTAGGCTCTCCATTGTTCAAGCCAGTCATTTATTTATCCATCTATCCATCTGTCTATCCATTTGTCAGATTTTTATGGAATATCCATTATTTGCTAGAGAATTATTTGTTAGGGATACATTAGTAAACAAAACAGGTTGTGCTGTCACAGAGCCAATGACCATAGCACTTCAGACTTCTAAGCCCTTTTTTTGATTTGTGCTTGCCGAAACTCCACTTCCAGCCAAATTGACTATCTATGGTTCCCTGATGCTTTGAACCATTTTTTTTGTTGGTGTATTCTTCTTCCACTGTCCAGAATGCTTTCCTCATTTTGCCAACCTGGTGAATGCTCAGCTCAGTTATTACTTCTCTATTCTGTTTCTGAAAGGGACTCCAGTGAAAGCCAAGCGACCTTTAATAATTTCCCTCAAATGGAATTTGAATCTTTTGTTCATAAGCCTTTTTGATGTAATTCTTTAAAAAATCACCTTAAAATCCAAGTTAAGAGAGGTCATGGGACAGGGATGTGGTGGGGAAGTGTGTGTGTGTATGAGTGACAGAGAGAGAAAGAGAAAGACATGATCAGTGGATTGAGTGACCCTGTGGGAGAGAAAGAGTATTGGGATTAGAATACTGGAGGAAATGACCTGGAAAAATAGGAGGTTTTAAAAAACATAAGCTTGAATATTCTATAAAATTTACTCTTCTAGAACACATTATTCCTTAAGATTATTGGATAGTTTTATGCTTTCCTTGCTTTATTTATTCATGCAAGTTTCTTTTTAGTAGCCTTTTGGTGTTCTTTTTTCTTACACAGATACATGACTAAGAAGACCTTTGATTTTTATAAACCAGCTTTTTTGGAGTATAATTTGCATACAATAAAATATACCCATTTTCCTGGTTGGGTAAGTTTTGAGAACTATAGCCACCCATGTAACACCACCACCACAAAACATAAAATATTTTCCTCACTCTGGAAAGTTCCCTTGTGCCTCTTTGCAGTCAAGCTCCCTCCCTACCCCTGGATACAGGCAACCACTGAGAGACTTTTGGTCACTGTCAATTGGTTTTTTTTCAGTTATTTGATTTTGATACTGTATTTCTTTTCCAAGGAATCTCTTGTCTCTCCCGCTCTCTCCATGGTCCTCTATAGATAGAGCTTGGAAGCTGATCTAATTCTTCCTTTCTATCTCATTTCCTTTCCTACTTTTCTAAAACTCACTCTGCGTGTCTCCTTCCTCTTCAGATGCCATTGTCAATTCATTTTCTATTATATATGTCTGCTATAGACTCTGCCCACTAAGTATTGCCCAAGAGGCTTCAGTTTCTTCCAGAGTCAAAATCTTTTCACCTCCAAATTTTAATTATATCACTTCTCTTAAGGTTTATTTGAAGGTAAAGAAGAAATCTCCTAAATTACAATTTTGTAAATTCCTTTATTCAGTTATTTTCTCCATGGTACCCTGGTAATGTGTATAAAACTGAGGAAAAGTAAAGCAAAAGATGGCAGCTAAGCTTATTTTCCAAAATTATCTGTATTATAAAACCACTCTAATTTGTAAGAACTAGAAGTGCGAATGAATTAATATTAAAAAATAAAAATATTTTCCAGCACATTTTAGAGATTATCAGGATGAGTTATTTTGTCTTACAGATTTGATAGAAAACTGGTTTTAAAAAGAGGTTTTTTTTTTTTTCTGTGATGGACATCACAGCTGTTTTTAGTGCCATTTACTTTCCTGGCTTTATTTATGGAAGTAGGAGGGAATTATTTAAGGGTAGTAATTTAATGCTATTTCAGTTGGCATTTAATTGAGTTTACATGTCGAAAGATACATAGAGCTAGATATTTAATTAGAGGCTTTGTAATGGTAAAATATACTATGTGAACAATTTTGTGAACTTTGCAGTGTGCTTTCCTACTTAAATATCTTCCAAGGTGTGAACCTCTAAAATTTTCTTTCCTTTTTAATCCACCTATTTATTTAACCCTTCCATCACTCTCTGAACAGCACAGGAAATCACACCCTTCAGTGTTTATTCATTCTGAGTAAAATATAGCTTCATTCTGCCTGAAACACTTCACATAAATTCCTTTGGAGCTTGTTTAGGTAAATAAAACAGCCATTTAGTTGCTTCTTTAATATCTACTTCTAGTGGCATTTTCTCTTTTTTATTGTGATAAAAAAGCACATAAAATTTACTATTCAGCCATTTTTAAGTGTACAGTTCAGTAGGGTTAAATATTTTCACGTTATTGTGAAACAAACCTCCAGAACTTTTTTGTCTTGTAAATATGAAACTCTATACCCATAAAACAACTCCCCCTTTTCCCCTACCCCTACACCCTGGTAACCACCATTGTACTTTGTGTTTCTATGAATTTGACTACTTTAGATACCTCATAAAAGTAGAATCATAAGATATTTGATAAATGCAATCATTTATCATAATTCAAGTTTCATTCACGTTGTAGCATGTGATAGGATTTCATTCCCTTTAAAGGTTGAACAGTGTTCTATTGTATGTACAGTTGACCCTTGAACAATGTATGTGTTAGAGGCACAGACCCCTCCCTTGCACATAGTTGAAAATCTGGGTATCTTTTGACTCCCCAGAAACTTAACTACTAATAGCCTACTGTTGACTGGAAGGCTTACTGATAACATAAAGTCAATTAACATATATTTTTATATTATATGTATTATATACTGTATTCTTAAAGTAAGCTAGAGAAAAGAAAATGTTACTGAGAAAATCATAAGGAAGATAAAATACATTTACAGTTTTATACACATATATATTGCAAAAATTTGCATGTAAGTGGACTCACATAGTTCACACCCATGTTGTTCAAGGGTCAACTGTATATACAACATTTTGTTGATAGATTCATCTGTCAAAGGAAATCTGGGTTGCTTCCACCTCTAGGCTATTGTGAATAGTGCTACTATGAACATGATAATGCAAATATATTTTTGAAAGTCTGCATTCAATTCTTTTGGGTATATAGCTAGAATTGAGAATACTGGATCATATGGTAGGTCTATTTTCATTTTTTTGAGGAGCCTTCGTACTGTTTGTCATAGTGAATGTATCAATTTACATTGCCACTGGCAGTGCATAAGGGTTCCCTTTTCTCAATGTCCTTGCCAACACTTGATATCTCATGTCGTTTCATAATAACCATTCTAATGGGTGTGAGGTAATATCTCCTTGTGGTTTTGATTTGCATTTCCCTGATGATTAGTGCCATTGAGCATCTTTTCCTGTACCTATTGGCCATTTGTATGTCTGGAAAAATGTCTATTCAAGTTCTTTGCCCATTAAAATTTTTTTTTCCCTATTGAGTTGCCCCTTAACAGATAGGTGGTTTTAAATTTTTTCTCCCATTCCATAGGTTGCCTCTGCATTTTGCTGATTGTTTCCTTTGCTGCCCAGAAGCTTTTTAGTTTGACGTAGTCCCACGTGTTTATCTTTGCTTTGTTTTTGGTGTCATATCCAAGCAATCATTTCCAAGACTAATGTCAAGGAGATTTTTTCCTGTTTTTCTTCTTGGAGTTTTATGTCTTATTTTTTAAGTCTTTAATCCATTTTGAGTTAATTTTTGTGAGTGGGGCAAGGTAGGGAGCATTTGATTCTTTTGCATATTAATATCCCAAGAGAATATAATTTTAGAAGAGAATGTGCTTTCCCTGTTGAGTATTCTTGGCTCCCTTATCAAATATTAGTTGATCATATATGCATGGGTTTATTCTGGGCTCTCAGTTCTGTTCCATTGGCCCATGTGTCTGTTTTTATGCCAGTACCACTGTAGCACTGTTTTGATTACTATATCTTTGTAATGAAGTTTAAAATCAGGAAGTATGATGCCTTTAGCTTTGTTCTTCTTTCTCAAGATTGCTTTGCCTGTTTGGGGTCTTTCTGTGGTTCTATGTGAATTTTAGGATTGTGTTTTTCTCTCTCTTTGCAGAATGCTATTGTAATTTTGATATGAGTTGCACTGAATCAATAGATGACTTTGTGTAGTATGGATATTTTAACAGTATTTATTCTTCCAATCTATGAGCACAGGATATTATTCTTATTTGTATCTGCTCCAGTTTCATTCATCAATGTCTTACAGTTTTCAGTGTACAGATCTTTCACATCTTTGTTAAATTTATTCCCAAGTATTTTATTTTTGTTGATGCTATTGTAAATGGAATTTATTTCTTTTACTGATAGTTTGTTGTAATTGTACAGAAATGCAAATGATTTCTACATATTGATTATGTATCCAGCAACTTTACCAAATTCATTTGTTAGTTTAAAAATCTTTAGGGTTTTCTATTTATGAGATCATATCATCTGTAAATAGAGACAATTTTACATTTTTCTGTCTGATCTGAATGCTTTTTATTTTTATTTTCTTTTTGCCTAATTGGCCTGGAAAGGACTTCTAGTACTATGTCGCATTGGAGTGGTGAGAGTAGGGCCCCTTGTCTTGTTCCTAATCTTATCAAGAAAGCTTTCAACCTTTCACCACTGAGTATGATGTCAGCTATGGGATTTTCATATATGTTCTTCATCATGTGGTGGTGGTGTATATTCCTTCTATACGCAATATGTTGAGAGTTTTTATCATGAAGATGTTGAATTTTGTCACATGGCTTTTCTGCATCTATTGAAATGATCATATGCTTTCTTTCTTACGTTCTATTAAAGTGGTATATCACATTTATTGATTTGTGTATGTTGAACCATACTTGTATTTCAGGGATAAATTTCACTTGATCATAGTGGATGATACTTTTAATGTACTGTTGAATTTGGTTTGCTAATATTTTGTTGAGAATTTTTACATCTACACTCATCAGGGATATTGGCCTGTAGTTTAATTTTTCTATAATGTTCTTATCTGGATTTAGTATCAGGGTAATGCTAGCCTCATAAAATGAGATTGGGAGTCTTTCATCTTGGTCAGTTTTTGTAAGAATTTGAGAATATTGGTGTTAATTCTTTAAATGTTTGATAGAATTCACCAGTGAAGCCATCTTATTCTGAGTTTTTATTTTTGGGAAGGTTTTTGTTTACTGATTTAATCTCTTAACTCACTATTGGTCTGCTCTCATTTTCTTTCTTTCTTTATTATTACTAGTTTGTTTTTCTTTTTCTAGTTACTTGAAGTATAAAGTTAGGTTGTTTATTGGTATCCTTCTTTTTTCTTTTCTTTTTCTTCTTTTTTTTTTAAGATTTTATTTATTTATTTAATAGAGAGAGAGAGAGAATAAGCAGGGGGAGGGGCAGGCAGTGGGAGAATCAGGCTCCCCACTGAGCAAGGAGCCCAATGTAGGACTCAGTCCCAGGACTCTGGGATCATAACCTGAGCCAAAGGTAGACGCTTAACTGACTGAGCCATCCAGGCGCCCCAACCTTCTTTTTTCTTAATGCAGGTATTTATCACTGTAAACATGCTTTTGTTACAACCCATGTTTTTGTTTTGTTTTTTCTTTGTTTCAAGATATTTTTTATTTCTCTTTTGAGACTTTTTTTGACTGTCTCATTGGTTACTCAGGAATGTGTTGTTAATTTCCACATTCATGAAAATTCACGAATTTTTCAGTTGTCCTGTTGTTAATTTCTATTTTTATATCATTGTGGTTGGAAAGATAGTTGGTATGATTTCGGTCTTAAATATACTAAGGCTTGTTTTGTGACCTAAGATATGATTATATGGTTGTTGCTACAATTATTTTTAATACTTTAGTCTTTTAACCTTTATATAATGTGTTTAATATGCCACCATATTATGATATTATGAATATTCTGTATTTGACTCCGTAGTTACCTTTATCAATATATTTTCTTATACTTTCATGTTACTAATTAGTGTCCTTGCAGCATTTCTTATAAGGCAGGTTGAGTGGTGATGAACACTTTTGGCTTTTGTTATTTAGGAAAGTCTTCATCTTTCCTTCATTTCTGGAAGATAATTTTGCTGTATAAAATATTCTTGTTTGGCAGCTTTTTTCTTTTAATACTTTATATCACTTTTAACACTTTATATCATTCTGATCTTTTTTGGCATGTAAGATTTCTGCTGAGAAATCTGCTGATAGCCTTAATGGGGTTCCCTTATATGTGAGGAATTTTTTTTCTTGCTGCTTTTGTTTCTTCGTCTTCGATTTTACACAGTATTATTATAATGTGTCTTGGAGATGATCATTTTGTTTTTGGCATGAAACATTTTGGGGTGATCTGTTAGTTTTATGAACTTGGATGTCCCCATCTCTCCCCAGATTTAGGAAGTTCTCAGCTATTCTTTTTTCCCAGCTATTATTTCTTAAATAAGCATTCTGCCCCTTTCTCCCTCCCTTTTCTCTCTGGGATTCCAATAATGTATGGGTTGTTTCTCTTACGGGTATCCCATCATTCACATAGGCTTTTTTTACTCTGCATTCTTCTAAAAATTTTGCTCCTCTGACTAGATGATTTCAAGTGAACTGTATTCTAGTTTACTTGTTTCTTTTTTTCATTTGTTGAGTCTGCTATTGAAGATCTTTATTGATTTCTAAAAGTCACTCATGTATTCTTCAACTCTAGGATTCTGTTTGTGCATGTGTATTTTTTAATGGTTTCTATTTCTTTGTTGAAGTTCTCATTTTGGTCATGCATTATTTTCCTAATTTCATTTAGTTGTCTATCTTTTAGTCTATCATTTAGTTTCTTTAAAGGAGGTTATTCTGAATTCTTTGTCAGGCAGTTCATAGATCTCTATTTCTTTGGGGTCCGTCATTGGATCTTTATTAATTTCCTTTGGTGGTATCATGTTTTCTCCATTATTCATTATCCTTATGCCCTTGCACTTGTGTCTGTGCATTTGAAAAATTATTCATTTCTTTTAGCTTTTATAGATTGGCTTCGGGGAGCAAAGCTCTTTATACTAGTCATTCTGGATGGGCTGTGTGGTGATGTCTGTGGGTAGGCTTGTTGCTGGCATCCTTGGCATGTAGGTCTGGTGCCTAGGTCAGAAGGAGACAGGCCTGGTGCTTAGGTACATGGCAACCAGTCTGGTGCCTGGGTTTCCTGGGGCAGATCTGGTGTTTGAATCTCCAGTGATGGGCCTGGGACCTGGATCTGCATGGGTAGATCTGTATTCTGGATCCTCAGGTCCCAGCCAGGTGCCAGCGACCACTGTGGTGGGATTGTTGTCTGGGTCTCTGTTGCTCAGTCCATTACTGGAATATGATGAAAGTCTTGTCATTGGAGTCAGCCTAGAGGCTGTGGCCAGATGGGTAAATTTAGTGTTGGGGTGAGCCTGAACCTGGGTCCTTGGGAATAAGTCTGTAACCCAGGGCCTCAGGGGTTGGCCTCTAGGCTGGAGCCATGGGGGCTAGCTTGATGCTAAGGAAGTCTGGGAGCCTGGGTCCATGGGAACTGGTCTGGAGTTTATGTCTGTAAGGACTGTCTTGGCACTGGGATTAGCTGGGGGACTTGGGGCTCTGGGAGCTGGCCTGGTGCTGGGGTGGGTCAAAATCTTGGGTCTACAGTAGTTGGTTTGGTGCCATGCCTGGTCGGAAGTGTAGATTCAAGGTGCCTGCCTAGATCCTGAGTTTATGGTCACTGATTGGGAACTGATGGCATCACCAAAGCCCACTGGAGCTGGCAAGCACTGGGATGTCAGAAGCCTGGGTTTTCAGAAGCCCACAAAGATCCTGGTTCTGGAGAAGCCACCTGGGGCTGCTAGAGCTGTCAGGCCCTGGGGTGAGCCAGAGACCTCTCTTTGTGGGAGTCTGCAGGGGGCCACCCAGGGCCATGGAGTTGGCTTGATGCTGTGTGGACTGGTTCTATGGTCCATGGAGAAGTCAGGTACTCACTTCTCATTCCTTCTCCCACAGGGAGAGTGTCTGTCTCCATGCTGAACTGCCCCAATTTGAGGGAGGGGAGATGGGGGAAATGTAATCTACCTTTCTGACTCTCCTCAATGCTTTTGTTCTTATTTCTGTGCTTTACTCAGGTGCTATAATCCCTCACCTGGAATTCTTGGCTCTTATGAAGGTATTTTCATGTGCAGATAGCTTCCAAAGTGATGTTTGGGGGAGTAGGCAAGTGCTGGAAGTTCCTGTGCTGCCATTTTGCCGATATTGCTCCCTGTTATAAAGCTTTCCCCCTGTTTCCTTCTAGGAGTTGTATAGTTTTAGGTCTTATGGTTGGATTTTTAATCCATTTTGAGTTAATTTTTATAAGGGGTGTAAGATAAGGATCCAACTTTGTTCTTTTGTATGTGGATGTATAGTTTGCCCAAAACCATTTGTTAAAGAGACTATTCTTTCTCCATTGAGTGGTCTTGGCATCCTTGTTGAAGATCATTTACCATACACATGAAGGCATATTTCTGGGCTCTCTTCTATTCCACTGGTCTATTTGTCTTTAGGCTGCTATCACACTCGTCTGATAAATGTAGCTTGGCAGTATCTTTTGAAATCAGGAAGTGTGACTCCTCCAACTTTGTTCTTCTTTTTCAAAATTATTTTGGCTATTTGGGGTCCCTTGAGATTTCATATGAATTTTAGGATGAATTTTTATATTTCTGCAAAAAATGCCATTGGGATTTTGATTGGAATTGCATTGGACTTGTAGATTGCTTTAGGTAATATGGGCATCTTAAACATATTAAGTTTCCTACTCCATGAACACAGGATATCTTTCAATTTGTTTGTGTTTTATCTAATTTCTTTTAGCAATGTTTTGTAGTTTTCAGCATGTATGTCTTTTACCTACTTTATTAGGCTTATTTCTAAGTATTTTATTTTTTTGATACCTCTTGTAAATGTAATTGTTTTCTTAATTTTCTTTTTGGATTTTTCATTGTTAATGTATAGAAATGCAACTTATTTTTGTATGTTGATTTCATATCCTATAACTTTGGTGAATTTATTAGTTCTAACAGTTTTCTTTTGTCTGGGATCTTAGGATTTTTTACATATAAGATCATGTCATCTGTGAACAGAGATAATTTTACTTTTTCCTTTTTAATTTGGATGCTATGGTGGAAATTTTTTAAAGGAGAGATACATTTGCAAGCTGTCAACAGTTCTTGGTACAGAACAATGCTGCACTGACATTTTCAGGATACTCTCAGGAGTGCAATGCTGGTACCTTTGGCCAGCAACAGTGTGATTAATTGGGTTAGCATTTTTTTGGTTTGTTATCATTCTGTTTGAGATCTCTAGAGAAATCACGGATTGATATGTAACTACTTATTGTAGTCACTGTGTATTGATCAGAATTAACTTGACCCTTTTTGCTGCTGCTTTCATCACAGTTCTTGTTCTGCAAAAGATTAGTCTGAAACAGTGTAATGCTGACCTCTTTTCTGACTGTATCGCTGTGATCAGCTGCAAACACATGGACACTCTCTATACTCATGCACACGGACACACACATGTAAACCCACATCAACACCAATACCTAAACACACACTGACATACACATTCCTATTCTTATTATGTCTTCATGTCTCTCTCTGTCTCATCTGTTATCCCCAGATTTATCATCCCCATCCATTTAATTTTTTCAGTTCTGTCTTTTTTTCTTTCTTTTTTAAATATACACTTATTCTGCTACCTCCCATACATTTTCCTACAGAGTGACAATGCAAATGAGGCTTAAGTCTAATTTAGACTTTCCAAAAACATTGAGGTAGTAGATTCTGTAAGATGAAATACTACTTCACTTGATGATGGTGAATAAATGGTGTAATCTTTTTATTTGGTTAATTTATGTACACAAGCATTCAAGGAAAAGTTGTTATTATGCATGATTTTTTCAAACTAAGTCCCTATGAAAAATGTGAGAGACTTTGTGGCTATTGTGACAGTCACAAGAAATAGATTGCATTAATCATGCTGCATAAAAAGACAATAAGAAGCAAAGGTTGAAACATTAAACTTTTAGAGATGAGTCATAATTATAATGGTGCTATTTGTCTTCAAACTTCTTCATAAAATGAAATAACATTCTTCCCATAGTTACAATTATATCAGCACTTTTCAAAGATGTTAGAATTAAGATAAAGAGGTTAAAAGGAGTCAATTCAGACCAAGAGTGGAAGCCAGATTTTTGAGAATCAGAATTCCTTTATGGTAATAGAAAATAAAAAGTTTTGAAGTAGAAGTTTGTAGCTCTGTTTCCACTTCTGCCTCTGCCTCTAAATAGCTGTGTCAACTTTGGCAAGTCTCATAGCCCCAAGTGACTTACTTTCTTGTTCCCAGTTTCCTCGCTTTCAAATGAGGGGTTAGACTAATTGCTCTCTAACTTAACTTTCAAATTTTAAATAGTTTGATTCAATTCTATAATTCTTTCTTTCTTCTGAACATTATGCTGAGTCCTCTTAACTGGCACGTTTAATTAATAAAGTCCTTCAGTACTCATTATGCATACCATTTAACTTTTAAGACAGGAAAACACCTTAAAGACATGAATCTGTAATTTAGTCTCTTCTTGAGTGTTGAAAGGGTGCTCCATCAAATATGTGGGTCATTCATAGGAAGGGAGGGAAGGATAATTAAATGCCAGAGTGTGTTGGTTTGGCAATTTCTGATCATGAGAAACACAAATAATGGGAATCTTATGAGAACACATGTGATAGGTAGCAGATTTAGGATTAGGGGCCAGATAATGTGTCCTCTTTAATTTATTCTTACCTGGTATAGTTAAAAGCCATGTTGAAATCTTTAGATACTGAGAAGCAACCCAGTTCTTGACCTGACTGCCTGATTTTATTGATTTCATTTGCTTCATTTGCTTGTGGCTTTAGTTCTGAGAGGCTGGGCACATTAGAGTTTGACATAAAATCTGCCACTATTGGAATTGATGACTTTATTTACTTGTAATAGCTGTATCAAGGCCTTTATGTGTATGCAGGTCTTAGATATTATTACTGATAATCTCCTGACCTAACTTCTCATATGATTCAATTTGTATTTCTATGTAACTCAAATGCTGCCAACTTAGAAAGTACATATACATTTTATGGTGCCAATGACTGGTTTCCTTAGCTGCTAATGCTCTTCTCTTCTAGTAAAAAAGGCTTTATAATTTTGCAGCTTCTGATCTCTTATTGTGTGTTAATTTTTTAAAGTCCATTTTCTTCCTCAGGAAGATTTTTCTTCTTTTTCTTTGGAGTACTTTACTTTTTGAATTCAAGAGAATAATTTTAAATATATGTTTTCTCACAGATAATTTGGTTGGAGAGCATGAAACACAATAGTCTGCCCAAAATTACATTAAAGAAGGGACAGTTAGTGATAGGGGCCAATGCCAGAAAAATACACAAATTCCATTCTGTTCATGTTCATTTCATAGGTGGTCTGTTTTCAGTGTTAGAATCTTTAGAATGAATTATGATATTGGTGAAGGCACTTAGTTAAATTAAAACTCATTGGATCACTTTTTAGCAATACTGCTGAAAGTAACTGAACATTCTGTTTCTCTAATTTGCCTGAGCAATATATTGTAGTCATTAGCAAGCAGAATTAGAATTGCATCTACCCGTTATTGAACAAAAATTAGAATTGGAAACCATGTTAGTCTAGGCAGATAATCTTATCTGCTTATCTTCCTACCACGTATAAAAAAATAATGGTTAGGGGTGCCTGGGTGGCTCATTTGTTAAGCATCTGCCTTCGGCTCAGGACATGATCCCAGAGTCCTGGGATCGAGCCCCACATCAGGCTCCCTGCTCCACTGGGAGCCTGCTTCTTCTTCTCCCACTCCCCCTGCTTGTGTTCCCTCTCTCGCTGGCTGTCTCTCTCTCTGTCAAATAAATAAATAAAATCTTAAAAAAAAAATAATGGTTAATAAGAGATATTAACAGATGTTCTGCGGTCCCTGGGTGTCTCAGTCGGTTAAGCATCTGCCTTCAACTCAGGTCATGATCCTGGGGTCCTGGGATCGAGCCCCATGTTGGGCTTCCTGCTCAGCAGGGAGTCTGCTTCCCCCTCTCCCTCTGCCTGCCACTCCCCGTGCTTGTGCTCTCTCTCTCTCTGTCAAATAAATAAACTCTTTAAAAAAAGAAACAACCAGATGTTCTAATTTGCAATTAAATTTTATAAATCAAATCAGTATTTCCTTTCAGTAAAAAAGATCATCAAGATTGATTTAACCGACAGTGTTTTTAAATCTTTTTAACTCCTATCTCAGTGACAGAACTGGGAGTCACTTTCATATGATTCCTTCCCTTGGTGTGAATTTTAGGTGCCTGATAAATTTATTTGGTTTGGCATTACATGTAGGTTTGTATCCATTCTTCTTAAAAATAAAATCAAAATGTTTCATTTGTAAAAATGTTTCCAAAATTGCTACTGTAAGTTAAAAATGTTATCCAATTAAGAGAAGAGAAACTGAGGGGCAGAAGGGTACATATATAGAAAAATTGGTGGGGGAGCAAAGGGGAGCATTATTAAAATAATTAATTTGGTGTATTTGAATACATTTTAAACTTGGTATTATTGGGTGATTGTATGTATATAATTACCCTGACATTGTGTCAATAAGGAGTCTTTTTCCACTTATATCTTGTCTCCAGTGGTATATTTTTTCTGAGTATTCGTTTTCCTTATGTATATTTGCATCTCTATAAACGGATTTATTTTTTTCAGCAAGCATTTATTAAATGCCCACCAACATTATGCTAACATTGGGAGGGGAAGATGTGTGCGGGGTTGAATAGGATCCAGTCTTTTTTTTACGATAGTAAAATCTTCCAAATAGAATCTATAACCTTGGCTGGTGTTATATAAGCTTGCAGGGAGTTTTTTAGTGAGTCAAGTCCATTCACCATGTTCACGGTCAATTGGACCTACAGCATTTAAGATACGTAATTTAAAAGGAGAAGAAAATGTCTATATAGATTGGTAACATGTTCCAGTCATAAATAACCTTTAACACTTTGAACTACTTAGAAATCTGAGATAGTATTTTGTACAGGAACTTCATTATGTGAGAATATTTATTAAATGAAACAAAATTAATAAAATTCTACCCTGTAATAAAAATTGACATTCACTGATAGGAAGAGTTTAAGCTGACTTTTATCTGTTAGCTTTATGGATTTTACCTTTATTGGGGCTCCTTTCAACCACTTCTAAGAGGACCTTTGAAGGAGCTTTCCTCAAGATGTTATTCTGGACAAACCTATTCATAAAAAAGAAAGTCTACTCAATCAAGCTTAGCAACTTTATTTTCAAGAATAATTTTTTTATATGACTTAATAGCATCAAAGAAATAGGTACTTAAACATTCCTTTTGATTTAGCAAATTGCTTATGGTTCTATTCACTGTTTCTAATCTACTAAGTCTCTGTAGGAATTTATACAATTCAGTATTCTAAACTGGAATGGTTAATTTTATCTATTATTGAATAAGGAGGGAAAAAATTCAGGCTACAAACTCTAATGAATCCATTAGAGTTACTGAATAACATTAATTGTGATATATGTTGACCATAGAACATTCTGGGTTAAAGAAAACTGGAACCACATGATCTGTTTCTGTTTCGTATTGCTAATCAGAAATGTTGCTCTTTCAAAGCCATTACTATTTTCATTTGAATCTAAAATGTATTACAGTTTCATGGTTTTCTGTTAATTGCTTACTCTGCTGAGTAAAACTAAAACCTTATTTTTTATTGCAAATGTTGGTGAAATAGTTCTATCACTTAAATTATGGTTTCATTGTAGCTCTTCAAAGGAAAGTCAATTAGGAGTCTGTAGAAGTAAAAATGAGAGGGTGACTGGTTATAGAGCCTAAAGAAGTAAGATGATGTAGTACCATTTCATATTCATATTTCACAAGTAATGCAGTATATTACAATCATTGTGTTTAGTATTTTACACAAAATTTAGGGAAAGCAGCTGTTGTCCAGTTTTACATTTACTTTTATTTTTCATGGAAAGCTGTATTAAATTGGTAAATCTTATGAAGAGGTTATATTAATATACAAAGTTTTCTTCTTTTAGGTGGTCTTTTCAGTAATCCTTAGGCTCATTCTAGGAAGATGTTCATGGTATATTGCTACACAGTAAAACAAACCCCAGGGTATCAAATACATTGTCTATTAAGTATTGTGTTAGGGGATAATAAACTTTGGGTACTCATAAGGGTACTATGCAAGGAGCTTCATAACAGGTCACAGGAAATGAGAAAAATGAAAAGTAATCACTTGTTAGAGATAACAATGAAATGAACAAGAGAGAGGAGAAATGCTTTGTAAATAGGTGGTGAGCAAGTGCTGTAGATACTTAGAGAAAATCAGTGGACTAGCTTAGATAATTTCATTTGTCTTTCATGCCAAGTCCACAGTTTTGGTCACACAGGTCAATAACCTTTCCTTTGGGGGCGCCTGGGTAGCGCAGTCGTTAAAGCGTCTGCCTTCGGCTCAGGGCGTGATCCTGGCGTACCGGGATCGAGTCCCACATCAGGCTCCTCTGCTATGAGCCTGCTTCTTCCTCTCCCACTCCCCCTGCTGTGTTCCCTCTCTCGCTGGCTGTCTCTCTCTGTCAAATAAATAAATAAAATCTTTAAAAAAAAAAAATAAATAACCTTTCCTTTGTCCTTGTACCATAGATCACACTGTTAACTCCAGCTGTCTTACAAATAGTCATAATTATCATGTTTTGGAAGCTCACCATGTTTTAAGCTCTGTACTAAGTACTTGTCATATATTATTTTATTTAATCCTCATGGCTATTTTATGAAGTAGGTGTTAATATCACCACTTACAGAAGCGAAGCAGATTTGTTTATTATTTGTTAAACAACTAGAAAAAACACAAGGTGTGACATGAATCCTTATGCATGAGGTCTGACTCCAAAGTGCATCCGTTTAAACCTTATGTTTTTCTGTTGTTGGTCACATCACATATTCTCTTGCATAAGAAGGGGTGAATAAATAAGCATATTCAACATAACACATATGTCAATTTGTGTGTTACAGATTGGAAATTGATTGCCAGAATCATCTTTTTTTTAATCCCTGAGACAAATATTAGGTAGATTAAAGAAAAGCTTTAAGGAGTTTAAGGGAGGGATTGCAGAAGTCTTGGAGATAGATCAGGGCAGTAATTGGTTTTTTTAGCCATTCATTCTACACATAAATATCTAGTATTTTGAACTATCTTACTGTATATATGTAGTAGGTTATAGAGTAGTAGGTTATAGACATTCTTGACTAAGACAGCTTGAGTTAAAGTCTAGTTGTTCCACTAGTGATATAACCTTGGTAACATTTCTTAACCACCTCAGTTTTTCTGCTTGGAAATGGGGGCACAACGCGAATTTACTTTATGTGAGGTATCTGTGAAGACTGAAAGTGATGACACACATAAAATGCTTAGCACAGATCTGGCACATAGAAGGGTTATATATGTTTTAGCCATTATTATTACTTTGCATATCTTATTAATTCTTGATTTTTGAGCTTTTGCATTTTGTAGTCCTAAAAAATCGATGTAATTTGGTAATGAATTTCATTTACTCTATAAGAGAATAGAATTTCTTTCTTATTAGAATTGAATAATCTTTGAATCCTATTTGAATTTTATTTCAATCTAGTTTAAATTGCTCCTGAAACAATACTGACTTTTATGAAGAGTCTGTTCTTAAGGCGCTGTAGTTTTTTTCTAAATAATTTTTTAGCATTTTATTCTACTACTCCGTTTCATTGCACTCATATGTCATCATATATTCATCTTTTATGATACATTTTGTACATTTTCTTGGATACTAGGGACTGGAATTTTAAGATTTTTATGTGAATTGTAAGATAAAAATATGAGGAAAAAATTAGAAGATCCATTTCTTTCTTTTTTAAAACTCTCTATTTCCTCTAATATTCTTAACCAGATAGTACAGACTTTTTTGGGAATGATTTTCCTTTGATGAATCAGTTTTTGGAAAAATCTTGCATATTCTTATAGTCTCTTGAAAATGCTATTGTCTTAGTTGCCATTTCTCTAAAACAACCTAAATGTGTATCAACATTTCTTATCATTAGAGAGATATTTTTGTTATCTATGTTGATTGAAGTCATGCTAGTTCCACACCTTTATTCGTTTATTTATTTTTAAAGATTTATTTAATTACTTGACAGAGCGTGTGTGTACTCTTGAGTGCAGGGAGGGGCACAGGGAGAGAGAAACTCCAGCCGACTTCTCACTGAGCTTGGAGCCCATTGCGGGGCTCAGTCTCACCACCCTGAGATCATGTCCTGAGCTGAAACCAAGAGTCAGGTGCTTAACTGACTGTACCACCAAGGATAACCCTATTTCCACACCTTTAAGTCACTAAATATTTTGGGCTATAATACAATAGAGTTATGCAACTCAGCATATGTGTTTATGAATGTATTCAGTGAATATATTTTACTTAAATATTACATAATGGATTAGGATATGTGGGGCTGTGTGCCTTACAAGTTTGTGTAGGTCCGTAAGTGACCAAATTAAGTCATAAAAAGCATATATTATGTTTTTTAACATTCTGAGCATGGAATTGTTGGAGCTGCTAGCATTTACATTTTGCATGGACACCACTGTTCTAAACATTGCTAATAGACATTCTAAAGACTTTGTTCAATTCATGTTATCTGCTTAAAAAATGATAGGCAATCAAAAGATAATTGATAATTTTCTTGACTGTTGAAGTAACTTAGTATCTTTTATTCTTTGTCGCACTTTGAAATGAATTTACTGAACATGCTCTATTTTTATGAATAGATCAAGGATAGAAGAACCAGATAATAAATAGGGTTTAGACTTACCTTCTCTATGGTAAGAGATCTTTTGGATTTTGAAACATGAGAGGGCCAATTGTTTGATAGTCTGCTTTTCCTTTACTTTCTTTCTGGCCTCTGGCAATCCTGGATTTTGAGATACAGACCTAAAGTGGAACTACCCTGATCCTAATTTTGTCATCTGTACAAGAGCAAAAAATGATACTTTATTAGGGTTTTTTTTTTTTTTAAGATTTTATTTATTTATTCGACAGAGATAGAGACAGCCAGCAAGAGAGGGAACACAAGCAGGGGGAGTGGGAGAGGAAGAAGCAGGCTCATAGCAGAAGAGCCTGATGTGGGGCTCGATCCCAGATCGCCAGGATCACGCCCTGAGCCGAAGGCAGACGCCTAACCGCTGTGCCACCCAGGCGCCCCTATTAGGGGTTCTTTTGAAGATTAATTGAGATAATATATGTGAAGTGGCTGGCGTATAATGAAGCTCAGTGCACTTTAAAACTTATGCTATTTGTGACCTGGTGATTTCTTTCTCCCTTCTATTTTTCACAGTTAAGGCTTTTAACCGAAGTTTCTTTTGCCTCTTCCATAGCTAATAATCCAGATCTGACTTATTATATACCAAAGTGGTATACCCAGGAGGTGTGCATGATGATCCAATGGGATATCTGATAAATGTTAGAACTTCTACTGATACTTGATTTTTATTTAAGAAAACAAAAATTTTAGGTTTAGTAATATTTAATATAAAGTCTAAGATTAGTGTTTAAATGTGATGTATCAATAAATACATTGAGTGTAAATGCTAAAATTTTTTTTTTTTTTCTGAAAGAAGTGCTTGATCAAAAAACGTTTGGAGATCACTGACCTGCCATTTTGTACTTGAGTGAAGCTTTATGGGTGATGGAAAGGAATTGGAAAAGGCCTTTTGAAAGCTTTCTTGCGGTCCAGAATTTAAGTAGATCACAAAGAAGTAATTTAGTTATGGGTGTCAGAAGGCAATATGGGTCAGTGTTAGTTTGTTCTTGGTTCTTATGAATTTTTCCAGATTCCTGCAACGTAGTTTCAGTATGGTTTTATAGTATAGTTTTGTTGTTGTCATAGTTAAGGAACTACCTTGTTGAAAGCTGGTTTGTTCCACATCTTCTGTTAATAAGGTTGCAATCTTATTTGCAGGAAAAAAAGGCACAGATAATATGCTGTTCAAATCTATTTTAAATACTCTTCTTAAGCAATTGATAAGACCTCTTTATAAATTGAATAAATTCTGTTTAAATTGGTTGCTTGCTACTTATGAAGAGTGATGTAAGGCTAGTTGTTGGGATTCTTATGCTGGAAGAGTTTATTTCATTTTGAAGCAAGTAAATAGAAGTTCATTGAAAGAGGTAGTTTGTGTATCTGTTATTGGGACTCAAAACAATATAATAAAAAGATTTTCATTGAGCCCAACTGCATTTAGGATTAAGACAACTTTCCTGAACTGTGATCTACAGGAGAGATATGTAGTCCTTTAGGATTTCAAAGCCCTTTCATGGATATTGTTTCCATTTACACCAGGAAAAAGTTTTATAAAATTTTAAGTTGTTTGTTTTATTTTATTATGATCCATTTTAATGATCATAAAACACTGTTCTTGATATTGATGACTTACTTAATAGTGTTGAAATTGTACATAGTAACAGAACATGAAATGATTTTAAGTGATTTTTATGAAGTGTGTCAATTGCAGAATGGGCTAAATCCACTTGGACCACACAAACTTATGTTACTATTGTGGTCAAGATGCTTTACCAATCCCAGTAAAAGCTGGTTTTTTAATGATTTAAGCCCACTTGGTACTCCTTTAAAACTAAAACTACACCCTAATTATGTAGTCTTGGAGAGTACTAGAGTCATTATAACCATATGTTTCTTGATAGTCCTTGTAACACAATTTCAAATGCTAGTGTCTTGTGTAGTATTCTGTTTTCCAATATACAAGATTATATAGACCAAGTATATATGTTAGAAAATATATCTGAAGAGTGTTTCAAGGCTGATCTTATCATCTGATTGCTTGGGGAAGACTCAGATTGGCCTGAGCTGTGTGTAAGCTGGGTATAAACAGCTATAAGAAGAAAAACCAACGAATTCATCATTTATATGCTATCAATTTGAGCTATCAGTGTATAAGGGATGCCTTCTATGGGAACACATACAGTTATTTTAGAGGTTTGTTTTTACTTTATATTATGCTATATGCAAACGTTTAAAGAATATTTGTACAAAAGTGATGGCAAATGTGTTGACTGTTACTTTGGAATGGGTTTGAATATCAAAAAGACAAAATATATATATATATATATATATAAAATTATGTCATGTGCCAGTCATCATGGAATAACTCAACAGAAGCTCTTGATTTTAGGGAGATCTCAAAGGATGTGCTAAGAAGTTGTGTTTAAGAATCCTGCTAGATTTGGTAAGAGCTAGGGAAAGGATTTCTTTCAGCAGAGCTGTAAAATCAAAACAGAAATAGTTCTCAGGTCCTTGAAATGCCTTAAGTTGAGACAACTAATATTTTTATATCAACTGTAGATTAATATTCTATTATTTTTGTAATTAGTTCTGTGTTGTAGCATTTTAAATAAGGAGTTAATGCCTATATATTTGAATGAATGTTTGGAAGACAGTGTGATAATACAGTTACTCTAGGGAGAAATTTTAGTTACTTTTTCCTTCCAGTGTTATTGAGAAATAATTGATACACATCATTGTTTAAGGCATACAGCATGATTGTTTTATTTACATATATTGTGAAATGATTAAATGATTACCACAATAGGTTCAGCTAACATCCATCTTCTCATATAGATACAATGAAAAGAAAAGAAAGGAAAAAAGGAAAAAAAAGATTTTTCCTGGTGTTGAGAACTGTTAGGATATATTCTCTGAACAACTTTCCGTTATACAGCAGTATTAGCTATAGTCATGTTATATATTTTATCTCCAGTACTTACGTATATTACAACTGGAAATTTGTACCTTTTGACCACCTTTCTCTACATCCCTTCTACCCACCTTCTGTCTCTGGTAGTTTCAAGTCTGATCTCTTTTTCTGTGAGTCTGCTTTTTCTTTCTTTCTTTCTTTCTTTCTTTCTTTCTTTCTTTTTTTTTTCTGCATATAAGTCAGATCATATAGTATTTATCTTTCTGACTTATTTTACTTAACATAATTCTTTTTAGGTTCATCTATGTTGTCACAAATGGTAGGATTTACTTGTTTTTTTATGGCTAAATAATATTCGATTGCACATATATACCATATACCACAACTTCTTTATTCATTTTTTCATCAATAGATACTTAGGTTGTTTTCATGTCTTGGATATTGTAAATAATGTTGCTAAGAACATATGGGTGTATATATCTTTCTGATATCTTTCTGAGTTGGTGTTCTTGTTTCCCTGGGATATAGTCCCAGGAGAGGAATTGCTGGATAATATGGTAGCTGTAGTTTTAATTTTTTGAGGATATTCTGTAATGTTTTCAGTAGTGGCTATACCAATTTACAATCCCACCAACAGTGCACAAGGGTTCCCTTTTCTTCAATTCCACACCAACGTTGTTATTTCTTGTCTTTTTTGGTGATGGCCATTCCAAGGCATGGGGTGATATCTCATTTTGGTTATAATTTACATTTCCTTAATGACTAGTGATGTTGACCATCTTTTCATGTACCTGTTTGCCTTTCATGTATCTTCTTTGGAAGATTCTGTTCAGGTTCTTTGTCCATTTTTCAATTGGGTTATGTTTGGTTTTGCTTTGGTTTTTGGTTTTTGGTTTGTTTGCTTGGTTTTTTTTTGTTTGTTTTGCTGTTGAGTTATATGAGTTTTTTATATATTGGATATTAACCTCTTATTGGATAATATGGTTCACAACTATTTTTTTACCATTTTGCACAGTTTTGTTTAACCTTGTTGATGTTTTCTTTTGCTGTACAGAGCTTTTTAGTTTGATGCAGTTATACTTGTTTATTTTTTATTTTGTTGCTTGTGCTTTATGTTTCACATCCAAAAAATCGTTACCACAAACCATGTCAAGGGGTTTTATTCCTATGTTTTCTTCTAGAAGTTTCATGGTTTCAGGTCTTACATTTAAGCCTTTATTCTATTCATTTTTGTGAGTTGTGTGAGATATACATCCTGTTTCATTCTTTTACATGTGAATATCCAATTGTTCTAGCACCATTTATTGAAGACTGCCTTTTTCCATTGAACGGTCTTCACCTTCTTGTCTAATATTAGTTGATTTTGTATCCTTGGGTTTATTTATAGGCTCTCAGTTTGTTCCATTTGTTTATTTCTCTGTTTTTATGACAGCACCATACTGTTTTCAGAATTATAGCTTTATGGTGTAGCTTGAAGTCAGGAATTTTGTTACCTCCTGTTTCGTTCTTCTTTCCTTTCCAATTTTGATACCTTTTATGTTTTTTTCTCATCTGATTGCTCTAGTTAGGATTTCCAGTACTGTGTTTAATAGGAGTGGTGGGAGTAGACACCCTTGTTTTGTTCCTGCTCTTAGAAGAAAATCTTTTAACCTTTCACCATTGAGTATGATGAGAGCTGTGGGCTTGTCATATATGGCCTTTATTATATAGAGATATGTTCCTTCTATGTCTAATTTGTTGAGCTTTTTTTTTTTTAATCATAAATGGGTGTTGGATTTTGTCAAACACTTTTTCTGTGTCTATGGAGATGACTGTATGATTCTTTTCTATCATTCTATTAATGTAATCTATCACATTGATTAATTTCCATATGTTGAACCATCCTTGCATTTCAGGAATAAATCCTTCTTGATCATGCTAAGTGATAGTTTAATGTGCTGCTGAATTTAGTTTGCTAGTATTTTATTGAGATTTTTTGCATCTGTATTCATTGAAGATTTTGGCTTGTAGTTTTCTTTTCTAGTAGTATTCTTTTCTGGTTTTCGTACAAGGATAGTGCTGGCCTTATAGAATGTGTTTGGGAGTGTTCTTTCCTCTTTGATTTTTTGGAAGTGGTTGAGAAGAATTGGAGTTAATTCTTTTTTAAATGTTTGGTAAGATTCACCAGTGAATTCATCTGGTCTTGGGCGTATTTTCATTGTAAGATTTTTTTTTTCTTTTTTAAGTAGGCTCCGTGACCACTGTGGAACCCAGCACAGGGCTTGAACTCATGACCCCGAGATTAAGATCTGATCTGAGATCAAGAGTTGGACACTTAACCAACTGAGCCACTCAGGCACCCCTCATTGGGAGATTTTTTTACTTACGGATTCAATTTCCTTACTAGCAATTAGTCTATCCAGATTTTCTACTAAATCATGGTTTAGTCTTTCTAAGTTGTAGTTTCTGAGAATTTTTTCCATTTCTTCTAGGTTGTCCAGTTTGTTGGCAGAGTGTTGTTAATTATAGCCTCTTATGATCCTTTGAATTTCTGTGGTTTCAGTGATAGTGTCTCCTTTTTTGTTTATAATTTTGATTTGAATCCTTTTTTTTTTTTTCCCTTGGTTAGTCTAGCTGAAGGTTTACTAATTTTGTTTATCTTTTCAAATAACCAACTCTTATTTTGGTTAATGTTTTCTATTGTTTTTCTGTTCTCTATTTTACTCACTTCTGCTCTAACCTTTATTATTTCCTTTCTTCTGCTAACTGTGGGCTTAGTTCTTTTTTTTTTTCTATCTCCTCGTTCCTTCAGGCAAAGAATTAGCTTGTTTATGTGGGATCTTTCTTACTTCTTAATGTACACATTTATTGCTATGAACTTCCCTCTTAGAACTGCTTTTGCCACATCTCACAACTTCTGGTATGTTGTGTTTACAGTTTTGTTTGTCTAAAGGAACTTTTTAATTTCACCTTTAATTTCTTCTTTGAACCATTGGTTTGTTCCGGAAAGTGTTTAATTACTGTTTATTTCTCCTTTTGGCTCTGTTAGTTTTTGCTTTATGTATTTAGGTGCTCTGATGTTGGGCCCATAAACATTTACAATTATTATATCTTCTTGATTTATTGACTCCTTTATCATTATGTAATGGCCTTTTTTGTCTCTTTTTACAATTGTTAGTTTAAAGTCTGTTTTGTATAAGTATAGCTACCCCTCCTGTTTTCTAGTTACCATTTCCTTGAAAAGTTTTTTCCCATCTTTTCACTGTCAGTCTATGTGTATTCAAGGCTAAAGTGAGTATTTTGTAGGCAGCATATTGTTGGATCTTGTTTTTTTTTTTTTTATATTTATCAGTCATTCTATGTTTTCTAATTAAAGAATTTAATCCATTTATGTTTAAAGTAATATTGATAAGTGAGGACTTATTATTGCCACTTTGTTAATTGTTTTCTGGTTGTTTGTAGATCCATTGTTCCTTGTTTCTTATTCTGATGTGTGCGTGTGTGTGTGTGTGTGTGCGCGCATTGATGTCTTTTTGTATCAGTATGCTTTGACTTATGTTTGTTTGTGTAATTACTACAGTATTTTCCCCTCTCATTACCATGAGGCTTACATAAAATATCTTAAACCTATAACACCCTATTTTAAACTAATAACAACTTCAGTAGAATTCATAAAATTTGTATTTACTTCTCCCCCTCACATTTTAGGTTGTTGCTGTTATACTTTACATAGTTTTTATATTGTGTAACTAACAACAGATTGTTTTGGTTATTTGTGGTGTGCTCCTGTTGTTGTTTTTTTTTTTCAACTTTTAAGTTAGAGTTATAAGTGAATCATGCAACTACCACCATATTGCCAAGTCTAACTATGACTATATATTTACCATTATCAGTGAGATTGATACTAACTTTTTATGTTTTATTTGATGGTAATTAGCATTCTTTTAGTTCCATTCAAAGAATTCCCTTTAGCATTTCTTGTAAGGCAGGCCTTGGTGGTAGTGAGTTCCGTCAGCTTTGTTCCTTTAAGTCCTTATTCCTCCTTTGCTTCTAAAGGACAGCTTTGCCAGGAATAGAATTTTTGGTTGACATTTATTTTCTTTTAATATGTTGAATATGTCATCTCATTCTCTTCTGGCCTGAGAAGTTTCTTTTGAAAAATCAGCAGTTGGTTTTGTAGGGGTTCCCTTATATGTAACTTCTCTCTCTTCTCTCCTGCTCTTAAAAATCTTTCTTTGATTTAACTTTTGACAATTTAATTATAATATGTCTTGGTGTAGCCCTAGCTGGGTTCAACCTAATAGGGATTTTTTGAACCATGTGAATCTGGGTGTCCATTTCTCTCCCTAAGTTTGGGAAGTTTTCAGCCATTATTGCTTTAGGTATTCTTTCTTTCCCTTTGTCTTTCTCTTCTCCTTCTAGAATTCCTGTGATGCAGTTTTCCCCCGATGTGTCATATAATTCCTTTAGGTTTTCTTTACTTTTTTTTCATTCTTTATTTCTTTTTAATTATCAGACTGGGCAATACCTTATCCTCCACATATTAATCTTATTACCTCCAGGTAATGTCTTATCCTCCAGGTCGCTGATCCTTTCTTCTGCGTGGTCAAGTCTAATTTAAACTCTCTTTTGAAATCTTCATTTCAATTGTATTTTTCAACTGTAGTATTTCAGGGTTTTTGTTGTTGTTGTTTTTCATGGTTGCCGATTTCTTGTTAAAGTTCTCATTTTTTTTATGCATTGTTTTCCTCATTTTTTTTAGTTGTAATATGTATTCTTGTGGGCTCATTAAAGTTCCTTAAGAGGATTATTATGAGTTCTTTGTCAGACAGTTCATACATCTTCATTTCTTTTGTTTAAGTTATTGGAGTTCTACTAGTTACCTTTGGTGGATGTCATATTTACTTGATTTTTTGTGATCCTTCATTACTTTATGCTAGTATGTGCACATTTGAGTCATTAGGCTCCTTATTTATTTATTTATTTTAAAGAGTTTATTTATTTATTTGACAGAGAGAAACAGCGAGAGAGGGAACACAAGCAAGGGGAGTGTGAGAGGGAGAAGCAGGCTTCCCGCTGAGCAGGGAGCCCGATACAGGGCTCGATCCCAGGACCCTGGGTTCATGACCTGAGCCAAAGGCAGACGCTTAGCGGCTGAGCCACTCAGCGGCTGAGCCACTCAGGCGCCCCTAGGCTCCTCTTTTAGACTTATAGGTTTGGTTTGGCAGAGGCAATTCTTCACCAGTTAGCTCAGTTTGGGTTTCTGGGTGTCTGCTGATAATATCCTTGGGCAATTGGGGCCTGCTATTATCTGTTTTTGAGTGAGGCACCTGTTTGAGTTCTGAGGACAGGGATGAGAGGGGTGTTCCACTAGTTGGAACAGATGTATAGTATAGTTGGATAGGACTGCTGGCTTGATTCCCTACTCAAATGAGGCTGTAGGATGGCCTCCATAGTTGCCTGGATTCTCTGGTCAGGCTTACTAGATGGTCAGGACTGGGTACTATATTTAGTAGCAGATGGAGCAGGGCAGCAGGACAGGACCTGTACAATTCATTGTTTTGGGGACCTGAATCACGCCAGAGTCATGCACTTAATTTTCTGGTCAGGTGATTCCCTGCTTGGGAGCAGCAGGAGAAGCTGCTCTAAAACTGCCAGTGCTTTTTGCTTGTTGTATTAATTCAAGCCAACCTGTATCCCAAGGTCCCTGATTGAACAGGTTCACTGGCTTTGCTCTACCGAAGTATTAGCTCTGTCTGTCTGCCTCTAGGCTTGAGTGCTGCAGGGCCACAGAGCTACCAGGAGTTGTCTCTATCCCTACTGGTCATATTGGGCCAGAAGACAATTCTTCACAGTGGGTGAGACTGTGATTCATTTTCCTTGCCTTAGTGGGACAGGGAGGGGCTGCTCCAGGCTACTTTCAATTTTGCAAACAGATTCTCTGGTTGGGAGGGGCTGGGAACTTCTCTCTTTTGGTTGTGAATTAATTCCTCTGTCTGTACATTGCATGGGAATGCTGTATGCCTCTCTGCCTAATACTGGCTTTGCTCTAAGGGTTATCAACTTTGCCTACCTGTGTCTTAGCTGGAGTGCCACTGGGTTGTGCTGCTTTCAGTTGTTGCCAGCCCTTCTAGTCAGCTGGGGCCAGAAGACACTTTTTGTGGTGAGTGGGGCTGTGATTTAGCAGCTTGCCTGGGCTTGGGTAAACCAGGCTCTGTCTGAGGCCAGCAAAACTCTTCATTTGAAAATATGAATCAGGCAAATTTGCACCCTGCTGAGTTCCCCGGAATCTGCCCCCCAGCTTCTTTCTTTGGATGAACAAAGCTGCTGGTTGGGATTACTACTTGGTCACTATAGATATGAACACAATCTGCCAAAATTTATGTGCTGGTTGTTGTAAGTCCTTTCTTTTTTTCTCCATCACAATCAGATTTCCAGTGGCTATACCCCACAGATTCCCCTGCAGTCTCCATTATTGTGATATCGGAGTAGGGGCTCCCACAAAGTGACCCTATAGTATTGGGGTTTCCCTGGGTTCTTTTTCCCTACTGGAGGAACTTGAATGTCAGGGAGACCTCTTTGAGTGGTGCTATACTTGTCTAGGGGAGGGGCAATGCAATCTATGTGTAGGCAATTCTTTTAGTCTTCTAATGCAGTTTGTGTTGGTATCTGTGGTGTAGGGGTCTGCTTTAGCCTTACCTCACCTTCTCTCAGTGGTGTCTTGTTCTTGAATAGTTAGTTGTTAGTTATTCTTGTGAAGGGGAGCAATTCCAGAACAACACATGTTACCATCCTGGTGCCATCACTTTCTAGTACAGAGTTAATTTTACAGATATGAAATTTGTATTTTGAAAGTGTTTCCATTTCTTGAGTGTTTTTCTTTTGCTACCGGACACAATAGGAGAAAAATTAGATGACTTTTTGGGTACTAAACAAATAAATACATTAATTAAGTAATTTGAGAGAGAGAGCAAGAGCAGGGGGAGGGGCGGGGAGGAGGTAGAGAATCCCAAGCCGACTTCGCACTGAGTGTGGAGCCCATCACAGGGTCAATCCCATGACCCATGAGATCATGACCTGAGCCGAAATCATGAGTCAGACACTCAACCAACTGAGCCACCCAGGTGCCCCTTTTGGGTACGAATTTAAAGTTCAGTCAAAATTGAAAGATATTTGAGGGACGCCTGGGTTGCTCAGTCAGTTAAGCGTCTGCCTTTGGCTTAGGTCATGATCCCAGAGTCCTGGGATCAAGTCCCAGGTTGGACTTCCTGCTCAGCAGGGAGCCTGCTTCTCCCTTCCCCTCTGCCTCTCTCCCCAGCTTGTGCTCTCTCTCAAATAAAGAAATAAAAATCTTAAAAACAAATTGAAAGATGTTTAAATAATAGATAACTAACTAAGGGGACAGATAATAGTCACTATTCATTAAGTGCCTCCTATATACTGACTCTTTTGCTTAGTACTTTACATGATCTGTATAATGTAATCCTCATATTAATCCTATGAGGTATATAATATTGTCCTCATTTTACAGATGACGAAACTTAAGTCCAAAGAAATTAAAGGATTATATAAATGCCACACAACTAGTAAATGGTAGAACTAGGATTTGAACTAAGGGTTTTCTGGCTCTAAAGCCCATAGTCATTCCATAGCATTGTACTTCTCACAAATGGTGTTAAAAATAGCAGTTTTTAGCCATAGGTTGACTATAGTCATCATGAGAAATCAGCTTGTTCCTGTGTGGGTATGAGAGTCATTGAGGCTTACTGCTGGTTTCTTTCAATTTACTTAAGGGCTTAGTCTCTAGGAGAAGGCAATGTCTTCATTTACTACTTAGAATAATAAATGTGTGCCATACTCACAGAAACATATTATATCTGTTAGGGACCAGCATACACATTTAATGCAGAATGAAAATATGCCCTTTGTTTTGCCCAGCCCATTAATTTTAAAATGCCTAAAGCCCAGAGCAGCCCCGAACAGCTGGAATACTACCTGTTATTCCAAAACAGACATTAAAGTCCTCTCCCTATTTATAAAAAATAAAACCATTCCTCTTTTCTTAACAAGCTTTGTCAGTATAAAAGGAACTAAAATTGATGGCCTGGTGTTCTTTATTATTTTGTACTGAATTCTGCATTATACAGTTGTTATGATGAAATCTTGGGATATTCACAAAAAACAAATGTATTTCCTGCCTCCGGGAACCCTTGTAAAAAACAAACATTTTTATAAAGACATATTCTTGGGCCACACATAATTAATTTTAAGTAATTCAGGGAGTACAAACATAATTTTATATTTTATATAGAATGGTTTTTCTTTTTTCCTTTTTCATCTCTCCTCTTTTTATAAAACAAGTGTTACTAAAGAAAATTGTTAAAATTTCTTAGACTGTTTCCCTTGGATATTTCATTTTCGATGCCTGTTTGAGCCTTTATTCATTTCTACAGTGTGAAGTTGTGCAAATATCAGCAGACTGGATGTCATAGTAATAACACCCAAGTTAGAATTTTATTTTGTGAGAGGAAGTGTCCAGCTCAGTGCCTGATGTATTAGGAACTTCTTAGATGCCTAGCGATTATATTATATTTCTGTTAGCTAAATGACCTTAGATGATTCTCTAGCCTTCGATTTCCTTATCTTAAAAATGTGAGGCTTAAAGATGATTTCGAAGGGTCTTCAGGTAGCTCTGGAATGCCATAGTTTCCACATAGACATGTAAGATCTGATGCAATAAAGCTAAAGTCTGCTCTTCTCTTACAGGTCAAGCTTATTCCTACTTGTTTGCCGTTGATCATTCTGTTCTTCCTATCAGGAGTGCTTTCTTTCCTGACTATTCATCTAAAATCATCCAGTCAGCATTTATTCAGCAATTTCTTCACTGAATAGTTGCTGCGTACATGGTTAAAGTAATGAGTAAAAGTGAAACTTTAGGGGCGCCTGGGTGGCTTAGTCGTTAAGTGTCTGCCTTTGGCTCAGGGCGTGATCCTGGCGTACTAGGATGGAGCTCAGCGTGATCCCGGCGTTGTAGGATCGAGCCCCACGTCAGGCTGTTCCGCTAGGAGCCTGCTTCTTCCTCTCCCGCTCCCTCTGCTTGTGTTCCCTCTCTCGCTGGCTGTCTCTCTCTCTGTCGAATGAATAAATAAAATCTTAAAAAAAAAAAAAAGTGAAACTTTAAATTCTAATGACCCTTTAAAACCTTTTTAAACCTTACTTTCTACATTAATTCTTTCCTAAAAATTCTAGACTGTTTCGATTTCTACACGTTTCATTCCCCCCCCCTTTTTTAAAAGATTTTATTTATTTATTATTTGACAGAGAGAAAGAGGAAGTAGAGGGAGCAGCAGGCAGAGGGAGAGGGAGAAGCAGGCTCCTTACTGAGGAGGGAGCCCGATGTGGGGCTCAATCCCAGGATCCTGGGATCATGGTCTGAGCTGAAGGCAGATGCTTAACTGACTGAGCCACCCAGGTGCCCTATACACTTATTTCCTAATATTTATTGTATTTATCATATTTTTGGTAATTATGTTATATTTTGTGAAAAGAAAATTACATCATACCTTGACTAGCTTATAAAATCTTCCAGAGGAGATGTCATGACATATAATTCTTTTTTTATTTTTCCTAACATGTGGTATAATTTTTCTCTAAGGGTTTATAGAGGTATACCTGCTACTAATAACATGGTAGTTTGAGTCAATAAAGTCCTCAACTATAATAGAAGTATAAAGAAATGGAGGAAGGGAATTCAAAAGGCACTAAAGGTGTTTTGCTAATTTTTAGTTTGTTTGGCTAGTGTGAATATAGGTGGTTTGTAGAAGGACCTTTAATATACATAAAATTTGAAAATAAAGTAATGAGATTGATTTTGTTTTACTTTATTTATTTTTAGAGAGAGAGAGTGTGAGTTGGGGGAGGAGCAGATGGACAGGGACAGGCAGACTCCACATTGAGTGAGGAGCCCAATGCAGGGCTTGATCCTATGACGCTGAGATCATGACCTGAGCTGAAACCAAGAGTCAAGCACTTAACTGACTGAGCCACCCAGGTGCCCCAAGACTGGTATTTTTTAACACTCACTCTAGAACTTGTTAAGCCAAAAGTGCCCACTGAGAATGCTATAAACTTACTTCAATGTTATCACATTTTGAGGGAAGTTACTTTTTTGGAATGAGTTTTTTGTGGCTAGATTTTGATCCAAACACAAATATTACTTTGATTACTTTGTAGTTACCACTTTGTTTGGATTAAAAAAATGATTATATGGGGTGCCTGGATGGCTCAGTCATTTAAGCATCTGCCTTCACCTCAGGTCATGATTCCAGGGTTCTGGGATCAAACACTGCATTGGGCTCCCTGCTCAGTGGGGAGTGTGCTTCTCCCTCTCCCCTCTGGCTTGTGCTCTTTCTCTTGCTCACTCTCTCTCTCTCTCAAATAAATAAACAAAATCTTTTAAAAAAAGATTATATATTCAGCCTGATCAAAGGCCTTTTAAATTAGACTTTGTTCAATTAAATTTTTCCCAAAGGTTGCTGATCAGCCATTATTAAAATATTAATTTATTTCTTACCTCATGGTAAGTAAAATTAAAAAATCAAAAATATGTTTAATTAAGTATGTGACCCACCATAGAATAAATGATACCTCTAAGATCCTAAGATGATGATTTTGTATAAATAATGCTAATTTGGAAGCATGAATTCTACTGTCTTCATTGAAAAATCAATTACTTTAAAGATACCTCTTTGTTCTCTATTAAGTCAATTCACTGTTAAACATAATTCAGAAACATAGCTTCAGAAAGGCACTTTTTAAAAAGGATTTATTCATTTTTTTTGAGAGAGAGAGAGCAGGGGGTGGGGTGGGCAGAGGGAGAGGGAGAGAGAAACTCTCAAGCAGACTCCCTGCTGAGCACAGAGCCCAATGTGGGGCTTATTCTCATACCTTAAGATCATGACCTGAGCTGAAATCAAGAATCAGATGCTTAGCCGACTGAGCAGAGCCACCCAGGCACCCCTGGGGAGGCACTTTTGAAATGGCTGAGTAAGGACCTTTGAAAATTCACTTCTTCATAAAAGCAATGAAGAATACTGGCAAAATGCTCAAAATCAACATTTTTCAGAACTCCAGAAATTAACCAAAGACTTGCAAAAAGAAAAATGGATAAATCTCAGTAAGAACAATAATTTCTGTTGTATTTCGACTTGTTCTACTTGTATCCCCCTGTCCCCAGATCCATAGTAGCCTAGAAAGTCAGTAGTCACACAACCACTGTAACTGTGAGGCCAGAAACTTAAGTTAGCCATCAGTGAAGGGGAAGAATGGATTTAGAGCTGCCCCCAAAGCCCTATCCCCCTTAGATTATTTTCACTATTTGATCTGTCTGTAGCAACATGGAAATCCCCATTCAAAGGACTTGTCTTTATTTGACCAGACTTAGAGCTTCTCAGTGGGAAAGAACCAACTCCAGGGAGTTTATTGAAAATAATCAGCCATAATTGTTTAACATCCCATGTGCTTGAGGCTGTGGTACTAGCTGGAGAAATGAGAGGTTGGCCCAAGACCTTAGAAGAAACATATGGAAAATGAGATGTTTTTAGGGGCCTTTGAAAAGCTCTGATAGATTTCTCAGAGTCCAAACATGTATAGGGCTATGGGCTATGCTCTCATTGGTCCCAAGTTGATGCTGTGCATGAGTAGGAACTGAAGGCTAAAACAGAGTTTTAAAGTGCCAAAACATCAAATAAATAAAGTGCCAAAACATTGAAGGCATAACCCAATACACACACACACACACACACTCTCTGTTACCAAAGGGAAGATAGTGATTCAAGGCATTTAAGAAAATATTTGTCCAAACATTAGCTGAACACTAAGCAGGTACTTCAGTAATTGTATACAAGGATATAGACTTTACATAATTAGTCCAGGAAAGTCATTAAGACATTAACACAGCAGCAGCAACAAAAACAAAAAATGTGAATGATCTCCAGAGTTGCCACGTTATGTTATTTAAAATGTAAAGTTTTCAGTAGATAATTATGAGACATGTAAGGAAACAGTAAAATACAGACCATCCATAGGGGGAGAAACAGTCCCTGAGGATGGCCAGATGCTAGCCTTTTAGACAAAAAATTTGTCAACTAATTTAAAGCTGTTTAAAGAACTAAAGGAAGCTATACCTAAAAGTAAGGGTAAGTATGAGAAAAATGTCTTGCTAAATATAGATTATAATTAAAGAGATAGAAATTATAAAAAAAGAACTAAATAGAAATTCTGGAGTTAGTCCAATAACTAAAATAAAATAAAAAGTCATTAGGCTTAAGAGAAAATTTCAGCAGTCAGAAGAATGAATCAACACACTTGAAGATAGGTCAATTGAGATTATCCAGTCTGAGGAACAGAGAGTAAAAAGTATCAAGAACAAGGAACAGGGCTTCAGACATCTATGAGACAACATCAAATGTACTAGTATATGCATAATGGGAGTTCCAGAAATAGAGGAAAGAAAGTAGCAGAGAATATTTGAAGAAAACTTTCCAAATTTGGTGGGAAACATTAATATACACAAGCAAGAAGATCTACAAACTCTAAGTAATATAAACTCAAAGAAATCCATATCTAGATACATCATAGTTGAGCTGTTGAAAGCCAAATTCAAGAGAGAACTGCAAAGAAGCAAGAGAAAAATTACTCATTGTGTACAATGGATCCTTAATAAGATTAATAGTTACTTCTCCTTAGCAGCCATGATGACCAGAAGGAAGTGGGTGACATATTTAAAGTACTGAAAGATAAAGAATGTCAACTAAGAAGTCTATATTCAGCAAAACTATCTTTCAAAAATTAAGGAGGAATTAAGATATTTCCAGATAAACAAAAATGAAGAGAATTTGTTGCTAGCTGATTTACTATACAACAAATACTAAAGAGAATCTTTCAGGGTAGAATAGAAGGACAATAGATAGTAACCCAGATGTATATAAGGAAACAAAGAGCACCAATAAATGTAACTACAGAGGAAAAGGTGAAAGATATACATGCATTTTTTTTTGGTAACTCTTCTTATCTGATTTAAAAGACAACTGCACAAGTAAAGGCAGGTCTTATTTTTCCCACAAACTCTTCCTCCCTTATTTTATTCATATTTCCAAAATTATTTCACCTTTGGAATTATGGTGAATAAATATAGTTCCATCTTCTAGCTGCACTGCCTGACCATACTCTCAGTGCAAACTGTTCTCTGCTTAAGAACAATACTTACATTTACATGCCATGTCTTCTAAGTAAGTTCTGATAGCTCAGCAACAAGAGTCAATAAACCATTAAACACATTATAAAAACCTAAAAAAAAGACAACTGCATGGAGTAGTAATTATACAGTTATAATGTATAAAGATGTAATTTGTATCAATAATGTAAGAGCTAAAACTATGAAACTCTTAAAAGAAAACATAACATCAGATTTATGTGATCTTGGCTAAGTAATTGTTTTTTAAAGATGACACCAAAATCACAAGTGGCAAAACAAAAAATGTAAATAAAGTGGACTCCATCAAAATTTAAAGCCTTAGTGTTTGTTGGAGGAGGCCATTGAGAGGGCAAAACTGTTAGTTGACCCTTAAGCTGGACTCAGACAGCAGGAGACTCTTTACTGCCTTCCCTGTCCTTGGAGTGCTCTTTTTGCTTGCCTTTCCCATGCTAGAAGCTGCCCCAAGGACATAGCCTTGAGATAGTACTGTGGTGTTGAGAACACCTGGACAGTATATGTGACTGAACTCAGAATTAAAGCCTCTATATAAACTTTTACATAGGCAGGCAATATGGAGATTTACTTGTCTTGTGGCTACCGAAGCCAAGTCTTGTAAGTGAGTTCCCTTGCTTATTAAAACCACCACCTACCTTCTGAAGTGGTCTGCTTCTTTCTTCTGGCTCTTCTGGCTCTCTGTGTATGGGGCCAGTTTGTGAGCTTACGATTAAGTGAGCCAGCCAGGAGACTGAAGAAATGGGCCTTGGGAAAGAGGCATCTGCAGGGGAGATCCTGAGTTGGCCATCAACCTCTATGTGGGGAGGGGCAGCCCATATGTTAGATGCTAGTGGACCATTGTGTGAGTACAGGGACACCCTAAAAATGCTGGGTAGTTTAATGAGGTTGTTTGAGAAACTGCACTATGGCAAAGAAACAAATGGCTGCTGCAATGGGCTGACCTCTACTGTGGGTAGTTTGGCTGGCTGCCAATGTCTAGCTAGAAGCTGATGCTCAAGTTAGAAAGTTGAGAGAAGCGCTGAAGTTAGAGAAGGATATGCAGTTGTCCACTCCTCTGCTAGCTTCAGGATTGACAGACAAGGTGGAAGAGCAGAATGATAAGTTGGAGACCATAGCATGCCATTTGGCAAAGCAAGGAGAGCATAGGCTGTTGCATAAGTTTTGAGTGCTTGTGACAAAGCCTGATTAGGATGCTAACAGGTAGAATCCCTGGGAAAGTAATGAGAGCAAAGGGGGAGGATATTGTGGTGATTGACAATTAAATGGACAGAGTGCTCTATGCTGGCTGCCCCTTAATATAGCTAACATCATTCTCAACAGTGAAAGACTGAAAGTTTTCTCTCTAACATTAAGTGGAAGACAAGGATGCCTATTCTCATCACTCCTATTCAACATAGTACTGTAAGTCCTGGCCAAGGAATTAGGTAGAAAAAGAAATAAAAGGCATCCAAAATGGAAAAGAAGTAAAATTGTTTCTGTTTGCAGATGATATGATCTTATATATAGAAAATCCTAAGGGATTTCTATATGTAAAAATCTGTTTCACCTACTAAACAAATTGACTAAGTAGCAGGATACTCAAAAATATACAAAATTTAGTTTCATTTCTATACACTAAGAATGAACTATCTGAAAAAGAAATTAAACAATCCCCAAAACAATTCCACTTAAATAACATCAAAAACAATAAAATTCTTTGGAATAAGTTATAATGAAAACTATAAGACATTGATGAAACAAATTGAAGACACAAATAAATTGAAAGATACCTCGTGCTCATGTATCAGAAGAATTCATGTTGCTAAAATGTCCATACTGCCTGTATCCATCTATACAATTAATGCAATAGCTATAAAAATTCCAATGAAATTATAACAGAAACAGAAAAAAAAATTCTATATTTAGAGTGGAATATATGTCCCCCCCCCCCCCGATATACCCCATGCAATCCTGAGGAAGAACAAAGCTGGGTATCACACTTCCTGATTTCAAACTTTACTATTAAGGTATTGTAGTCAAAATAGTATGATATTGGCATAAAGACAGATACATTCAAGAGCTTAGAAATAAACATATGCATATATGGTCAGTATTTGACAAGGAAATCAAGAATACTCATGGGCAAAGGATAGTCTCTTCACTAAAGGGTTCTGGGAAAACTGATTATTCACATGGAGAAGAATTAAATTGGAACCCTATCTTACACCACTTACAAAAATTAACTTGAAATGGATTAAAGACTTAATCATAAGACCTATAACTAAAAATTCCTAGAAGGAAACATAAGGGAAAATCTCCTTGACATTGGTTTTGGCAATGACTTTTTGGATATGACACCAAAAGTGCAAGCCACAAAGGTAAACATTAACAAGTAGGAACATCAAACTAAAAACCTTTGCAGAGCAAATGAAGCCATCATCAAAATGAAAACCAACCTCTATGGAATGGGGCAAGAATTTGCAAACCATCTATCTGTTAATATCCAAATGCATAAAGAACCCATACAACTCAATAGCAAAAAACCAAATAATCCAATTAAAAATGGACAGAGGATCTGAATAGACATTTTTTTTCCCAAAGAAGACACACAAATGGCCAATAGGTACATCAAAAGGTATTGAACATCACCAATTATCAAGAAAATGCAAGTCAAAACCACAATGAGCTATCTCCTCATACCTGTTAGAATGGCTATCATCAAATAAGCATGAGATAATAAGTGTTGAGGAGTATATGGGGGAAAGACAATTGTGCACTGTTGGTGGTATATAAATTGGTACAGCCAGTACTGAAAACAGTATGGCGGTTCTTAAAAAAGTTAAAGTAGAACTATCCTATGATGTAGCAATCTCACTTCTGAGTATGTATCTGAAGGAAAGGTAATTACTATCTCAAAGGGATATCTCCACCCCCATGTTCATTGCTGTATTATTTACAGTAGCCAAGACATGGAAACAACCTAAGGGTCTGTTGATGGATAATGGATAAAGGAAATGTGGTATATCTATGTAAAATGGACTATTATGCAGCCATGAAAAGAAGGAAGTCCTGCCTCTCATGACAACATGGAATGATGTGAGGGAATTTTATTGAGTGAAAGAAGTCAGATAGAGAAAGACACATATTGTATTGTCTCATTTATATATGAAATTTTAAAAAGCTAACTTACAAAGAGTAAAATTGTGGTTGCCAGAGACTGGTTCCCAGCTGAAGGAAATGGGGAAAGTTGGTAAAGGGGTACAAACTTCCCATTATAAGATGAATAAGTTCTGGGGATCTAATATACAACATGGTGATTATAGTTAACAAATACTCTAGTATATACTAGGAAGTCGCTAAGAGCATAGATCCTGAATGTTTTGAACATACACATATGCATGCGCGCGCACACACACACACACACAGTAATTATGCGAGGGGATAGAGGCATTAACTAACTTTACTATAGTAATCGTTTTGCAATGTATATGTGTAACATTCGTTGTGTTGTACACCTTAAACTTATACAAGGTTGCATGTCAATTATATCAAATATAGTGGGGGAAACCCTGTATAATTAATTAAACTCATTTGTCCAAAGAAGATGTACAAATGACCAGCAAGTCCATAGAAAAATCCTCATCACCATTAGTAATTAGCAAAATGCAGATCAAAACTGCAATGAGATGTGGCTTGACACTCAGTAGGATGGTTATAGTAAAAAAGACAAATAATAAATGTTGACAAGGATGTGGAGAAATTGGAACTCTTGCACATTACTGGTGGGATTGTAAAATCATGAAGCCACTTTGGAAAACAAGTGTTTTCTCAAAATGTTGAACATAAGACCAATATGTCCTAGCAGTTCCAATCCAGCTGTATACCAAAGAGAAATGAAAAAAATATGTCCACACATAAACTTGTATTTGAATGTTAAGAGTGGCATTAATCATAATAGTCAAAAAGTGGAGAGTCCAATGTCCATCAGCTGAATAATGGATAAATAAAATATGGTATATCCATAAAATGGAATATTATATGGTAATAGGAAAGCAATAAAAAGAAAGCACTGATACATGCTACAATATATATGTACCTTGAAATATTATCTAAAATGAAAGAAATCAGTCACAAAAGAGCAGATACTACATAATTTCATCTATATAAAATGTCCAGAGTGGGCAAATCTGTACAGACAGAAAGTTGATTTGTGTTTGCCAGTGGTTGTGGTGAGTGACTACCAGTGGGTGCAGGGTTTCTTTATGGGTTGATGAAATTTTTCAAAAATTACTGGTGATGAATACACACAGCTTTGTGAATGTACTAAAACCCAATAAGGGGCTCCTGCATGGCTCAGTCGGTTAAGCATCTGACTCTGGATTTCAGCTTTGGCATAATCTCAGGTTGTGAGATTGAGCCCTGTGTCAGGCTCCCCACTCAGTGCGGGAGTCTGTTTGTCCCTCTCGCTCTGTTCCTCCCCCCACTTGCACGCTCTCTGTCTCTCTCAAATAAATAAATGAAATCTTAAACCCAATGAATTATCCACTTTAAAAAGGTGAATTTTATGTTATGTGAATTATGTATCAGTACAGCTGTCACTAAAAAAACCCCATAACTATAGATATTTTTCCACTTTATTGATTTAATTTTTGCATTAAGTGAATCAGTAAATAAGATCTGATACTAATTTCTGGGAAATCTCAGACACATATTTTTTCTTAGTATCACAAAATACAAATTACATACTCTATCTGCCTTTAGATGCATAGATATCAATATTAAGTTTCATTATTATTAGCATCTTAATTTCCCCATTCTTCCTATATTCTCAGTCCTACTTAAGAGTGTCACTGTCCTCCCAGATGTTCAATCTAGAAACCTGAAATCCAGCAAGAGTCAATGTCAAAGCCAAAAAATTTCTTCCTCATTGATGTCTCAGTTCTGCCCCTTACTCCCATTCTCTGCCTTTTTTTGAAGCTTCCTCTTCTTTTTCCCGAATGTTGCAGTAACTTCTTTACATAATTTACTGCCTTTTGTTTCTATTTTCTTTGACCCATCCTTCTACATAAGTTATGTCACCACCTTGCTGATAAAAAGTCTCACCGTTTTGGCCTGGAATTGAAGGCCACTTGCAACTTAACCTCAGTTTGCCTTTGCTTATGGGTTCTCCTCTCTCTCTCTCTCTGGCTCCCCTTTTCTTACTTAATCATATTTAATTCTTCATTACAAAACATATAAATGCCTACTTTGTATTGTGCAGTAGGGATAGAAAGATGGATTTGTTCTTCTCTTGATACATTTTCTAAAACTTACCTTTTACTTAAGGCTCACTTGTTTACTCTGACCAGTTTACTCAAACAAAGGAGTATTTCCCTTTGTTGGATAGCACTGCCTTCTCCTGCCACCTCCAAAAGACACCTTCCTGTTAAATTTTAGTACTCATAGTATCTCACTCAAAGGTTGTTCTAAACATTACATGAGATAATGTATATACACTCTTCAGTACAGAGCCTGTAATTAGCTGCTCCTTTTCTCCTCTCATCATTCTCTTCATTCTCCTCTTCTTCCTTCTCCTCCTCCTCCGATTTATTAAAATTCTTTTCTTATGTATGGCCTGGATCTAACGTTACTTCTTTTGAGAAGCCCTTTCCCACAAACTGCCTCCCCTGCATCCTACTATCGTTTGTGTTCCCATGGCAGTATACAGAAGGAAATCATTTATTATGACACCATGACACTTAACTGATTATCTTAGTACCTTTGTATTTTTCTCCACAGCTGGACTTCGATTTCCTTGAATAGAAGGAAAATTTTTGTATGGTCAAAATTAGCAGTGTCTGGCATATAGTAGGAATTCAATATACAGTTCCTAAATTAGGTTTAAAATAATTTTGGATCAAGTTGCTTAAAAATAGGGTAGGATTACTTCTAATAGAAAGCGTGAGTTAAAAAATGACAGTCTTCCTCTTTACCTTAGATGATAATTATGCAAAAACTGTATTTGTGTCATAGCACTAAAAATGCCATTAAAGCAAAGTTTAAGGCTTTTCTATTGGCTGCAATGATAGGCAATTATCTTCATATCATCATATGGATCTAGCATAAGGTCTTGTATGATGTAGTGAATAGCCAATATTTATTGGATGGATGAATGGATGAATGAATGAATGAATATATACTGTGGAAGTATAATCCAAAGATCTTTTCTCTGGAAATGATTATCCTTATTATATTGCAAGTATCCTCTGAAAAAATAAGATGAATTGAATTTGGTTCATTTTGCCAGTGGGATATTTATATTCATAAAGAAGTGATTTGATTATATATCAATTTTTCATGATTAATAATTTAATAGTGAGTGATTTTCTCATTAGATACTTTTTCCATGCTATATTACATAAATGACAGTAACAATCTATGAAATTGAAGTATATTGGAAAAGTAATTTTAATACCAAATAAACTATTAATAAGGAGTCCCTACTGAATTATATTTTAAAATATCTGCAAATTATAAAGCATTACACATATTAGAAAAAAATTAGTTTGAGTGTAGAAGCAGGACTATACATTTTTTCTGACCTATTGGTTTCTTCTTAAGCTTTGCAATGAAATAAGTTTCCCTAGCCAGTCAGAAGTGTAAATAAAGAGCCCTCAGGGTGCCTATATATTTTACATTTAGCCAGGATGCTGCACAAGTAAAACAAAAGGACTTGCTACTGAATCAAAGTGATTAAATGTAACAATACATAGATTAGGCAACAAATAACCTATTAGGCAGAGAGAATGCTTAAGTGAACATTTTTGTTAGAAAGTAAATTTTAAATTTACTTTAAATGTTAAACTATTCATTGCTGCCATTGGTCTATTTATTTAGTTCAGTCTTGCTATTTGGTTAAGACCATTTTGGAGTAAAATGTATTTGACAGGCTTCCCGTTTTTTTCTGAAAGTATAATGAACTGAAATTGGTAATGGAAGAAAAAAAGCAGAAAGAATGGTGGAGGGAGGATAATGTTGAAAATGTGAAAAGTGAAAATGTGTAAAATTAGTATACTTTTATAATAAGACATTATTTAACACATTATTTATACAATAATCATGTGATAGTAAGTTTTGGGTAACTTTTATAAATGTTGTCAATGAAAGGGTGCCTGGGTGCCTCAACTGGTTAAGCATCCGACTCTTTGTTTTGGCTCAGGTCATGATCTCAGGGTCATAGTAACAGTGGATCCAGCTCCTTGCTCAACATGGAGTCTGCTTGAGATTCTTTTCCTCTCCCTCTGCCTCTCCCCCCACTCGCACCCATGCACACACGTGTGCGCTCTGTCCCTCAAATAAATAATTAAAATCTTCTAAAAAAGTGTTGTCAGTGAATGGAATTCTTTTTGTTTTTCTCTCTTTTTCACTCTCACCTTTTCTTATTTTTGTCCTACCACCTCTCCCAGTGCATCTTGTAAGTGTAGGGTAGGTGAAAGAAAATTAAGTCAAAAATTTGAGCAAGTTATTTAATCATTTGGCATTCTTAGATGTTCAATTAGGAGGTAAGATTTAAAGATTTTATAGATTTTTTCTAAGTTCAAAAGGTTATTGTTTGTGTAATCTACTAACAGACTGATCCTAGTTTCAGGAAGTCTTGGTGTTGCTTAGACTCTAGGTTTAATAATTGACTCACCATTATTTGGTGTACAATATAGGATACCCAGCAATGTCATTTATTTATCATAGATCCTACATGTCAGCTTTTCTAGTTACTGCCCCAGAATCAAACAGTTGAGGACTCAACACCTCATTGAATTCTCCAGGAAAAAAAAAAAAAAAAAAAAAAAAAAAAAAATATATATATATATATATATATATCTCACATATTTTTTTATCCATTCTCTGTTGATGGACATTGAAGTTACTTCCACGTTTTGGGTATTGTAAATAATGCTGTGATGAACATGGAGTTTCATGTGTCTTTTCAAATAAATGTTTTTATTTTCTTTGGATAAATACTTAGAAGTGGAATCCTGGGTTATATGGCAGATCTTTTAAAAATTTTCTAAGGAAACTCCATGCTGTTTTCTGTAGTGCTTGTACCAATTTATATTGTGCCAACAGTGTATGAAGTTTCCCTTTTTTTTTCACATACTCCTCAACACTTGTTATTTTATGCTTGTTTGATAAGAGCCATTCTAACAGGGATGAGGAAATAGCTCATTGTGGTTTTCATTTGCTTTCTCCTAGTGGTTAGTGGTGTTGAGCATCTTTTCATGTGTCTGTTGGGCATCTGTATGTCTTCTTTGGAAAAACATGTAATAGGTTCTCTACCCATTTTTTAAAAATTGGTTTCTTTGTTTTTAAGATATTAAATTATATGAGATCTTTATATAGTTTTGATGTTAACTCCCATCAGAAATATCATTTGCTTGCATCTTTTTTCATTCAATAGGTTGCATTTTGTTTTGTTGATGGTTTCCTTTGTTGTGTAAATTTTTTTAGTTTGATGTAATTCTATTAGTTTATTTTTGCTTTAATTTTCTTTGCCTGTGGAGACAGATAAAAAAAAATATATTGCCAAGACCATGTCTAAGTTTACTGCCTATGTTTTCTTCTACGAATTTTATCGCTTCAGGTCTTAAATTTGTCTTTAAGCCATCTTGAGTTTATTTTTGTATATGGTATAAGAAAGGGGTTTAGTATCGTTCTTTTGCATGTAGCACTTCAGTTTTCCTAGCACCATTTATTAAAGAGATTGTCTTTTCCCCATTGTTTATTCTTACCTCCTTCATCATAGGTTAATTGACCATATAAGTGTGGTTTATTTCTGGGCTCTCTATAATGTTCCATTGATCTATGTGTCTATTTCTATATATTGATATTGTGCAACTGTGTGGTATCCTGCAACTTTATCAAATTCATTTGTTAGTCTTGATAATTATTTGTTGGAGACTTTAGGGTTTTCCATATGTAGTATCATGTTATTTGCAAATAGTGACAGTTTTACTTCTTACTTTCCAATTTGGATGACTTTTATTTATTTTTCTTGCCCAATTGCTATGGCGAGGATTACCAATAATACTATGTTGAATAAAAGTGGCAAGAGTCAGAAATCTTAAGTTGTTCCTGATTTTAGAGGGAAAGCTTTCAGCTTTTCATCATTGAATATGATATTAGGTGTGCATTTTTCAGTATGGCCTTTATTATGTTGAGATGTGTTTCCTTCCCCCCTTTGTTTAGAGTTTTTATCATAAACAGATGTTAAATGATCTCAAATGCCCTTTCTGCATCTATAATCATATGATTTTTATCCTTTGTTTTGTTAATTAGTATATTATGTTTTTTAATTTGCACATATTGAACCATATTTGCATCCGTGGAATAAATCCCACTTAATCATGCCGTATAATTTTTTTAATGTATTGTTGAATTTGGCTTGCTAATATTTTGTTGAAGATTTTTGTATTTATATTAATCAGGCGTACTGGCCTATAATTTTCTTTTTTCATGGTGTGTTTGTCTGATTTTGGTCTTAGGGTAATGCTGGTCTCATAGAATTAGTTTGGAAGCAGTCCTTAATCTTCAATTTTTGAGAGTAATTTAAGATATTAAGTCTTTAAATTTTGGGTAGAATTCACCTGTGAAGCTGTGTGTTCCCTGACTTTTGTTCACTGGGAATTTTGTGATCACCAATTCAATTTCAGTTCTAGTAATTGGTGTGTCCACATTTTGTATTTCTTCCTGATCAGTATGGAAGACTGTATCTAGGAATTTGTGCATTTTTTGTCTTCCAATTTGTTGGTTTATAATTATTTATAGTATTCTCTTTGGACTTTTGTATTTTTGTGCTATTGGTTATAACTTCTTTCTGATTTTATTTACTTGGGTGTTCTCTCTTATTTTTTTATGAGTTTGTCTAAAGATTTGTCAGTTTTGTTTATTTTTTCAAAGAACCAGCACTTAGTTTCATTGATCTTTTTTATTGTTGTTTTATTTATAACTAATGATACATCACCATAACAAACAAAATAATAACGAAGAAGTTTGAAGTATTGTAAGAATTATCAAAATGTGACAGAGAGACACAAATGAGCAAACGGTGTTGGAAAAGTGGTGCCAATAGATTTACTTGATGGAAGGTTTCAATGAACTTTCACTTTGTAAAAAAATGCTGCATTTGTGAAGCACAATAAAGTGAGGCACAATAAGATGAAGTATGCCTATATTTCCTTCCTTCTACTAAATTTGGGCTTTGTTTGTTCTTTTTCTAGTTCTTTTAGGTGGAAGGTTAGATTACATATTTGTTTTTTTCTTGTTGTTTGAGGTAGGCCTGTGTCGCTATACACTTTACTCTTAGAACTGATTTTTTTTTGCTGTGTCACATAGATTTTGGAATGTTGTGTTTTATTTTCATTTGTCTCAAGGAATTTTTTTTTTTTTTTAGATTTTATTTATTTGAGAGAGTGAAAGAGCATGTGAGTGAAAGAGAGCAGGAGCAGGGGGAGAGGCAGAGGGAAAGGGAGGAGCAGACTCCACACTGAGCAGGGAGCCTGATGTGGGGCTTGATCCCAGGACCATGGGATCATGACCTGAGCCAAAGGCAGGCACTTAACTGACTGACCCAACCAGGCTCCCCTCAAGGTATTTTTAAAAATTTTCTCTTTGATTTTTTCATTGGCCCATTTGTTGTTTAATCTTCACGTATTTGTGGGTTTTTTTTCAGTTTTCTTCTTATAATTGATTTCTAGTTTCACAGCATTGTGTGAAGAAAAGATTCTGGATATGATTTCAATATTTTTTAATTTGTTGAGATTTGTTTTATAGCCTAACGTGATCTATCCTACAGAATGTTCCATGTGGCTTTGAAAAGAATGTGTATTCTGCTGTTTTTGGATGGAATGTGTTGAATGTATCTGTTAAGTTCATCTGGTCTAATGTGTCATTCAAAGCCACTATTTCCTTATTGATTTTCTGTCTGGATGATCTATCCATTGTTGTAAATGGCATGTTAAAGTCCCCTACTATTATGGTATTACTGTCACTTTCTCCCTTTATTTCTGTTAATATTTGCTTTATATATTTAGATGCTTCTAGTTGGGTGCATATTTACCATTTTTACATACTCTTGTTAGATTGATCCCTTTATCATTACATAATTCTCGTCTTTGTCTTTATTACAGTCTCTTTTAAAGTCTATTTTCTGTGATATAAGTATCACTGCCTTTTTTTTTCCTGCTTGTATTTGCATGGAATATCTTTTCCCATCCTTTCACTTTCAGTATGTATGTGTTCTTGAGTCTGAAGTGAGTCCCTTGTAGGCAGCATATAGATGGGTCTTGTTTTTCATTTATTTAGATACCTGTGTCTTTTGATTGAAGCATTTAGTGTAGTTACATTTAAAGTAATTAATAATGGGTATGTACTTTTTGCCATTTTATTGTTTTCTGGGGTTATTTATTTTTTGTAGTTTGTTTCTTCTCTTTTTTTCTTCCCTTGTGGTTTGATGATTTTCTTTAGTATTATGCTTGGATTCCTTTCCCTTTATTTTTTGTGTATCTATTATAAATTTTTGGTGTTGTTACCATTTGGTTCAGATATAGTATCTTATGTATATAGCAGTTCATCGTAATTAATTAATGAATTTCGATTTATTTTTATTTAAAAATTTTTCTTTGTCAGAACACTTGTTTCAGTTACAACAAAGAAAATACAAATAGAATTGAAAAATGAAACATTTTTAAATCAACAAAATCCTAGATTGTATATCGTAATACAGATTCATTGCTATGTGCTTCAAGAAATGTTTGCATGTAGTTTTTTCACTTTTCCCATTCCTTATTTCACCCATTCCCCCACCTACCTCCCCTCATAGCCATCAGTTTGCTTTTTGTGGTTAAAAGTCTATTTCTTTGTTTGTCTCTCTGATTCTTTTTTCCTTTGCTTGTTTGCTTTATTTCTTAAATTTCACATGAGTGAAATCATATGGCATTTGTCTTTCTCCAACTGACATATTTCACTTAGTATTGTACTCCTCAGCACTATCCATGTTGTTACAAATGGCAAGATTTCATTCTTTCTGATGGCTGAGTAATATTTATATTTGAGTGTGTGTGTGTGTGTGTGTGTGTGTGTGTGTATACACACATACCACATCTTTATCCATGCATTGGTCCATGGATAGTTGGCTGCTTCCATAGTTTGACTATTGTAAATAATGCTGTAATAAAAATAGGGGTGCATGTATCCCTTTGAATTAATGTTCTTATATTTTTTTTCTGTAAATACCCAGTAGTGTGACTATTGGATTGTAGGGTAGTTCTAATTTTAACTTTTGAGGAACCTCCATACTTTTTTCCAGAGTGCCTGGACCAGTTTGCATTCTTACCAACAGTGGACAACGGTTCCTTTTTTTCCACATCCTTATCAACACTTGTTGTCTCTTGTATTGATTTTAGCCATGTTTTGACAGGTGTGAGGTGATGGCTCATTGTAGTTTTCATTTGTACTTCCTTGATGATTAGTGATTTTGAACATCTTTTCATGTGTCTTTTGGCCATCCATATATTTTCTTTGGGGAAATGTCTATTCATGTCTTCTACCCATTTTTGATTAGATTATTTCATTTTTGCATATTGAGTTGTATCAGCTCTTTATATATTTTGGAAACTAACCCTTAATTGGATATGTCACTAGCAGATACCTTCTCCCATTCTGTAGGTTGCCTTTTTTTCATGATTGTTTCCTTCCCTGTACAGAAACTTTTTATTTTGATGTAGTCCCAATAGTTTATTTTTGCTTTTGTTTTCCTTGCTTCAGGAGACATTGCTAGGAGGAAATTGCTACAGCCTGTGTCAAAGAAGTTATTGCCTGTGTTGCCCTCTACGATTTTTATGGTTTGAAGTCTCAAATTTAGGTCTTTAATCTATTTTGTATTTATTTTTTTGTTTGTTGTAAGAAAGTATCCAGTTTATTCTTCTGCATGTTGCTGTCCAGTTTTTCCAGTGCCATTTGTTGAAGGGACTGTTTTTTTTTTCCCCATTGTATATTCACTTTTCCTTTGTTGAAGATTAACTTGACCATATAATTACGGGCTTATTTCTGAGTTTTCCATTGCGTTCTACTGATCTATGGCAGTACCATACTGCTTAAGTGCTACCACTTTGTAATATAACTTGAAATCTGGAATTATGATACCTCCAGTTTTTTTTTTTTTTCCTTTTTCAAGATGGCTTTGCCTATTTGAAGTCTTTTGTGGTCCATGCAAATTTTAGGATTGTTCTAGTTCTGTGAAAAATACCATTGGTATTTTGATAGGGATTACACTAAATGTGTAGATTTCTTAGGTTAGTGTAGACATTTTAACAATATTTGTTCTACCAACCAATGAGCATGGAATGTCTTTCCATTTCTTTGTATCCCATCTTCAATTTTTTTCATCAGTGTTCTGTAGTTTTCAGAGTACAGGTCTTTCACCTCTTTGGTTAAGTTTATTCCTAGATACTGTATTGTTTTTGGTGCAATTGTATGTAGGATTTTTTTTTTAAATTTCACTTTTTGCTGCTTCATTATTAGTGTATAGGAATGCAGCAGATTTCTGTACATTGATTTTGTATTCTGTGACTTGACTTTACTGAAGTCATTGATCAGTTCTAGTAACTTTTCAGTGGAGTCTTTGGGTTTTCTATATATATCATCATGTCATCTGTAAGTAGTGAGAGTTTTACTTCTTCCTTACCAATCTGGATGCGTTTTATTTCTTTTTGTTGTCTGATTGCTCTGGTTAGAATTTCTAGTACTATGTTGAATAAAAGTGCTGAGCTGAGAATGGACATCCTTGTCTTGTTATTGACCTTAATGGAAATGCTGTCAGTTTTTCACCATTGAGTATGAGGTCTGCTGTGGGTTTTTCACACAAGGCCTTAACTATGTAGAAGCAGTTTCCTTCCAGACCTCCTTTGTTGAGGGTTGTTTTTTTAAAAATCATGAATGGGTGTTTATAGCAGTGTATTTTAAACTGGTGATTGCTTAAGTTTTCAAATGCATTCTAAAAGCACTGCATTTTTGCTAGCTTCCTTTCCCCCCATATGTTTTAGGTTTTTGCATCTTTTTATTTTGTGTATTCCTTAACTAATTATTATAGAAGTTGTTGATTTTACTACTTTTCTCTTTTAACCTTTATACTAGTTTTATATGTGGTTGATATACAACCATTACTATATGTTTGCCTTTACCAGTCAGATTTTTTTAAAATGTATTTTCGTATTTCTAGTTATGGCCTTTTCTGCTTGAGGAAGTTATTTTAATATTTATTGTAAAGTTGATTTAGTGGTGATGAACTTCTTTAACTTTTGTTTGCCTGGGCAACTCTTACCTCCCTCTTCTGAATGATAATCTTGCCTAGTAGATTATTCTTCATTATAAGTTTTTGTCCTTCAGTACTTAATATACCACTATGTTCTAACCTGCCAGGTTTCTGCTGAAAAACCAGGAGATAGTCTTATGGTGGTTCCCTTATATGTAAATAAATGCTTTTCTCTTGCTGCTTTTATGGCTCTCTATCTGTAATTTTTGACATATTAATTATAATGTGTCTTGGTGTGGATCTTTTTGGATGGCTGTGGATCCCAAAAGATGACTTTTGGGACTCTCCGTGCTTTCTGTACCTCCGTGTCTGTTTTCTTTTCTAGGTTAGGGATTTTTTAGGTATTATTTCTTTAAGTTTTCTGCCCTTTTCCTTCTCTATTCTCCTTTTGGGACCCACGTAGCAAGAATGTTAGGACACTTGGTGTTGTCTCACAGGCCCCTTAACTGTCCTCATTTTTTTCAAACTCTGTTTTCTTTTTGCCATTCAGTTTGTATGATTTTCCACTATCCTGTCTTTCTGATTGCTGATTTGTGCTTCTATGTCATCTAATCTGATACGTATGCTCTCTGACATATTTTTCATTTTTGTTATTGTATTCTTCATCTCTTATTGGTCCTTTTTTATACTTTCTATCTCTGTTGAAGTTCTCACTGTGTTTATCCACTCTTTTTCTGAGTTTGGTAAGCATCTTTATGATCATTACTTTGAACTCTTTATTGGGTAGAATGCTTATCTCCCTTTCATTAAGTTCTTTTCTAAGGTTTTTGCCTTGTTTTTTTCATTTTTAACATATTCTTCTGCCTCCTCATTTTGTCTAACGTGCTGTGTTTATTTCTATGTGTTAGGTAGTTCAGCTGTGTCTCTTGGTCTTAAGAAGTAGCCTTATGTAGGAGATGTACTGGGGGTTCAGAAATGCAACCACTTCTGGCAACCAGAGCCAGGTGTTTCAAGGGCATCCTCTTTGGGGTGGATACACCCTCTGTTGTGAAAGGGCTACGACTGCTGCAGGTGCATTGATGAACAGGCTGGTCCCTGGCTCAGGGAGGTGTGAGGCCCAGTCATGACTGCTACAGGTGTGCTGGTTTTGGGAGGTAGCCTGCCAGTATTGCTGGCTGTAAGGCTCAGATGTGACTGTTGTGGGTACATGTACGGACAGGGTTATCATCCTGTCATCTGCAAGGCCTGGCCAAGGTATAGGGTGGTGCATGGCTCTCAGCGGGGCCTGCTACTTGGTGTTAGCATTCTAGAGGGAGAATTCCAAAATGCTACCTATTAGTGCCAGGATTATCATGGCAGAATGATATATCAAAATGGCTACTACCATTGTCTCAGTTCCCAAGTAGAAGCCTAGTACCCTCCTATCTATCTAGCGGGTACTCCCGGGGGCAATTTTCAATTTTGCAGTTTTTGTGCTGATTTCTGGGTTGAGTGTTTTTGCATATGAGCACTTTAAGAGTGGGTTTTTCTGGGGCGCCTGGGTAGCGCAGTCGTTAAAGCGTCTGCCTTCGGCTCAGGGCGTGATCCTGGCGTACCGGGATCGAGTCCCACATCGGGCTCCTCCGCTGGGGGCCTGCTTCTTCCTCTCCCACTCCCCCTGCTGTGTTCCCTCTCTCACTGGCTGTCTCTCTGTCACATAAATAAATAAAATCTTTAAAAAAAAAAAAAAAAAAAAAAAAGAGTGGGTTTTTCTTTCCTTATAGTTTTATAGTTTTCCTGAATATATTCCCCATTTTTTTAAATTAACATATAATGTATTGTTTGTTTCAGAAGTACAGGTCTATGATTCATCAGTCTTACACAATTCACAACACTTACCATAGTACATACCCTCCCCACTGTCCATTACCCAGCCACCCCATCCCTCCCACCCTCCTTCACTCCAGCAACCCTCAGTTTGTTTCCTGAGATTAAGAGTCTCTTATGGTTTGTCTCCCTCTCTGGTTTCGTCTTGTTTCATTTTTTCCCTCTCTTCCCCTATGATCCTCTGCCTTATTTCTCAAATTCCACATATCAGTGAGATCATATGATAATTGTCTTTCTCTGATTGATTTATTTCACTTAGCATAATACCCTCTAGTTACATCCACATTGTTGCAAATGGCAAGATTTCGTTTTTGATGGCTGCATAATATTCCATTGTGTGTGTGTATCTATCTATCTATCTATCTATCTCTATATCTATCTATATCTATATCTATATCTATATCTATATCTATATCTATATCTATATCTATCTATATCACATCTTCTTTATCTGTTCATCTGTCAGTGGACATCTAGGCTCTTTCCATAGTTTGGCTATTTTGGACATTGCTGCTATAAATGTAGTGATCCAAAGGGGCACATGCACCCCAATGTTTATAGCAGCAATGTCCCCACTGGTTTTTAAAGCTAGGAGTTTTGGAAGATTATCTCCTGGCCTGTGTAGGATCTAAGTGTTAGCGTGCCTCAGTGGAACTTGAATCTCTTGCCCCTCAGGGAAAAGTTGTGTACATTTGAGATCCTGCCTGACTGTTGAACACTGTCTCTGGGGTATGTTTTTTGTTTTGCTTTGTTTTAGCAAGACCATATATCTTCCTCTTCTACCCATCTCAGTATCATACCTTGTTATGGGGGCTCTATTCATCTGGTTTCTAGGTCATCTTTAGAGGAAAGTATTCTATATGTAGTTGTTGATTTGTTATGTACATGGAGGAGGTGAACTCAGGATCTTCCTACACCACCATCTTGAACTTCTTAGTGAATTTCGAATTTTGATTTTTTTCTTGGGCTAGCAATATGTGATATGATACTTTTTGTGATCCCGATCAGCAGCAGCAGGCCAGTTCTTAGTCAGTCATGTAATCTCAAGAATAAATAACCAAGATACTTGTAACCATTCTGTACCTATACAACCATTTTTTTTCACTTTCAATATAGTATTCAATAAATTAAATGAAATATCCAATACTTTATTATAAAATAGGTATTGTGTTACATGATTTTGCCCAAATGTAGGCACATTTAAAGTAGGCTAATCTAAGTTGTGATGTTTGGTAGTTTAGGTGTGTTAAATGCATTTTCTACTTAGAATATTTTCAACTTACAATGGGTTTATTGGGATGTAACCCCACCATAAGTTGAGGAAGATTCTGTACTTCCAAATATTTTCTCCAAAAATCATCTTTTTCCTACAAACTGCCAAGTAGATTATTCTACTGTAGTCTTCCCAGAAATAAGAAGTATTCAGTCTTTCTGACTCCTAATTACCTTTCCTCTAGGTCACCTTCATCCAACTTTAGGCTTTTTCCCTTTATTTTACATAATAGTTTCCTGTCTTCATTCACATTACCTACAGCTGCCCATCAATCTGCTCAGCAAATAAAGGGCCATTCTGATGTACTGGGAGCAGTCTCTTCAGAGAGTAGTGGTCATTGAACAAACAATCACAGGATTCTCATGGTAGAATTAGTAATCATATAAAATTATGAGTTTAAGAGTACAAGATAATTTGACATAATAAAGCAGAGTGAATTTAGTATCCTGGAAGATGTAGGATGCCTCTAAACTTGGAATTCTGATTAGAAAGATATTAATGAATAAGGAAGGTCCAGTCACCCTGGGCCAAACTTTGTTAACATTCGGTGATGTTTTCTTCAAGAGTAGCACATTTCTTATATAATATTAAATACTTATTATTTATATGTATATATGCAGATTTATAATTATGATCATAATGCACATATAGTTTTTTTTTAAGGTTTTACTTATTTATTTGACAGAGAGAGCACAAGCAGGGGGAGCAGCAGGCAGAGGGAGAGGGAGAAGCAGGCTCCCTGCTGAGCAAGGAGCCTGATGCAGGGCTCGATCCCAGGACCCTGGGATCATGACCTGGGCTGAAGGCAGATACTTAACCGACTGAGCCACCTAGGTGCTCCTACATACAATTTTCTTAATTTTTTATTACAGAACATTTCAAATACATATAAAAGTGAAAATAATAGTGTAATGAGCCTCTATATAGCCATAACCCATTTTCATAATTAACATTTCATGGCTCATCTTGTTTTATCTATGTCACATCTATTTCATTCCCCTATATACTATTTTGAAGCAAATATATTGCAAATATTTTAACCATATGTAATTTTATATTCACTTTTTCATTATACTATATATATCAAACATTTCTCCATGGGATTACATTTTTTTAGAAAACATACAACAGATGCATGATATTACATTGTGTAGGACATAGTATAATTTAACAATAGCTCTACTGTTGGATATTTAGTTTGTTTTCAGTTTTTGATATTATAAACAACACTGCATTGAGAAGGTTTGTTCACAAATATTTAAACTTCTCACCATTCCCTTTGAATAGAATTTGTAAAAATGAAGCTGTAAACATATTAAAGTTTGAAGCTAAATGCAATAACTTCTGACTCATGACTATTCTTTAATTTTTGATGCTTGGTTTGAAAAGCAAACAGAAACTCTATAAAATAATCTTTATCATTTCCAATAAGATGAAAAGTTGTTTCAGGTGCTTCTTTTCTTTTCTTTTTTTTTTTTTGAGATTTTATTTATATATTTGAGAGAAAGAGAGAGAGCGAGAGAGAGAGCACAAGCCAGTGAGTGTGGCAGAGGGAGAAGCAGACTCCCCACTGAGTAGGGAGCCTGATGTGGGGCTTGATCCCAGGACCCTGGGATCATGACCTGAGCTGGAAGCAGATGCTTAACCGACTGAGCCACCCAGGCACCCCTCAGGTGTTTCTTAAAATGGATAGACTTTCCTAAATTGCCCATAATCCATTAAAATCAAATGTATAATCTTGAGCATGCTGCTTACAGACTTAATTCATAATTAATGACAATGAATAGCTAGTCTTAAAAATCGCTTATTTTGGTGATATTCTGAAACCCATTAATGTTACCTGAGCATTTTTAAAGTTTTGGGGAATATACTGTCATTCATTTTATACAATCATCATAAATATTTATAATGTAAGGAATGTAAGACCCAGAAGCAATTTTCCAAGTATGCTCAGTACCATTCAGATTCTCATTAAAGTTCTGTGCGAGGACCCATAGATGAAGAAGGTTATGAAGAAATTTTAAAAATGGAAGACATTTATGGAAATTAATGAAGGACTAGAAAACAAGATCATTAAAGATGGGTAAAGAAATTGTGTTGATTTAACCTGGAGAAGAGAAAACTCAGGAACATATGTGAATTACAGAAGACATTATGACAGTTTATAATGTGATACTGACTTCTAAACACTGTAAACACCAATGGGAAAATTGTAGTTGGTGCCATGTTTTGAACTTAGAGGTAGCCTCTGAGTTTATTGATCTTATAGATTGTTTCTCATTTCACTAATATTTGATATCAACTCTATCATTTCCTTCCTTTTATCCTTTTAGAGTTTATGATATTTTTGTTTCAATTTCTTGAGTTGGCTGCATTAGCATATTCATTTTCAGTCATTAAAAAAAAATAATTTCTAACATAAGTAGTAAAGGCTCAATATTTCCCAGTAAGTAATATTTAGCTGTTGTAGTTTCATCCAAGTTTTTCAATCTATGTGTTAACTAATTTACATTAAGAAATTTTCCTTGCTCCTAATGCTAATTGGAGTAAGAGTTCTACCTCCCGAGCCAGGCTGCCAAGGACCACAGCTGAGCTCCACCACTTGTGTGTGTGTGTGTATGATTTAGTAATTTATTTATTCTCTTTCTCCCTCAGTTTGCTCATTTGTAAATCATGGAGTTATATTAGCAGTACTTACCTTACGTGGCTTTATGAAGATTACATGTGCTAACATAGTTAAAATACTTAGAATAGTGCCTGATATTAGCAAGAACCATATGTGTTAGTTATTATTATTTGTTTGGAACACTTTTATTAATTTCTAGTTTAATATCTTTGTGGTCAGATAATATGGGCTATATGTTATAATACTGATTCTTTTTTTTTTAAGACAGTTTTTTCAGAGCAGTTTTACCCTCACAGCATATTTGAGAGGAAAGTACAGAGATTTCCCATCTACTCCCTGCCCCCACACTTGCATAATCTACCCCATTATCAATTTCCCCACCAGAACTGAACATTTGTTACCAAGGATGACCCTACATTGACACATCATAACCACCCAAAGTCCATAGTTTACCTTTGGATTCACTCTTGGTTTTGTACTTAAGTGTTTGGACAATTATGTAATGACATAGATTCATTATTATAATATGGAGTATTTTCACTGCCCTAAAAATCCCCGATGCTCCATCTAGTTCTCCCTCCCCTACGTACCCCAGGAATCTGCTCATCTCTTTATGGTTTCCATTTTTTGCCATTTCCAGAATATCATATAGTTTGAATTAGATAGTATGTAGTCTTTTTAGATTGGCTGCTTTAACTTAGTAATAAGCATTTAAGGTTCTACCATGTCTTTTCATGGTTTGGTAGCTAATTTCTTTTTAGTATTGAATAATATTCTATTGTCCACATGTACCACACTTTATTTATCCATTCACCTACTGAAGGGCATCTTGGTTGCTTCCAAGTTTTGGCAATTATGAGTAAAACTTCTGTAAACATCCATGTGTGGATTTTTGTGGGAATATAAGTTTTCGCCTCCTTTGGGTAAATACCTCCTTTGCTGGATTGTATGATAAGCTGTGTGATAAGAGTGTGTTTAGTTTTGTAAGAAATCACGAAACTGTTTTTTAAAGTGGCTGCACCCTTTTGCATTCCCAACAGCAATATGTGAGAGTTCTTGCTCCATGTCCTCACCAGCATTTGGTGTATGTTGAGTCTTCATATTTGTTAAGATTTGCTTTGCTTCGTGGCTTAATGGGTGGTTAGTTGTATGAATGTTCCATGCATGCCTTAATCAGAATATGTCTTCTGTAACTGGATGTGAAATTCTTATTTGTTTATTAGATTAAACCTAATCATGTTGTTCAGTTCTTACATATTCTTACTAATTTTATGTGTCCTTAATTTTTAATTACCAAAAGAGGTATGTTACGATTTCTTACAGTGCTTGTAAATATGCCAGCATCTCATAATTCAATTAGTGTTTTAAATATTTTGTGTTTATGATATCAAAGTCAAGAAAATATAGAATTATAATTACTTCCTGATAAATATTCTTTTTTTCATTATCTGATGACCATCTTTGATCCTAGTAACTCCTATTAGCCTTAGTATCTTTTCTTTTGTTTGATATAAAAATAGTATTTTTAAAATTTTAAATTTATTTATCATTCTGTTATTTAGTATTCACTTTGTAAGTCTTCTTCCATTTCTTTCTTTGAATCTTTGTGTTCCTTATATTTTATAGTTTTCTCTTGTAATGACATGACCTGAGTTAAAAAAAATAATTCTAAGTATATCTTTCTTTGTTTAGTTTAATTTTGTTACTCTAATTTTTGCTTGCTGATATATTTAGATTTATATGCTTGCTGATATATTTAGATTTAAAATTTATATTCAGAAATTTATTTTAATTTAGTTATTTTTGTATTTCTTTGTTTTATAGTAAATTTATGGTAAAGCTTTCAAACATTTAAATGCATGTACATTTTCTGAGTTTTGAGGAGTGCATAAATATTTGTAACCCCTAACCTCAGATAGTTGCAATTTCCCATATCCCTCTTTCCAGCCAGTCTTTGCACACTCCTCCAGAGACAACCACTGTTCTCACTTTTTTTCCATCATAGACTATATTTGCCTATTTGTATTAGTTTATGGAATTACAAGATATGTTCTTTTTTGAAAAAGGCATCTTTCACTCCACATGATGTTTTTGGTATTCATCTATGTTGTTGTGTAGACTAGTAGTTAATTTCTTCTTTATAAAACAGTGCTAGCATACCCATAGTTTGCTTAAACATTTTTCTCTTGATTGACACCTAGCTGTTTCCAGGTTTTGGTTATTATGGATAAAGGTGCTATTTATATTTATGCACAAGTCTTTCTGTGGAACATACTTTCATTTCTCTTAAGTAAACATGTAGGAGTGGGATTATTTGATCATAGAGTAGGTGTATTTTTAGTTTTATAAGACACTGACAGACCATTTTACAAATGTATGAGACTTCCAGTTACTGGAATTTTAGCCTTTGGTAAATGTGTAGTGGCATTTCATGGTGGTTTAATTTTCATTTTCATAATGCTTATATGTTTGAGTGTCTTTTCATGTGGTTACTAATCATTTATATATTTTCCTTTGTAAGTCTCTGTTAAAATATTTTGCTCATTTTTAAATTGGGTTGTTTGTCTTTTTATTATTGAGGTTTTTTTAAAAAATATTTTTATCTTTTCCTTCTTTCTGTTGAATTGTAAGCATTTTCATATGTTTTCTTATTTATCTCTTAAAAAACCTGCTGAAATAGATATTATCTCCATTTTAGGTATGAGGAAACTAAAGCTTATACTGGTTAAGTGATTTACCCATAGTCTCATAAGTAATAAGTGACAGGATGCTGATACAGGGATGTCTAGCAACAAAACCTTATGTTCTTTACTACATTATGCTACAAATAATAGTATGAGGCTTCATGGGAGAGAGGGGTCTCTGTGACTGGGATGGTTATGATAATAAGTGAAAATGATGGATTTTGAGGAATGACTAAGCCATCTATTATGTAGTGGTGGTGTGGGACATAGAGATTTATAATAATACCTCCAAAAAAAGATCCTATATACATATAAGTAGTAATAACAAAGAGATGGACCAGAAAGTGACCTTGAAGTGCTAAACTTATTTGAGGCCAGAAACTTTAACAAGTAATTGTCAGGCTGTTTCAGTGCATTACAAATAATAAGAAATAAAATTTTCTTCTGTTTTTAAAATATTACTCTGTGTCCTCCACTGCTAAAATGGTTTGGCTCCCACAACTGTGAATTAATAAAGTATTGATTTGGCTTAATACTTTTATTTAATGGGCATTTAAAAAATTGGGTACTACTGTTTTTTGAAGTAAGTTGGGTTGAGTTTGGAACCTCAGGATATTTTAACTTGAGAAATTAGGACAACTTCCATGATTATAAAACAGCTAGGATGGTAGGGCATTTAAGTTAGCTTAGTTTGGTGGGCGAATTCCTGAGAGAGATTCTAGGAGAGATTCAAAGTCCCGTCAGAAGTGGAGGGAGAAGAATCAGATAAATGTGGAAGGTTCTGTGGATTTAGTGGCCTATAAACAAGGTTCCTTGTGAGGGTTTTTTTGGTGTTTTTTTTTCTGTATATTTAGTGAGAACCTTCTATTCCCTTTTAAAAGCAGTACAAGAATTTCTCCTTTAGTAGTCCTGTTTTGCAATTACCCATCTGGTTGGTAGTTCAATCTCTGAACTAGTTAGTAGTATAACTAAAAAAAATGCATCTTAAGTCTGTTTATATGAATGAAACTAATTTAGACACAAGATAATGTGTTCTTTTAAGCTCTTCAACCCTTGTGATTCTTTAGGGCTTGAATTCTTTGTTAATTCATGTCATCTTCTATTGGTTGCCTATAATTGTTTCCCTGGCATTCTACTCCGTGAGTACATATAACTGGGAGGCTCTATGTGGTGCTGAGTTCAGCTGAAGGACTATTGACTGAAAGGAGGATTTGTTTGGGTTCCAGACCATCTGGTTTTAAAGGAAAGTGACTAAGGGGTGTGGTTTAGGGGAAGAAAAATTGTTGTATCAATTAAGAATGACCTCACCTACCCCTTTTGTTTCTGACTGTGAAGTTGATAGGCAGATAACGCTGCCTGTTCTGTCACTCTTGAGTATATTCCTATCACAGTGTTTCTATAATATTGCATTTAAAGTCCATTAGATTGCATGATTTGCAGAATAAAGCCAATTGGTTGAATGTCCTATGATCATTGTGTTAAGAGAATTTATATTTCTGAACCTGAGCAAGTACATTTGAAAATAGGTCTAAATTTTTGCATATTATCAAATTTTCACGTATAGGACATTATAGCTCCATGTGGGTATTTTAGAGTTTTTCTTTGGTATTATTATTAAGGTAAAGTAGCTTCTTTATGAACCAGACCCACATATCACACTCAAACAATGGTAGATTTGTGAGCAAAGTCTGTACTTAGGCACTCTGTTGTATTGACTTTAATGAAAGTTGCAAGCGAGTAATTTGGTTGCTCACACAGGAGCCGATTAATATTCCTTTAGTGACTGCAGCTTTCTATTTTCAGAGTTGACTTCTTATATGGAGCAATTGTTACTGCTTATATTATTCTTTAAGAAGTTTAGGGCAGTCCTTATATTAAACTTTAAACACTCTATCTCCAAAGGTTGTCCAAGAACTAGAATGATGAACTTAATCTCTGTAACTTTGCAATTAGTGTATTAATTTAAGTACTATTTTTGGTATCACCGTGCTTTGCAAGTCATCTGGTTAATGTGTTTCTTTTTGTTGGATTTTACCAAAGCATAGCAATTGGAACGCAAAATAAACATTAACAGACTTCTTTGTGCTGCATTTGGTTATAAGGAAAGCTGTTTTTTCATTTGTTGTTTTTATCTTTTTAAAAGGTGCTCCTTAAAATGAGTGGAATTAAGTATTCTGTATTTTAAAGGAGCAATATGTCAGGATGAGAAGATGTGATTATCCAAATAGATTCTCTCAAAGGATAGTTTTTAATTTTTGTAGAAGTGTGCATTCTGAAAATAGGAGAAAGCAGGTTCTGTATTTTCAGCTTTTTCTTGACAAATACTGGTGTTGTAAATTATCCAGCTGTTCTTCCTCTGTATGGATTTTGTAGTACTCAGAGCGATTTATAGGTCTAGAGTGCAGCTGCTGAAAGTCATTTATTTTCAGGTCTGTATTAAATCCATCATACACAAATACATTAGCATTCAGTATAGAGCTCAAAGGCTTAAGACGTTTCTTCCCTTCTGGGTTGCTGTCTTGCAAATGTTTGTAGGATATACTGAACAACATCCAAAAATTATTAGGTCGATATGTACTTTTAGAAGGATTCCTTTTAGTATTTCTATTTAGAGTATTTGAAATCCTCTCATTTATTGATACAAAAGGAACAGTCAAAATGAATCTTCATGTCAACATTAGCAGATTGGTAATACTAATGTGCTTACTTTTGACAAATTAGGACTTCATCTTGGTCTGTTCATTTGCCTTTCCTGCCATATGTCTACTATTCAGATATGTTCATGTTTCAGAAACTTAATTAATTGCATTTTTTTCACGGAGCACCTGTTTGAAAATAAGTAAGGGAAACCTTCATCTCTATTCTAGTTTTTTTTTCTACTTGAAGACATCTATTCTACCTATAGTATAAATATATACTTATAAAGAACAATGTGTTTCTTGTTTATAGCTTCTTTAAAATGCTTCAAAATGGGGCGCCTGGGTGGCTTGATCGTTTAAGTGTCTGCCTTCGGCTCAGGTTGTGATCCCAGGGTCCTGGGATTGAGCCCTGCATTGGGCTCCCCGCTCAGTAATGCCTGCTTCTCCCTCTCCCTCTGCCTGCTGCTCCCCCTACTTGTGCGCTCTCTCTGTTAAATAAATAAATAAAATCTTTAAAAAAATCCTTCATGCTGTTCCCAGAATATTGATGCGAATTTGAAATGTACGTATTTTTTGAGAGTAATGATATTTTTTAAAATGTACGTCCAGATAGCTATTCAGAGAATGATTTTCTTCTATCCATTAATGTTAAATAAAGCATGGCTCTTGTTTCTTCCCTTTTAATCCTTCCCATGTACATTTTTTTCTTGAAAGATTTTATTTGTTTGTCAGAGAGAGCTAGAACACACAAGCAGGGGGAGCGACAGGCAGAGGGAGAAGCAGGCTCCCTTGCTGAGCAAGGAGCCTGATGTGGGACTCGATCCCAGGACCCTGGGATCATGAACTGAGCCAAAGGCAAAAGCTTAACTAACTGAGCCACCCAGGCATCCCCTCCATGTACATTTTCAGATTAATTTTTCTTAACAATAGTGTGAATGTGTCACTTACTTCTAAGAAATCTTTAATGACTCAAACATTTTTTTAAAGATTTATTTTATTTATTTGACGCAGAGAGAGACAGCCAGTGAGAGAGGGAACACAAGCAGGAGGAGTGGGAGAGGAAGAAGCAGGCTGCCAGCAGAAGAGCCTGATGTGGGGCTCGATCCCAGAACACTGGGATCATGCCCTGAGCTGAAGGCAAACGCTTAACGACTGAGCCACCCAGGCGCCCCAATGACTCAAACATTTCTGTTATATGAATTATAAAATGGTTAACCTGACTCTCAAGGAGTCCTATGATCTGTTCCCAGACTTTTCTTCATTTACATTTTACTACTCCTCTTCACCCACCTTATGATGCAACCAAAATGAATGGCTTGCTACACTGACATGTGCTGCACCTTCCTTCCCCCATTCTTTATTGATATTATTATTTTACTACCAGATACTTCTCCTTTCTCTAGCTTCACATGTTCAATTTCAGCCTATTTTCAAAGATCATCTGCTCCATGGCCCTCTGAATTATAAGTAATTTTCTCTTCTGTTTGCTTTATCTACCTCTTTTATGCCCTATATAATTTTTCACATTTTTATAGTAATTGCTATGCCTATCTTATGTTTCTTATAAGGTTATAAACTCCTGAATGATAGAGACTGAAATATTTTAGCTTTTATTCCCTACAAAGCTTAGGGCATATACAATAGGTGTTTAATTAATATTTATTCTATTTAACTGGAATTTGTAGTTAATAAAATACTCATATGACGGAAGATTAAATATAAAATATTCAGTGTTTATTGAAAATGGTTCTGACATGTGCATTTCCCAGTCTTAGTAAGTATAGCACTACATATTGAAAGCAATTTATTTGTGATAATGACAGATTCTTTTTCCCCCAGCTTTGTTAAGATATGATCGACATATAACACTGTGTAAGTTTACGGTATACAATATATTGATTTGATACACGTATATTGCAAAATAATTATCACCATAGTGTTAGCTAACACCTGCATCACATCACATAATTGTCCTTTTGTGTGTGATGAAAACATTTAAGATCTGTTTTCTTAGCAATTTTAAAGTATCTAGTAAAGTATTATTAACTATAGTAACTCTACAGTGGATCCCCAGAATAATGATTGAAGTTCTTTAAGCACTCATGTGACCTCACTAAAAATTCTCATTGTAAAAAAACAAAACAAGATATAGAGAAGCCTATCATTTTAAACTGTTGGTTTTATCAGGAGATAAGCAAGTTGAGTTCTTTGAGTTCTTTACTTTATTCCTAATGAGTTTGTTTTTGATGATCTGACTCAATATACCAAAGGCATATTCTACTTATTCACAGACTTCAGTTATTTCTGATTGTTTTTTTGTAGAAAATTTTAGTTTTTAACATTTTATCAAGTTGCCAAGTTCTCAAATAGTATCAAGGAGCTTAAAATGAAAAATAGCAGCCCCTTGTCTTGCTCCTCTCCCTCTCCCAATTCTTTGTAGACAACCATTTTAAAACTTTTTCAGCTCTTCCTTCTGATATTTAACTCCATGTTTGTAAATGATGACAGAAAATTGATGTTTTCACTTAATTTTTAATTATATCAAAATATATATATATAAAAATCAATAATGCTATATGGGAAAATGGCAGTCCTATGTCGTAATCTTATCTTCCTGTTCTCATACCTCTGAAGCAACTATTTTAAATTTTTTTATTCTTCTAGTATTTACAACTATATTTTTATATCACATAGTGTACTATTTTTCCTGATTTTTCAATACTAGATCTTTATTGACTTCCTTTTAGAGAAGATTAGGATTTAGTTTTCTTACGACTTCTACACACACACACACACACACACACACACACACACTCACACTCACTGATCTTCCTCATATCTTTTCAATAGAGTGATTTCAGTTTTTGGTTCAACCAATATTAAGCAATTATGTTATTATGACTATGTCAATATTTTTTTACTCTGAGTCATAAAGTGTAATATGATTATAATTTGTTCCTGTATAACTTTTTGTTTTTTCCAAAGTTAATAGTTGTTCGGCTTTTATTTGCTTAGTTTTTCATGTATCTACTAATTCAGGCTCCCAGGCTTTTTGAATAGTCTGCAGCTCCTGCCAGTGTGATCAAACATACTGTCACATCAGGGGAGATTAGGTTATCTGCAGTAAAAAACATGCCCCCAAATATCAGTGGCTTTCAACAACAAAAGTTTGATTTTTAATCACAATATTTTTTTATTATGTGTCAGCTGCGTATCTGTCCACATCCTCCAGAATGCTGGAGCAACTGCTATCTAGAATATTGCCCTCTTGTGTCAGAGGAGAAAAACCAAAACCACATACCTGCTCTTAAGGTTTCTGTGAAGCGTCACATCAAAACACGTTTCATTGGCAAAAGGAAATCAATGGCAAATAGCCTGCTGTTGATGGTGTGGAAAAGAAAAATCTTCCATTTGACATGGATAGAGAATATTTTTTAACAGTAATGTAGTTTACCACCTGCATTAAGTAAAATGTAAGTTTAATTTTTTATTGCTCGTTATTTTTTTAATAGCATCCCATTCTTATATTAAGATTGTAATTTTAACCTCTTCATATATCTTTCTGAGGCTACTGATTAAAATTTTTGCTGATGTTAGGGAAGAAGACCTTCTTCTGCCCTTCAAGGTCCTTCTAGCTGGACTTATAATAAAATTGACATGAGATAGTTTAATAGGAAAAAATCAAATTTAATAAGGATATGTATGGTGAATCCACACATACTTGAAATCACAAAGACAACGAGGCAACATGAAACTTATATGAGCTAAAGAGAGAGGAAGGTCTGAGAATACAAAGAGGATGAAGGCCATTAGCAGGAATGTGAAAGTAGATGTTTTGAAAAACAAAAGTTGGTCCTTAATATAGGTAAGTTTCTTAGGTAAAGGGGAGGTATAGTCTCTCCTTTCCAGTGTAAATTAGGCAGTTGAGGACCAAGAGAGCTTTTCCTTCATCTGCTGGGTTTTGATTACTTTTAACTCAAAAGGCCCATCTTGGGGCAGTCTGCCCTTGGCTCCCTGCAATGACATTTTTTTTTCTGTTTCTGGCATCTATTAGTTTCTTCCAGGTCTTTTTTTCTCTTTATTTTAGTCTATGTTTCACATTGGAGCTTTTCATCAAACATTTGATGATTATTGGGTGTCAGTCTGCATTTGAATGAGGTATTAAAAATGCTGACATGAAGATCTGTTTCTAGGCCTTGTTGATTGGCCTACTTCATTTTGTAATCTTTTGGGTGTTGAGAGCCACAACTTTGCTAGGGAACATCAAACATGAGAAATAAAGTTTTCTTGGGGCAGTTCATTTTTTCCTAAGGAAACAATCATTCATTTCTTGTGCGTGTAGAAGATGCCTGGTTCCCAGCTTTTTGCACACAAGGAGAGAGAGGATGATGTGGTGGAGGGTCTCATAACAGTATGTGGACTTTTAATTAACCATTTTTTTTTCTTGGCTTAGGTCTCACCCTTGCTCTTTATAGTACTTGAAGTCTCTGGGTGTTGAGCTTCTCCAGTTCAATTTTTCCCATGAAAATTGTAGTATTCTCTTGGTGCCAGTGTCCAGTGCAGGGGATGGGAAGGAGGTGCTTGTGGACGTTCTGTGCTCGATTAGTGATAGGCTTTGTGACTTGAGCCTCTCTAAAGGTTCTATGAAGTGAATCAGCTTTTTTCTGATCTTTATCCCCCTCTTTAAGCTACAGCCTTCCTCACCATGCTAAGTATATTAATCATCTTTCAATAGCTTCCCTCCCCAAATATGTTAAAAATCTCCTTCAGTGATGTCTTTTATTTTCTTTGTATGTGTCCTCTCCTCCTTTACCATTTTAGTGAAGTTGTGGGGAGAAGTGGGGAGAGAAGATAAAAATGTAATGGTTGAGTTACCATTGAAGAGGAAAATTACCCAGACCAGGCCCAGGCCGCCAGGCCCCAGTAGATGGAAAGTTATTAGAAAGAGAAAGAGATAACCAGAAGCCCCACTGGGAGCAAGAGATGACCAGCCATTTCTGCTTCTGTAAACAGGCTTCCCACCTAAACCAATCCCTCCCCCCCCCCCATTTAAACCCACCTACCAGCAGTCAGCACTGCCCTTGTAACCTGAACCCTGCACTCTCTTATAAAAGCCCTATATCCCCCACTGCCCAGGGCCCAGAATTTTGAGTTAGAGCACGTCTGGGTCCGCTGGCATAGAATAAACCCGAATTCTCCTACTTCTCCGGGTGCCACTTGGTTTCTCGTGGTGTGATTTTTATTTTCTGCAACACCATGAGCCTGTTGGTGGAATTTCAAAGTAATGGGATATAGGTCATCAACAGCTCATAGCTTGGGACTTTGTGGTAGAAATTCTGAGAATGAATGGTTGAATGTGATTATTCTAGAAGATGGAAAAATGGAGAGAGCTGTGCCAATTTCAAAAGTGGGACCGCGAAGGACTTGTACAAGATATGGCAAATAGACCAGAAGAACTGGTGTACAAGACTTGTTAGGTTGGAAGCACATTTAGAGAGTAATTAAAGCTAGGTTACAGTGTTTGAATTTTTTTTTTAAGTGTAAGAAAATCCTATTAGAGTAGCTGCTTTTAGAAATTAACCCTTGTTACAGAATCATTATATCCAATTATTACTTTCACAATACCAGAATTGGATTTTCCTATCATCTGTCTGTCTGTCTGTATGTCTATCTATCTGTAAGATTTTATTTATTTGAGAGAGAGAGCGTGCACGTTTATGTGCACACACTTGAGCAGGGGGAGTGGCAGGCAGAAGAAGCAGGCTCCCCCCTGAGCAAAGAGCTGGGTGTGGGGCCCGGGATCATGACCTGAGCCCAAGGCAGATGCTTAACCAACTGAGCCATCCAGGTGTCCCCAGATTTTCCAGTCTTTTTAAAGATGCTTTCGTAGTTACTTATTTTGGAAATGCATCATGTAGTGGAAAAGTTACCCAATTCATGGGCAATTTGGGTTGTAAATTGTACTTTGTCACTTTTTCAGAGGATGAACTTCCATTTCTAAAATTTCATGAATCTAGACAGTTATGGTATCTGTAATGGGAAGAAGATGGGGAAAATAAACACATAAAGGGTAAAGCCAGTCGGGTGGAAATGTAAAATGTACAAAATGGAGGAAGTTCCCAAAGACCAGGCATTTAATGAGTGTTCCAGATTCATAGCTGTTATGAATATTGGAAACACACTGAGGATTTGGAGGCAGTGACTTGGATTTGAATCATGTTTCTCTCACTATCTAACTGGGCATGTTACTTAACTTTTTTGTGTCTCAGTTTCCTAACTTAATAAAGCAGATAAAATACCAACCTCATTAGCTGTTTAGAGCATATAGGTGAGATAATGTACTTAGAACATAATAATCCCATAATAGTTATTTTACCTTTTAAAATATTTAATAGTGATTTTTGCAGAAGGAGTCTGAGGCACAGGAACAAGGTCTTAAAGTCAGGCAGGCTTTGGTTTAATCATACTTCTGCTCCTTTCTAACAGCATGGTTTTGGGCTAGTTATTGATCGTCTCTGAGCTTCTTTCCTTTGCTGAAAAATGGATCTGAATCAAGTATACTAAATCAGATAAAATATGTTAAGTTCCTGGCCCACAGTAGGTCCTCAGTAAACTACAGCAATTATTAATTTTTGACATTTCCTGAATATAAAATATTATAACAGAAGAGCTACTATTGTAGTTCAAATGTTTGCCTGTTTTTTAAAAGAAGCATTCTGACAGATACACACACAGCAGTAAAAAAGCTGACATTACCAAATTGCTTTATTGTCTGACACTTTTTTTTATTACATTCCAGTCCCAGTAGCTTTGTGACTTAAATGTAAATTTCATCTCATCAGCGTTGCCTCATTTATTGGAGTTGAAGTTTTTCTTCCCTGGGGTAGATGTCCTTTTCTGCTCTGATTTGCTGGTTCTTCACCAGCGACAGCAGAATTCTCATTACTCTCGGCCCTGCCAGCAGTGGAAGTGTGTGTAAATCCTCAGAGTCTAGGGTGTGAATCAGTTGGCATTTTATAGAATTTCACATCTGGTACTTCTTTTTTAGCCTGCCTATCCTTTCCCTGGCATAGAGAGAAGGGGTTATGAACAACTTCCTTACCAGCACGAAGCAGGAAGGCTACAGAGAGGAAAATGGAGGTCTTTTGGTAGCGCTCTAAATCCTCCCTTGAAGGATGAGGCATTTTTCTTTTTTTATGAATAGGTGCTTGTAAAGAATGAAAGCAACCATCTGCACTTGTTAATATACCCCTTGGACTTTAATGCCAAGGGAAGGGATTCTACACAATTCCCTGTGCCACAAATCAATGCATTAGTAACCTTTTCTCCACCTCTGACTTTTATCTCTCAGAACAGTGCTGAGACTTCCAGGAAAGTTGTTGAAAGTCGTGTTTATGATGGCATAATAAAAAGACACCCGATCACAATAGTACTAGGTCTGAGACCACTGGAATTCCATCAGGTTTCAAACTAGAGTGCTGTTTTGGGCTTCTGGGAGGTGATGGAGCTGATGGCTAAAGCAAGAGCTCATTTGTAGAAGGAGGGCGCCATGGCCTTGCAATGACAACGGGCTAGTTTGAAGAAGCACTCCAGCCGCATCAGGTTGGGTTGCTTGGTATTTGGTGCTACTAACTTATGTATTCGTTTTCTCCAAGTGCTGTGATATGGCATCACACTCTCTCCCCTTCTCTCCACCTGGTAATTCATGTAAGCATGTACGATGTTAATTACTTGAACTTGTACAATTCTTTCTTTTTAAATATTTTCCCATCAAAGACTGATTTAAAGAACGCTGCCTGGAGCCTGTCATTTCAGAATGAGTGGTAATTTCCTGTGATGCTTGCCTTTGCTGATCATCAGTGCTATTTCTCACCTCTTCTTTGTGTTATTTTGCATTATCATTTTTAGCATTATCTCTGCTTTTGTGAAATAATTTTTTTTTTCCTGACAAGTTTTAAATCATGTTAGGCTTTATATTCTTGTTTAATTTGTTCCCCTTTCTTCCTCTGGTAGGGGTATTTCTTTCCCAAAGATACACAGGCAGGTTTTTTGTGTGTGTGTGTGTAGCCACAGTGGGAATGTGAGTTGTTGATTTTCTTTTTTAAAACAATTATTGTTTTTGTGATGTGTAGAAGTGTAGACTTCTGACATTCATAGATCCTGTCAACAGCTTATATTCTAGATTTCTGGGTAAAATATCCTTATAATCTAGTATTTTGTCCTGAGGTAGGTTCTATCTCTAACTAATACAAGCTGGAGAATCTCACAGTCACTGGTAATAAACTCCTCTCTTCTCAAATTACACATTATTATCTTCAGTCAGGGGCAGCGCCCGTTGATCTCCTTCAGAGGATATTCTGCTTTATGACTTTTGAAGATAGTTGTAGAAAAGTCAAGAAAATCACTCCTTTGATCTACATAGATAGCAAATTGTATAGATTATTAGGTTGGGTAAGGTGTCCTGTTATTTATTATGGGAATTTAATTTCTCAAATGCCAATAAAATATTCATTCTATTAGATGTCAAAATTTGTGATTCATGATAGCAATCATTGCCTTTTCTCTTTAACATTTTTAGTCTGTTTATTTTTAGTCTAAAAAGGCACCAAAGTATTATCATCATTATTGAAATTTACTGATTTATACTTTGATTTTTTTGTCCCTAATGCTATTGTGGAGCTTTTGGCTAATAATTACATCCTACTTTTGTTTCTTTATCTCTTAAGTACAGATGTTATTATACTATGAACTATTAAAATGTATTGAGTAGTATATTTAAATGAGGTAACATATGTAAAGCTCTTAAAACAGTGTCTGACACAGTCACCTGCTACATTAGAGCTAACTATTAGTTGATTTTTAAAGATAAGCACATTTTATTCAAATACCAGAACTCTGTGTAGCTACATATGTAAAGAAAAATAAAGACAAATATAAGCAGCATCTTTGAAAATGAGGCATTTCCCTTTGGAATTATTTTTTTATTGCAACTACTCCTTCTGACCATACTGAGTACTGTAGTTTTGAGATTTCATACTAAGTAGAGACAATGAAAATATTTTGAGTAAATGTAGGTATTTGAAATGACAGTGTCTTTGAGCTATAAAAATGATCTAATTCAGGGAAGACTCATATTTTTTAGGTGCTTTATATTCATAAAGCTGGTGGTGGTATGCAGTGTGGTTGTAATCCAGAACTAATGAGAAAGCATACCTCTGTCCCCTCCTTACTCTACTTTATTATGCATTATATAATCAGTTTTTACGTTAAGGTGCTTTAGTTTGTTGGTCATTGTAAAATGCCTCCCTCTTGGCACCCAGGGTTGATATTTCTGATATAGTTTTCAAGATGTTGTTTTTGAAGACCATTCGTGTATTTTTCAGGTTTCATGGTTAATTCTAAGGCCTTTTAACTCCTTGAACTTAATTAAATTGCAGGCAGTGTTCTTAGAATTTCTGTTTCGCTTGATTTTAAAGCTCGCTCTTACATTTAGTTTGGGGAGATTTTGAATACCTTCTGTGTGCATTCTGTAATCTTATCATTCCAGAGCATCTGCTTACCAGTGTGAGCTGTGTTTGTTTACATAAATAATCAAGGTTATCAGGGTCAACCCTAGGCAAATTTTGGAGCACAGGAACGCTCTGCTTATTAAAAACCATTCCCAGGTCAGACTTACAGGCAGACTGGCCATATGAATGATCACTGACCCTCTTCTGTACTAGGGCACTTTATACTTTAAATTTATTTTGTCAAACAAAGAAATGGATTTATCAACGGCAATCACATAACATGTTGTGTTTCAATGTTATCAGTATCTACAATATTTGAATTTCAAAGATGACATTATGGGGCGGGTACTTCTCGCCTCATGGACTGAGAATGCAATTCTAGGTGCTCGATGTGAGAGAGATTTTAGAATGATGGGACTTTCTGGGAACCTGTCAAATGACAGCTACCATCTTTTGTGTAAGGTGGTCCCTAAAGTTATTTTGTGGAGAAAGTATTTTATATTTGTCAGATATTTCCATTAGGACTACTTACAAAAGGAGGACTAATTATAAAGGAACAGCAAATGCCATAGTGTGTTTTGAGGCCTGTCTATACGCAGGGCTTCCATTGTGCATTCTGGCTACATTAGATTCTCTTCCAAATGTGGCATCCCCTTCTCATCATGAGTTTGCATTCCTAAAAACCTAGGTTCCTGGCCTATACTTTCCTCCATCATCTTCCTGAGTGAGACACACCTAACCTGTGTGGCCCTTTTCCCTCCAGATCATGGCTCTTATTTAGGAAACGACACTTATTACTGGTGTAATATTTAGCACAGTGCTGCTGTATATAAAATACGCATACGCAAATGTATCTTGCTTGACTAATTACTCATTTAGGGGTACTGGCATCTAATAAAGGATTACTAAAAAGACTATGCTTTACTCCAGAGAAAAGAATTTATAATGGTGGGACTGCTTACACTAGGTGAACCAGTACAGGTGTGTTTAGAAAGGAGGCCTTTCCAACAGTGTTCCATTCACACTTTGTTAGGAAACTGCTTGTGCCATTTATGAAACTACTCCGCTAGAGTAATTGTAGGAAAGACCAAAGTCAGAGAGTAAGGTCACCTGGCATCCTGTGGCTGAAAAATGAGAATACATTTGCAATTAGGCAAAAACATGGAGGGTCATGGGAGGGAAAAACAAGGAAGTTTAAACATAGAGTAGTATAGGAATAGTAATGAAGTAGGGAGCAGGTAGAAATTTCAGGGATATATATATATATATATATATATTACAGTTTAAGTACTTTCATATGTCCATTATCTTAGTATAATCTTTTCAAACCCTCTTTATGATAGGATTATTATTCACTTGGTAAAGTGATCCAAGCCTCTAAAGTCTGCTGAGAAACAGATGAGCCGAGATTATATTCACATCTTTCTAAATGCTTTTTTTGGGTTATTTTTGCATAAAACTTCAGGGTCAAGATTGAGATTTGAGGTTTTGAATTTATGATCAGAGTCCTAAAGCTGATAAAGAAGGTGTTGTAAAGATCTGTCACCAGTATTTATGGATAAAAACGTGGGGATATGACCAAGAGACACACTAAAAGCCTGAATGTATTAGGTTTCAGTCTACATATTTAGGTTCTGTAGAATGGGATCTTGGGTGGTATTAGGTAGCTAAAACCTAAAATAAAATGTGAACATTTATAAGTATGTTTGAAAGAGTATTGTTGAGAGAATATTTGAACACCTCTAATACAAAAACCATATTTGGCCTAAAAGAGAGCATATTTAAGTTAATATTGAATGTGATGAATGCTTAAATGTTTCTTTACTGAGAAAGTGACTGAATTTTAAGATCCATGCAACAGCTGGGTCTCTGATTTTCATGGGAAAGGATATCATAAACTGGATATCACTTAAGGTTAAAAAAATTACAGGCTAAACAAAGTGCCATAAAAGATTGCTACATATTCATTTTTGGAAAACTATGTATGGTTACTTTAAGAAAATTTAGATATTATGAAAAATATGTTCAGAAATAATCATTGTTGAAACAAGTGATAAAAGCCACATTTTTGAAGACCATTGCATTTGTGGAGGGAACAAGGGAAGGGCTTATCCTTCTCAATATCTGTATCTCAGGTGCCCAGCAGATTGTCTGACACACAGTAGGTCCTTAATGAATAGTGAGGGAATGAATGACTTCATGAATTCCTGGGTGTTGGGGTCGGTTTTGCTAATTTTTGTGATTTAAGTAGAGTCTAATCGTTATTACTTTTCAGGGCCTGAAACTCATTCCTGAAGACTTCCTGTTCTCTCTTTCAGAAAAGCTTTTAGATATTTACAGTAATCTACACAAAACCTTAATTCTATGTTCTATTTTATAGTTCTATAATATGTTATTTGTTCATTATTGCTCTTAACTAAAGAACAAATTCAGTTTTCCACACCCAAATAATCTAAGAAAACAAGTAAAAAAGAGTGCTTAAAAAGAGAGGGGACTGAATGAATGCTTCAATGACAGAATTATGAAAGAAAACTAAACACAAAACCATGCATAAAACACTAGTCCACTGGTTGTTTAAGAGAACCCGTACTTGTGTTTGGTGGATCCAAGGCCATGTACCAGAGCATCCTTATCAAGTGCAAAACCTCACTGAGTAGAACACTAAGGTTATAAATGTAAAACAAACAAAAGCCAGGAGACATAAGCTATCTCTTTTTAATATTTCCCATATTATGTGTAATAAGGCATTCATGTAAGAACATAATTAGAAGCAAGAGCACTGCCCAGGTATAATGTGAGAAAATTAATGTGGCAATGAGAACATTAGCTTTTGTCTTCTCTAGTTTAAACTAGAATTTGTGCTTTTAACACTGCACTCTAGGAGCCTTTATACGCTTTATTCTCTAGATTATTTTTTGAGTTAAAAAATCTCAAACCCCATCTTTAACTCCCCAAGAGCCTACTTGTTTTTAAAACAACAGGCTCAGAATTATGGCTATGCAATTGTCACTCACACACTGGTCTTAAAAAGCCCTGCTGTGTAAGCATCACATGATGATTCCAGAAACTATTTAGATCACGACTGTTTGATATTGTTTTATAGTTATAAAATGATTACCCTCGATCAGAATTCTAAAATTACAAACATGTTTATAGCTGAAAACTGGTGAAGTGTCTGACTCATAAGTAAGCAAGTGCTTATGTAAGCATAAAATATTAGCAAGGATGCTTTTTTTAATGTAAAGGAAGGCATTATAAACAGAATTTGCATTTTGCTATTTTAAATATTTTTTATTTAACTAAACTCTTTCTTTAAACTCTTAAACATTTAAGTTGATTTTGTTCTTTCATTAAAAAGTACTGCTGGGTATTTTAAATGTCCATAGTGTTGAAGTTTTGTTGTTTTCCTCCCCATTGCTCCGTTACTTCCCTTATTTGATCTTAAATGATCTTAATTAAAGCTTAGACTGAATATTTTATATTGTCTTCTGTTTCTCCTTCCTGATGGGAAATAAATGACTAATATGACTCGGAACTTTTCAAAGCAATGTTGAATTCCCAGATAATTAGCCCTAAGAAAATTGCTAGAGTGTCTTATCTTCTGTCATTTAATTGAATATACGGATAAAAAGTTTTTTTGGGAAAAAAAACTGTCATCCTTATTGGGTGATCTTTCATCTAGATAAGTGTTCATAATGGAGAAATGTGTAAATAATGGAATTTATGTGTCCCATTACATTCTCCAAAAAGAGATATAAAGCAACATGGTTTTTTATGGTTTATATTTAGTGTTAATTTAATAATAAAAATAAATTTAATGTCCTAAATCTTTAGCTGTTAAAATGGATCAAAAGAAGTCATTTGGTAAGACAATGAGGTGACTAAGTAAACAATTCACACTGAAGCATAATCATGGTACAAAATCAAGATGACAGGGCATTGCTTCTGTAATATCAAGAGTGTGTTTCTTAGTTCAGTGAACAATCAATGCAGTCAGGAAAAATGTATGCCAAATTAAAGAAAGAGAGCAAAAACACAAGAAAGGTGGTGGCAAATAATGTTTTTCTTAATCATTTAAGTGACTTAAATCTTCAAGGTTCAAAGGTCTTAGCATAGTCTAGCCTAGTTCATGGATAAAGAAAAGAATGAAATTTAACATTTATAAGAATTTCAGAGGAGAAAAACCATAATTTTCATGCTTTATTCTCATCTCATCCATTATATCTATTAGTATCTATATAATATCTCATTATTATCAAATTATTATTTCTCTGGTGCTTGTTTTCAGTCATGGGAATCCACCAAGCAAAATCTCATGCTGTACGGAAAAAATTAGATATGTTTTCTGCCACTTGATAGCTGTATGACACTGAACAGCCCATTTTTTTTCTTTATTTACCTATATGATGAACACAATATAGTAGGATCAAATGAGAAAATGTATAGAAAATTAAAACACTGTGAACCTCTACTAGGATGTTTTTCAGTTCTCACTGGAAGGCCTAACAGCTAAGTGGTTAAACACATGGGCTCTGGAGCCAGAATGTTTTGGTTTAAATTTCACTTCCACAGCTGACTAGCTTTTTGACTTTAGACAGTCACATAACATTATCTGTAAAATAGGGATAGCAATATGATTTATAGAGTTATTAGGATTAAAAAATTTAATACATATAGGGTGAGTATAATTGTCCTGACATGTAGTCATCATTATATAATAGAGTGAGTTAGCCTACATGCTTATAGAATACATGGAAGACACATAGTACAGTTGGGATTTTAGATTGTAATTTTGTCTCAATATTATTTGGCTAGTGAGAGAGAATTTTTGAGTTATAATAGTTTCAGAAATTATTGTAATTTTCTACCATAGGAATAGTCACACAAAAATTTGTTATTTTAGAGTGACACTTCAAAATTTAGACATCTCATTTGATATATAAGAAAAGTGAGTTTGAGAGATGTGTTAGATGTAGCATTGCTTTGTGCTCAGAGCATGGATTTAGATCAGAAAGATCTAAGTTTCAGTGCCAACCATAGTAGCAGTCCTATGATCTTGGATGAGTTATAACCTTTCTGTGTTTCTGTTCTTATTATCTATAAGAATGGTGATATGGATTCTTACTTTACAGGGAAGGGAAAGCACCTGGAACACTGCCATCTATATAATAGATGCTTAATACATGTTAGTTTTTCCTCATTTCTCCCCCTTGTTCCTTCTTCATCTAAGTGGCTTTTCTTAGATACTACAACTTGTTAATACCTCTCACTAATTTATGTCATTTTGTATTTTGAACAAATCTAAATTGAATCTTGAGGCCCACTTTGGGCATTTTCTTTGTGAACTCAACTTTGTATTTCCTTTCCTTTTTCTTTTCTTCTCTCTCTCTTCTCTTCTTTTCTTTCTTTTTTTTTTCTGTCAGTAGTCTCTATACCAAAGGTAGCAAGGTGGTAAATCCTGAAAAGGACAACACAGAAGCTTGTGAAGTTTAAGAATATAAATGAAAATAAATTGGTAAGAAAGAAAACTGAATTATAACTTAAATAAAGAAATCCTTTCTGTATGCATAAAGCATAGAAGGAAGAGAATGTACCTGGAACACTGCCATCTATACAGCAGATACTCAATATGGGTTTCCCATGATTCATTGCTTGTGTGCCAGATCCTGAATCTGACTGGCTGATCAGGAATGAACTATGGATGTTTGAGTAGCCTTCATATTGCATCATTTCTAGCCTTCTTATGTTAGCAGGCATAGAACCAGGATTCTTTCATACTTTGTTCTGCCAGTCAAGGTTCGTCTCCATCTCCATCATCATCATCATCATTCATCATCATCCATCATTGTTTTCCATTTGTGATTTCCTTTGGTATTGCTCTGTTAGAGAAAACACTGCAAGGAACAGCAATGAACTCCTATGGTACTAGCATTCTCTGTTACCTCCTATGACTCTGCATTCCCTACTCCCAAGATCTGAGTTTCTTGATGGCCTCCATGGTAGATGTTTGCCTTTCCCAGGACTTTACTTAACCACAAAAGAAGCGGCGTAAGAGTGAGAGTGAAAGAGAAAGAGGGAGGAAGCATATTAATTGTCATTCTCATCCCTTCTCCCAATTCTGTTCTTCAGACTATTGAGTATGGATTACCCCCCGGTAGCCCCACTTCCTCTCCACATTTTTGTGTGTGTGTGTGTGTGTGTGTGTGTGTGTGTTTGTGTCTTTCTCTTTATCTGGTGTGGAAACACTACCTCCTTCAAATCCTAGATGGTAGATGAGCTTCTAATTTCCTACATGATAACTACCATCCTTTCTCCTTGGGGATTGATTCTGTGCCAAAATCAAATCCAGGCCATTGGTGAGAATTTTGTGGAAATGGATTTTCTGACACTGAACATCACTCCATTTATGTTTAAATGAACATTGCTGGTCCACTCCCCTTTTATTTCTAGAATCCAGATCTGGAATTCCTTACTGTTGGGACCTGGCCATCTGATTGTATGTTCTAGAAGACACTCTATTTATAACTTATACTGAGATAATTTTTTTGTTGACAAATATGACCTGGACTATTTAGATGCTTTAAGCCAGCAGTTTTCCAAACCCTGTCTCCCTTGATTTTGGTTTCCTCTTTTTCCACATTGGTCTGGAGTTTCCAAAGCATTAGCATATTTCAAGTCTGAGACCTACTGACTATGACAAGTTGCCCCTTTACTCCTCTCTCTGATGATATATTGATGTTTATATCTTTGTCTTTATTTTTAACCACTGTATTAAATAAAATTCACATACCTTAACATTTACCCATTTAAAGTATACAGAGTTGTGCGGTGATCAATAAGTCTAATTTTAGCACATTTTCATCATTCCCGTAAAGAACACTATGCACCCATTAGCAGTTGCTCCCCTTACCACTCTATCTTAGGCAAACATGGATGTACTTTCTGTCTCTATAGATTTGCCTTTTCTGGACATTTTATATATATGAAATCATACAAGGTACTCTTTTGTGACTGGCTTCTTTGATTTAGCATAAACTATTCAAGATTCATCCATGTTGTAGCATGTATCAGCATGTTTCATTGCCAAACAATATTTCATTTGAGTAGCTATACTCCATTTTATTTGTCCATTCATTAATTGGTGGACATTGGGGTTGTTTCTACTCTTTGGCTATCATGAATAATGCTGCTATGAACATTCATGTATAAATATTTATGTGTGTGTGTGTGTGTGTGCGTGTGTGTGTATATATATATATAATTTAGAGAGAGTGTGGGGAAAGGCAGAGGGAGAGAGGGAGAGGGAGAGAGAGAGAGGGAGAGAGAGAGAATCTTAAGCAGGCTTCACCCTCTGTGCAGAACTGAACGTGGGGCTCAGTCTCACAATCCTGAGGTCATGACCTGATCCAAAATCAAGAGTTGGATGCTTAACTGACTGAGCCACCCAGGTGCCTCATATATGAACATATATATATTTTTTGAGTGCTGAGGAGAGAGATTGCTGGGTCATATGGTAACTCTGACTGATACTTTGAGCAACTGCCTGGCTGTTTCCCAAAGTGGATGCACCATTTTACAATCCTATTAAAAATGTGTGAAAGTTCTGCTTTCTCCACATCCTTATCAACACTTGCTATTGTCTGTTTTTTGATCATAAACATCCTAGTGGGGAGAGTATTATTTCATTGTGGTTTTATTTGCATTTCCCTAATGGCTAATGATGTTGAACATTTTTCATGTACTTGTTGGCCATCAGCTTATCTTCTTTAGAAAAATGTCTAATCAGATCCTTTGCCCACTTTTTAAAAAAAGATTTTATTTGCTTATTTGAGAGAGAGAGAGAGAGAGTGAGTGGGAGGGAGAAGGAGAGAGGATTTGAAGCAGACACCATGCTGAGCTCAGAGCCATAGGCAGGGCTCACTGCCATGACTATGGCCAGATCACTTCCCGAGCTGAAACCAAGAGTCGGACACTTAACCGACTGAGCCACCCAGGCACCCCCTCCTTTGCCTACTTTTTAATTCGATTGACTTTTTACTGTTGACTTTTTAATAGTTCTTTATATATTCTAGATGCAAAACCCTGATCACATATATGATTCGCAAAGTTTTTCTACCATCCTGTATGTTGTGCTTTTACTTCCTTGATGGTATCCTTTTTCATTTCTCTTCTTTATGATTTTCTTTTTTAAAAATTTTTATTTAAATTCAATTAATTAACATATAGTGTATTATTAGTTTCAGAGGTAGAGTTCAGTGATTCATCAGTCTTGTATAATACCCAGTACTCATTATATCACATGCCCTCCTTAATGTCTTGATATGGTATTCTTTGATGCAAACAAGTTTTTAGTGGTTTTTATCACGTCCATCTTATATATTTTTCCTCTTATTGTCTGTGCTTTTTTTCTGGTCAAATCTAAGAAATCACTGTCTAATTCAAGGTCATGAGGATTTACTTCTATGGTTTAAGAGTTTTATAGTTTTAGCTCTTATATTAGGAGTTAATTTTTGTGTATGGTATGAGGTAGAGGTCCAAGTTCCTTCTTTTGCATTTAATATCCAGTTGTCCCAGTACTATTTGTTGAAAAGATTATTCTTTCTCCATTGAGTTGTCTTGACACCCTTGTTGAAGATGAATTAACTGTAAATGTATGGGTTTATTTTTGGAGTCTCAGTTCTATTCCTGATCTATTCCTTATGCCAGATTCATACTTTCTTGTAGCTTTTTAGTAAGTTTTGAAATTGCAAAGAGTGAATCTTTCAACTTTGTTTATTTTATTTTTTATTTTTATTTGGGTTGGTTTTCTGGGCCCCCTGAATATTCATATGAATAGGTTCATCTTATCAATCTCTACAAAAAACATGGCTGGCATTTTGATAGGAATTGCACTGAATATATAGTTCAATTTGGAGGAATATTGCCCTCATAAGAATATTAAGTCTTCCAATATATGACATGGAAAGTCTTTCCATTTTTGTAAGTCTTCTCTAATTTATTTTAATGATGTTTTGTAGTTTTCAGTGTAGAAGACTTGTACTTATTTTGTTAAATTAATTACTATTTTATTTTCAATTCTATAAATAGAATTGTTTCCTTAATTTTGTATTCAAATCACTCATTGCAAGTGTATAGATATACAAATCATTTTGTACATTTATAGTGCATCCTGCAACCTTGCTGATTTTGTTGATTAGCTCTAATAGCTTGTGTGTGTGTGTTTGTGTGAATTCCTTAGGATTTTCAGTATACCAGATCATTTTATCTTCAAATAGAGATAGTTTTACATCTTACTTTCCAATCTGGATGCCTTTTATTTATTTGTCTTTCTTAAATTATTGACTAGAATTTCTAGTACAATATTGGATAGAAATGAAAGAGGACATTTTTGTCTTATTCCTGATCATAGAGAGAAAGCATTTGGCTGTGGAGTTTTCATAGATTCACTTTATCAGGTTGAAGAATGTTTTTGTCTTTTTTGACTGAAATTGAAAGTTTCTGAGTGGATATTCCTTATAAATTCAACAGTAAAAAAATGGGAATATAATTTCAACCCACATTGGGGGAACCTTGAGGAACATAGCTGGACAATTAGACCAAGGGTGATGCACTGTCATTTTCCTTGTGTGTTATGGTTTTAAAACAGGTGATACTGAAGTGAACTAGGTCTTCCTAGTAGGATAATTTTTTTTTATACTTAATAGAGGAAGAGTCCTACTTTTATTAACTTATCTTTTAGCCATCCTTGTTTCATGCCTTTAAAAGTGCCATGAATTTGGGTACTGCTCAGGATTTAGTGTGAACTATAGTAACTGTAAATCATTTATGTGGCAGTTGTTTATCTTGGACATGAATGACCATTGCTATAAATGTATAAGATATTTAGTGATGTTTAACATCAAAGGTAGCCTTATGCTTCTTTTGGACTGTGGAAGTCTTTGTGATATATTCAGTCATAAAATCATCTTGCAGGCAATAAAGAAACCAAGAGGTTCTTGCTGACTCTGGTATGCTATATGGAATGCATTTTTGAATGGTTTATTTGTGCATTAGAGGAAAACACCAACCTTCTGGGGATTGTCCACATTCCAGCATCTTGCATCTGTTGTATTTATGACAGAAGCAAGGAAAAAAAAAAAAGAGTATTTAGGAGTATTTAGTCATCTGCTGATTCCATTTGGTGCTAAACACATACTTTTCTCTAGAGTGCAAGAATACTAATTTATTTTATGTACTAGGATGGATTGTAGCCATTCCTAGAGACATGAGTATTTAAATTGGGAAAAGCTAAACACCGAATTCTCTGCATGTAGATGATCCATGCTCGGCATATGCCTTGAATAAGGCAAAATCTTTGTTAACTAGGGATCTGGATTTTAAATACAAGTTACCTTCTGTTAGGAAGGCACATGCAGTTGACCTTTCAACTACAGCCATTATGTTTTGAGTTCAGGAGCTTTCTATATGCATTCTGGTAAGCATGAAATATGACCCAAGTAAAACTCACTAGTAAATCAGAAGATATATAGATGACCCTGTTCTAAAATCTGTTTCTGGAATGAGAGATAAAAGGAAGCAGGAAGTTTTATGCTATCTATCCGTGCCCTTTATCTATTTTTTCAGGAAACTAGACAGATTCCTAGTATTTTATCGCCTGTGTGATAGGATAACTTTTTATATGTGTAATCAGTAAGATGTTCAAACTGTTAATTTCAAGTTTTTAATTTGGGTTGATGTTCATTAATTAAATAAATATGTATCAAGTATCTTTCATGTCACTTAATGGGGCTTATATTCTATAGGAGTAAACAGAAAGTAAACATAAATAACTATGGTATAAAGTATACTAGTGATACATAGTAAGAAGAAGATAAAGCAGGGGAAGAGGATATGACATATCAAGAGTGGAATTGTTGAAACTTTTAGATAGGGTGACAAGAGGAGATCTCATTCAAAAGTTGATTTTTGAGTAAAGACTAAAAGGAAGTGAGAGAATGAGCCAGACATGGATCTAGAAGGGTGCCAGCAACAGATGGCCCAAGGTAGGGACATGACTGGCTTTTTAGGGAAATGCCAAGGAGGTCCATGTGGCTGGATCAGAGTGAGCAAGGAGAGTTGTAGGGATGAGGTCAGAGAGATATGTTGGATGGTTTGAACAAAACAATGACATGATGGCTTTCTAGAGGTGATAAGTCAAATTCTGGTAAAAGTGATAGGATTTACTGACAAACTGGATGTGAGATGAAAGAGAAGTAGGGGATGATGACAAGGTTTTTGGCCTGGACAACTGGAAGAACTGCCATTTACTGAACTGGCGAAGACGGGAGTAGTGGGTTGAGAGGCTCTAACTATCAGGAGCTCAGATTTTAATGTTATGTTTGAGATGGCAAGTGCCTTTAGTGTCATATTTTTTGGTTCTCTTTTACCTGGTGCATTTTCTTTCTTTTTTTTTCTTTTTTAAAGATTTTGTTCATTTATTTGACAGAGAGAGAGAGAGAGAGAGAGCACAAGCAGGGGGAGCAGCAGGCAGAGGGAGACGGTGAAGCAGGCTCCCCGCAGAGCAGAGAGCCCAATGTGGGGCTCGATCCCAGGACATTGGGATCATGACCTGAGCTGAGGCAGATGCTTAACTGACTGAGCCACCCAGGTGCCTCTCTCTGGTGCATTTTCAAGATGCTCATCTGCCTGTGAAACATTTCTTACAACCTATGCTTTTCCTTAAAATTCCTGCAGTAATTCCAATCTATTCCACTAGTTTTAACCCATTTTATTTAACATATTATTATTTAACAATTTCCAGAGAGCAGAGGACTTGAGTGGGTACTTATTTTTACTTTGTATTTGTATTTTCTCATAGCTCTTTGTTCAATTCTACTGTATAAATATGTGATATCTCAGAGTACTCAAAACTTAACAAGATCATTAACCTAAGTTATTTCTGTTTCTTCGGTCAGATGGATCTGATTATTGGTTAATGTAGGAACATTAATTTAACTTTTTGAAAAACATGTCAAATATAGGACATCTTTACCTTCATTCTGCTTAATGTTTTGCTTCCTGCCAGAGAATATAGTTAGAAATCAGATATTTTCCAGGAATAAGCACTGAACAACACACTTGCATGTAAGTGGTTAAAAACTGGTATCATTGGCTTTTTAAATAAGGGCTAGGCCAGTATACTGAAGAATAGTTCATAGACAGATCTAGTTAGCCTAATTGGAAACACAATTAAAGAATATTTCATTCTAGGATGAGTTATCTTAGCTTTTTGTAGTTATGATTTCCTTTTCCAAAATTAGAATTTATATCTCATGGAAAAGTAAATTTCTATGGCAGTAATCTTCAGTGTTTTCTGGTGTCTTTAAAGTGGTGAGAGATAGGGGTGTGTTAGTCGGTTAGGTGGCCAACTGTTGATTTCGGCTCAGGGCATGATCTCAGGGTCCTGGAATGGAACTCTACATTGGGCTTTGCACTCAGTGGGGAGTCTGCTTAAGGATTCTCTCTTTCCCTGTCCCTCTGCTCCTCCCCCTGCTTATACACATTCTCTCTCTCAAATAAATAAATAAATATAAATCTTAAAAAAAAATAAAGTGGTGAGAGGTGTCCTTAATTCATTGGTCACTCTGTGCCAGCTGCCATATGAGGCCTAGGGGGTGAAAGAGGTAAGGCATAGTTTTGACCCCAATAGGAACTCATAATTTTGTGAGAAACAGATGTGTCAATGAATAACTATAGCAAATGCTTATTGTTTAATATATGCTAGATTAGTGCTATGTAAGCACTACTGGAACACATGAGTACATGTCTGGGTGACAGAACATGAGAATCCAAGATATCTTGAGGGATGAGTAGACATTTCCCAAGAGATGTGAGGGGAGACTGGAACATAGCTCAAGGCACTTATAGAACCTTATATGAGTCGGTGTGGCTAGAGAAAAGGGTGCCTGCGAGATAAGTGGTAAAAAGTGAGGCTAGAGAGTGAAGCTGAAGTCAGATCATCCTTGTCTATAATAAAAAATAAGAGTTTTATTTAGTGTGGATTAACAGTCACTTGAAAATTTTAAATTGGGGATTCATGATCATATTTGAATTTTGGAGGGACTCCTCTGATGATACTACAGAGAAAAGATTGTATTGGTCAAAAAGTTTTGTCTCTGATTTCTCTTTCCTCTTTGCATTCACCATCACTTCCTTAGTTATCCCTAATCATTCCTCCTCTAGATTAGTCCTACTAGTGAGGAGGAATATTTAATGAAGGGTACATACTGGAGAAATATTTAATGAATAGAATAATAGACCTTATCTAATGGTGGGGATGAAGTAATGGAAGTGTCAAGGATATTCCTCAGATTTCTTGTTAGCTGGATATTGAGGCTAGTGAGTCAAGAATGTTGGAGGAGAAACATTAGTTGGGGGTGAGGGGAGTGTAAGAAAGGCAATGGGTTCAATTTCCCATATGTTTATTTTGGGACTTAACCTGAGTTATGTATCTGAAGCGCAGAAGAAAGGTAAATACTATCAAATAATGTCAACTTAAACTTAGTATTCACTGTCATCTAAGAAGATAAGGGAGAAACATTTTAAGGAGGGGATATGGCTAATAGTTTGCTATATAGAGAGAAGTCAGTACGAAGATGCTGGAAAAATGTTTGACATTAAATAATTTAACCTCATTTCACCCTCTAAGGTAGGAATTATTATTCCCATTTTTGTAGCTGAAGTAAGGTGAATTATTCTACTCAAAACTTCCTACTATTGGAGTATTTTTCTGTTGGGATTCTAACCCCAAAGTTGAGGCTATTTCTATTATAATGAGACAGACTTCCTGCCCTGGAGTGGCTCAGCATCTGCCTCACTCTCCTTCGCTTATTGTCGGCTCCTCAGGCCCAGGGACATGCATTATCTCTTTCCAGTCTCTTCCAAGGTCAGATACACATATGGTATGAATATAAAACATGGAGAGTGCACTCATAGGATGACGCGAACATCTGTGCCGGTACTTTAGAGCAGAGGTCAGGACTTCTTTTTGTTTGGCCAATTTGGATTTGAATGTTTTTAAACGGGGCAAGTATTCTATGGTGTGTGAGTGCCTCACCACTCTCTGTGGATTGACATTTGGCCTATTCATGCTTCCTGCTTAGAATAAACATCTGAGTTTATAGCCTTATCTTTAGCCTTAGCTTTAAAGTTACACCTTAAAGCAGGTGTTTTCAAGCTTGTTGAATTAACTAAAAGCCAAACAGTTCCCCCCCATGGGAAAAGCAACCATTAAGCTATCATTACTAAGATGCTATATTTAGAATGTTTCCTTTATCAAAGGTAGGTTGAAATAGTTAAGATGATAGTTTTACTCTTTCTCCATTATATCTGACTTATATTTTTGAACAATCTAAATGACCATATGGATCACACTTTAATTTCTATTGTTATGTTTTTGGCCCTGAGGGTTCTTTTTTTAAATCAGTCTTGTACTGAAACTGAATTAAGGAATGTGTTTCTAATCTGAGGTGTATTACATATGATAATTATTCATCAGGAAGATATGCCTGAAATATGTACTCTCTGTTGGGCCACCGCAGAGCTGTAGGGCTGTAGGAAAGTCCTTTGACAGACATTGGGAGCAGATGATGAAACTACTGACAGCAAATAAAAATAGTGTTGGTTAGAAGGAAAAATAAGATGAAAACAGAGAGGGAGGCAAACCATAAGAGACGTCTAACTTGAGGAAACAAACTGAGGGTTGCTGGAGGTGGGTGGGGAATGGGGTAACTGGGTGATGGGTATTAAGGAGGGCACTTGAGTGTTATATGCAACTGATGAATCAAATTCTATCCCTGAAATTAATAATAAGTATATGTTAAGTAAATTGAATTTAAATAATAATAAGAGTGTTAAGACAGAAGCCAGTCTTGAATCCTATTCATAGCTGGGCCATTAAATGAAAAATGACTAGAGTGTGTTTGCATGTAGGAAGCATTATAGCTGTTTAGTAAATGTTGGCTTTCTTAAAAACAATCATCACTACCACTTTTTATTAATCTTGTGTGCCTTTGGACAAATGTCCTTTTCCTGTTTTTAACATTTAGTGATAATAACACTTTTTTCCTCATGGAATTCTTTATGAGAAGATGACTAGAAACTTATTAAACACGATAAACCACTACATGAATGTAAGTCATTATTAGGAATTTGGATCAACATCCCTGGGTTTGAATTCCATTTGTACTAAGTTATGCTATGTTTGAAAAATGGTGGTCTGTCTCCCACAAGTGAGTCACAGAAACTTAAATAAGAAGAAATTGTAAGGAAAATGATATTTTTGATCTTTGACTAGGTGTTAAAATCTAACTTAACTCTCATGGATGCTAATAAATCTGTATTTTAGGGGAAAAGTTTTCTGACATAGATATTTGAATCTTGTTAGATTAAGTGATGAAATATATGCACGAATGGAAGGGAAATGTGAAATACAACTGGATTTTGTTTAGCTCATTATTTTTCTGCTTTTCTGTTTACTCCTTTTACTTTAATCATATGGTAGATGACTTTCGATACAATTTATTTTTTAGTTATAAACGAGGCAAATAATAGATGTAATATATAGTGCATTTGTTTCAGATAGATAGAAAATTAACATAGTGCATTTCTGAACTTTATATATACATTTTCTTGACTGACATGGTGGCCTGCATTAGAATTAAGTAATAATGTTTTCCTAGAAGGTATCTAGGAGTTATTAATATTCACTTTTGTGTATTTCATCTACCCAAAGTAAGCATTAATGGCCCAGAATTCATAACTTGGGGGATATCTTAATGCTATTATTATATGGTTTCTCATTTTTCTATTTTAATTTGAAGAATTCTTTTATTTTCTCCCGTATTGTATTTGTCCTATTAATATAAGGTGGAAAATGAGACATAAGAATAGAAAAGCAGTAAAGTCCTCTTTCTGTTGCTTAATAATGTTTTGATTGTAAAATCTTGCACTTTTCAATCTTTATTTTTTTCTTAAAACTCTTATTATCTCTGTATTCTACTCTTATTTTACCATCTTATATCCTCAGTTCAGTTAAGGCTAAGTATTCCACTTCCTAATTTATGTTGGAGAAAAACATTTAAATTAGCAGGTGTTTGCACTATTTTGTTTTCTGATAGAGCACGAAGCTGCCTAGTGACCAGTGAAGCAGTTAGCAGGCAGCATCTTGGCAGAGGGAAGACTAGGGATAGAAGCCAACTAAGAATGGAATCCAAATAGCAAAGTATCCATGGGCTTTTCTGCTGCACATCTTCTTAGTCTTAAGAAAACAAAAATGTTCTTCATAAGCCTTCCCTCCCCTACCAGAGTGGTTTTGTCAGTTCCAGAAACTTCATTTAAACACCTGGAAGAGAAACTCAATAATTTGCATGTAGTTCTGCTTTGTTGAGCAGAATACCTGCTGAGCTTCCACTTGGGCAGGGATGTAGCTTAGTAAATTCTCTCTGATCCTCTGAAATGAGGGTTCAAGGGTGCAAGGAATCAATTGCTGTGAAAATCCTTTAGCTTTCCCTTTCCAATGGCCAGGCTTTGGGACCTTTCTTTTCTTATTTTTATTTTTCAGACACTTAGTTTTTTTCTTTTCTTTTTAAATAAAAGCCCTCAAAGTGGGTAGAAGATGTTTGCAAATGGACTACATATCCAATTTGCTCATCCTTCCCTTAATATCATGGAAAATGCTATACCAGGGCAAGTCCATAGCTTATTTATATCAGAGTCCTTTGCCAAGAGAAGTCACAAATTGAATGTTTGCTTTGCTTTACTAATTTTTTTGTTTTGCTTGATTTTATATAAATGTTTTAATTGAAGTATAAGATACATTCAGAAATATGCATACCTCGTGAGCAGAGTTTAGTGAATTTTTTCCAAGCTAAACACACCCATATAACCAATACTCAGAACAAAAAGAAAATTACCAGAATCCAGAAGGATCCCTATGCCATTTCCAATCTCTAATTTTCAACAGTAACTACTATTCTGACTTCTAAGAGCATAGATTAGTTTAGCCTGAGTTTGAATTTTATGTAGACGGTGGCATCAAACAATATGCACTCTTTTGTTGTATCTTTTTTTCCCCATATTTCATATTGTTGCATGTAGCTGTATTTTGTTCATTCTCATTACTTTGGGTTGTTTCCTGTGGGGGCTATTTTGAAGAATGCTTCTAGGAACGCTTTGGCATATGTCTTTTAAAGAACATATGAACATATTTCTATATGTGTATATCCTCTCCTAGGACTGGAATAGCTGGGTCATGAGGTATATATATGTTCAGCTTTAGTTGGTACAGTTTTCCAAAGTAGTTGTACCAATGGCTTCACTAAAATTTAATGTTAAGGTAGGTACAGTTTAATTTTATTCATTAGTTTCCTGTGACATTGTGATGCATAAATTTATTTAAACTCTCTGGATTATGTATATTCCACAAAATTTATTTCTTGGAGTGATTAAACACACAGTTTCTTACCCCTTCTGAATTTAACTTCCTATTACTTATTTCTTATTCATTTGTCCATTTGTTTCTTAAAAAATGTGTTATGCTCATAACATGTACCATATTCTAATAGATTGTGAGATACAAAATAAGTAAGCTATAATGCTTGCCTTCAAGGGAATTATAATGAAGTGAGGGAGACAGTACAATGAGCAGATATATTTTTAATTTATTTCACTGAAATCTAAAAAGCTACTTCCTCCATCTATTGTTTCTAGATTTTGTAAAGAAGTCCATTAACAACTTGTCAAATTCATTCATGATTTCTAGATTTTTTTTAAATCATGTGTCCTCCAATACAAATTTTCTTTTTGCAAGGTGAACAGATCCCATATTTTTAACACCTTGATATGAAGTGATCCTGCCTTTTCAAATTGCTTTAAAAAAACTACTTAAATTATTTTTTCTTCAAGTATGGTGACTGTAGTTATCAATAGTAATTCAGGTTTTAGGCTTCATGTGTGTATGTGTTTTTTGCTTGTTTTTTTTTTTTTTTTTTTTTTTTTTTTTTTTTTTTTTTTTTTTTTTTTTGAGAGTTCAGTATTTTCTGATATCTTTCTTAGTGATTTACAATATATATTTGGCCTTTTGGACTAACACATACAATTATCAGGTTTACCTCCTCAAGAAACAATTTATGATTACTCCCAGGTTCTCTGTATTATAACATTCATTCTGGGTGAAGACCCTGTAGCCTTCATATCCATGGCTTTGCCTCCCAATTATGAGCTGGTGATTCATAGATCTCTATTTCTAGCCTAGACTCTCTGAATTCTAGGTCCATGTATAGTATATTTTCATTTGGATATTGTGCTGGCATCTAGCAGATAACAAAATGTATTTCACCTTTATTTTCCAAACACATTATCATTCTGTATTCCCCATCTTGGTGAATGCATCACACTATGTACACAATTGCTGAAAAAGTTTTAGGGACACTTCTAAATACCTCCTCTCCCCTCCCCCATTTAATATTACAAAGTCTTACCATTTTTACTTTCTGGATTTTCTTGGATCCATCCTACTACCACCTAGCAATAGTGTTCAGTGTTCAGGCACTCATTGTCTCTTGCCTGAATTATTGCCTAGTCTCCTGACTGCAATTCCATTCTCTCTAATCAACTAAAAGTTCACAGTTAGAGTAATCTTTGAAAATACACATCCGAGCTTGCTGCTCTTGCAGTTCTTTAGCATGGCATGTGAGGAATCTCCCACTTACCTTTCTACCTGGATTCATCACCATTCCTGCTCAGATTTCCTGTACTTGTCATGCCACCTACAGTGGCCTGCATGCTCTTTACTGTCTCATGCCTCAGGCCTTTGCACATGCTGTTTTCTTTACTTGTTGTTCTGTTCTACACATTGATAACTTCTACTCACTGTTTTAAAGTTGCCTCTGATAAATTTTCTTTGATCCCCTCAAGCCGAGTGACTTTCCTCTATGCTATGAATAACTCTATTTTAGCTCCCATATAAATTTGTCTCCCTTTCTGATCTGTAAGTTCTTTATCTTTGCATTCTTTTTTTTTTTTTAAGATTTATTTATTTATTTTAGAGAGACAGTGAGCATGCACAAACGGGGAGGGTCAGAGAGAGAATCTCAAGCAGGCTCCTGGCTAAGAGTGGAGCTGACAAAGGTACTCCATCTCACGACCCTGAGGTCACGACCTGGGCTGAAACCAAGAGTCAGACACTTCACGACTGAGCCACCCAGGTTCCCTTTTATCTCTGTGTTCTTAACATTAGTGCATTGCCTGATCTATAGAAGGTCTCAAAAGTATTTATTGAATGAATGGTTGAATTAATTAACTGATAGCTTAGAGCCCTCCATTTTTATACTTTGTGATCTTTAAAATCCCTAAATATATTTTGTTCTCTTGCCAGGGTTAAAACTCATATGTTGCTTCTCTACCCACTTGCACAGACTTGTAAGGTCTTTTTTAATCCCATCTGTGTGTTTCTGCATCAGCTGGAAGCATTTAATGTCTCCTAAACTTGGAAATCTCATGTGAGCTTTTTCTTCTGGAGCATTTAAAAAAAGATATTAAAAAAGTATCAATTCCCAAGGAGCTGAATTCTTTAGACTTCTCTGTCCAGAGAAATCCCTAATTGACCCTATCATTTAATTCCTGTTTTGACCTGATTTAAAATTTTACGATAAATCAACAGCCTTGGAACCTTTGAACCCATGATATCATCAGTTAAAACAAAATAACCACAGTCACCACCACAACTTTTTGTTTAGAAGGATGGCATTCATTAGTTCCCCTTTTATCCGGGTGCCTATTTCTTACATTAAATTTATCCTTTGGGATGTCCTTCAGGAGAAATGGTCTTGCCTTCTCAATTTCCTTTACTTAAATTCTGTAACATGCCTTTCTTTCCCCCACCTGCTGCCATATTATGTTATTTTTGTTATGTTCACTGAATCCATCCTTTTTCACAGATTTATCAGCTTGTTATTCAGGCTATCAGTGCACATTAAGGATTTAATTGCTTTGGGCAGAGATAACAAAGCATAGGTTCAAAATCCAAAATATATTATAATTTTTTAAAAAGATTTTATTTATTTATTTATTAGAGTGAGCGAGCGAGCGAGAGAGCACAAGTGAAGGCAGGGGTAGGGGCAGAGGGAGAGGGAGAAGCAGACTCCTCGCTGAGCAGAGAGTCCAAAATGGGTCTCCATCCTAGCACTCTGGGATCATGACCTGAGCTGAAAGCAGACGCTTAACCGACTGAGCCATGTGGGTGCCCCTAGAATTTTTTTTTTTTTAATTCCAAAGTTCCTACAGCATTAAAGTTACCACAATTAACAGTGAGATATACACAGCCATCATCAGAGTAAAAGAGCTAATATTTTAAACCTTATCTTTGTAGTAATGTATATTCACAAACATTCACCTTTCAGAAACTACCTAAACATTGACCTTGCCATTCTAAATAGAGCACTGTAATGCATAGGTCACTTCAGAGGGTATTATGTAATTAGTTTTGATTATACTCTATTATGCAGAGAATTTTCTTCAGCTCCTTCTGAATATTTATACTTTTTATCATTATGCCTCTGAGGAGTGTGAAGCCTATCTAAACATTCAATTATATTTCCTCCAAATCACACTGAGATAAATGTAGGTAGTGCTCTAAAATGGTGGGAAATATGAAAATCACCAAGAGTATCACAGGACAAAAACAGTACACCAAGTTTGATAAATTTTAGGAAGACAATTTTAGGAATATTTTAGGAAGAATAATTGTGTACTCTTTCCATAGTTCTCTAGTATTTTTCAAGTACATTCCTTTTCTGATGTGCTACTTACTCCATCTCATGAGAGCATTGGCAGAAGTATCATTACCCCATTTTTACAGATGGAAAAGCATTCACTGAAAGAGTTGAAGACTTACCCTGATCAGAGTGCTAATGACAGAGCTGGAACTAGAACCTAGACCAGAAATATAAGGGGGAAATCATAGCAAGCCAAGCAAACTACAGAGTATCTTGTCTTGGGTAATTAGTGAGTACAAACAGTGAGTTGAGAGCTACTTCTAACTGTCCTCCCTACATCTTGTAAAGAAGTTAATCTCCCCTAAAGCCTGCATGAAGTCACAGACAGCCTTTATTTTCAGAAAGGAAGGAGCTAAAAATACAGTAGCACAGCCATTTATTAACCTCAAGCAACATTATCCTGAGGTAGCAGAGTGTTATGAAAAATGCATGGGATTTGCAATCAGAAGACTTAGGTTTAGATCTCAGTTATTTTGCCAGCTTCTTAATCTCCTTACACTAAATACCTATTTAGTTAAAATGGGGCTAATAATGCTAATAACATGAGCCTTACTGCCTCAAAGGGTATTGTGATGATCAATAAGATACTATCTAGAAGCACTTTTTAAACTATGTCATTATATAAGTACAAGTCCTCATCCCTGTATAGTAGCAAATAAAGGAAATCCTTCCTGTATAGGAAAGACTGTAGCATAGTTGTTAACATCATGGCTTAGCAGTCACACTGACTTGGGTTACAATACAAGAAATGCCACCTTCTAGCTCTGTAACTTGGCTCAGGACCTTAGTCTGTCTAAAACTCAGTTTTCTTACCTTTAACATGGAGGGGAGTTTAATATCTTTCATGAGGTTTTATAAAGATTATATAAGATATTATATGTGGAATACATAAGCTATTGTTAAGCTCTCTTGAATTAGTTTTCTTTAAGATGAAATTTTAGTTTATATTAATAATTTTAGATTTCCAGAAAAGTTGTAAAGGTAGTATGGGGAATTCTTATCTACCTTTCTTCTGGTTTCCTCTGTTGTTAAAATCTTGCATTTGCCACTTATGAACAAACAAACATTGATGTATTACTATTAACTAAACTACAGGTTTTATTTGGACTTCACCAATCTTTCTATGAATGCCTTCTTTCTGTTCCAGGATCCAGTCCAGGGTACCACATTGTATTTTGTTGTCATGTCTCCCCTATCTCCTTTGGTCTGTGACAGTTTATCAGTCTCCTTCTTTTACATGACCTTAACAGTCTTGAGGAATATTGTCCAGGTATCATATAGGATGTTCCCCAATATGGTTTTCCTTGTTTTTCTCATGATTAGATTGGGGTTGTGGACTTTTGAGAGAATAGCAGAGAGGTGAAGTGCTGTTTTTGTCACAGTGTGTCAAGGGCTACATGATACCCATGTGACATCACTGATGATGTTAACCTTTATCACTTGGCTAATGTAGTGTTTGCCAGGTCTTTCCACGGTATTTTGAGCTCGTTTTGATCAGCTATCACTTATATCAGACTTTCTTTTCCCTGTCTTCCCACTGTTTGGAATGCTTTTCATTTATATTTACTGCAAATGTCATATTCAGAAATATCTTTTCTGACCATACAAACTAAAGCTGTCTCTGTGGCATTTCACTTTTGTGTTTTCTTCACAGCATTTATCATTGCCTGAAATTGTCCTGTGTATTTGTTTACCTAGTTTATTGTTTGTTGATAATCCCCCACCCCCTCAAACAGGAACATAAGCTTCAGGAGAACAGGATCGTTGTAGGATTGTTCACATCTGTACACTTGGCGTCTAGCACAGGGCTAGCATATGCTGAGTGCTCGATAACTATTTTTTGAATAAATGTCAAAGAAAGAAAGATTCAGAATTAAATTATTATTAAGTATTTCTGAAAAAGAGTGGAAAATAGCTGAATGGTAGGAGGTTCAATTTAATATTCTTAACTGAATCGGTTTAGTTTTAATGAAAAGGTTAAATGCAATCATAAGCATCTATGAAATAGGTAATCAAATCCTTATAATTCAGGCTCTCTTATAATGCACTTAATAATGTGAATGTCAGAATATTTTTCTGACTTATAAGCAAGATATGACTGACAAATGTAAGATCTACTTAGTTATTACACATCTGCACCATTGTGACCTTTATTTGCTAATTGGCTCAGCTTTCCTATTGTAGAACTTTTTTTTTTTTTTTTAAACATTTTATCTATTTATTTAACAGAGAGACAGCCAGTGAGAGAGGGAACACAGGCAGGGGGAGTGGGCGAGGAAGAAGCAGGCTCCCAGTGGAGAAGCCAGATGCGGAGCTCGATCCCAGAATGCCCGGATCAGGCCCTGAGCCGAAGGCAGACGCTTATCGACTGAGCTACCCAGGCGCCCCTCCTATTGTAGAACTTATTAACAGAATCTGGAGTGTAGAAATAATTGATGCCCTTGATTTTATCTTATACCGGACTTCTTAGCTTCTATTATCTTTTCATTTATATTGACAGAAAAGTGGAGCTTTTTTGTGTAAATCTTTCTTTTATAACCCATTGTAAAGAAGCTCTCCTCTTATGTGTTTCTTTAGGACTTAAAATCTCCAAATCAAAGGGATGAAATCGCAGGGGCCCGGGCCTCACTGAAGGAGAACTCCCCCCTCTTGCATTCAATTTGCTCAGCTTGTTTGGAACATTCTGATGTTGCTTCCCTCAAAGCCAGCAAGGACACAGTTTGTGAAGAAATTCACAATGCTCTCAATGTAATTTCAAATGCTTCACAAGGGATCCAGAATATGCTTGCCCCACCAGAATCTAAGGCAGCAACACTGGGAAGTGCCCTTGATGAGCTTGAGGTAAGTGGAGAGAAAGGTAAAGTGTGATTTGCTGTGTCTCAATATGAAAATAAACAGACATGGGTTTTCAGATCGGAGTTTAGACTATGAGTAAATAAAAATCCTGTTACTTAATCAGTCTCCATCATTGCCTTGTGTCTTCCAATGAATTGGTTAGCAGGAAAATATTCTATCAGTAGACTTCTGGTTCCTTTACTTTTCTTCCAAGGAAGTCGATGAATTTAAAGTGGGATTGTTGATTAGATTGAAATGATGATTTTAGTTTACATCGTTCAATATATGAAGTGTAGGATTTATCCATTCCACAAATACTTATCATTTTCTCTGTTCTTTGTGCTTGGGATAAAATTGAGCACTGCCCCCATGAAGCTTATGTTCTAACAGAGGAATATAGGCAAAAGACAAAAACAATGAACATTGTAGATAAGTAAATTGTATAGAATGTTACATTGAGAAAGTAAGATGACTTGGAGGCTTGAAGGAGATTAGATAATCGGGCAGGTGGAGATCTAGAATGAAGGTTTGAAAGCATGTCCCATTGTTTAAGGAACAGCACAGAAGGCAGGGTGCCTTAGTGGGGAGAGTAAGAGAATGAGTCAGAGCTGAACTGAGGAGAACCAGTGGGGCCAGTTATGGAGGACTCTGTGGGCTTTTAGGGGCTCTGGCTTTTCCTTCAAGTTAAATGGGATCCATTGTAAGGTTTTAAGCAGAGGTATGACACTTGAGTCTTAAAAGGAATATATTGGCTGCCTGTAGAGTATAGACTGAAGGGGAACAAAAGGAGAAGCTGAAAAACCAGGCAGAAAGCTATTATAGTAATATAGGTTCCATCCTTATATTTTATTTTATTTTATTTTATTTTATTTTATTTTATTTATTTTATTATTTTATTTTATTTTATTTTATTTTATTTTATTTTATTTTATTTTATTTTATTTTATTTTATTTTATTTTAGGCAGACGCTTAACCGCTGTGCCACCTAGGCGCCCCACAAGACGTTATTTTATATAGTCATTCATTTAGCTTTAGCTACGTATATTTCCTTTCTGCTGTTTTTAGGTCCTATCTGTATCTTGGGCTGCTTTCCTTTTACCTGAAGAATTTACTTCCTTATATTTTATTTTATTTTATTTTATTTTATTTTATTTATTTTATTATTTTATTTTTTTTAAAGATTTTATTTATTTATTTGACAGAGATAGAGACAGCCAGCGAGAGAGGGAACACAAGCAGGGGGAGTGGGAGAGGAAGAAGCAGGCTCATAGCGGAGGAGCCTGATGTGGGGCTCCATCCCATAACGTCGGGACCACGCCCTGAGCCGAAGGCAGATGCTTAACTGCTGTGCCACCCAGGCGCCCCCATCCTTATATTTTATGTGCATCACCTCATTCCACCTCACACCAGGGTGGCATTAGTGAATATTAAGGCTTAATTTTTTAAGTGAAGCCAACCGAATTTGACAGAACGGATGTGGGATGTGAGAGAAAGGGAGGAGTCATAGCTGATCTTGTAGGCTAGGTCGTCCAAAAGCACACACTGAACAGTGCTGGGGTTACAAAGTGTTATTAGGAATTAATACGTGTGAAGGGAAGAGGGAGGGAGTAGGATTGAGCCGGAAGAAGTCTACCTGTAAGCCAGATCCACAAAGCCTAGACCAGTCAGCAGAGAGCTCTAGAAGTAGGAGAGCCCTCTAGTGTACCTTGTCAGGCAGAAAAGCCAGGCTTTTTTTTGGGGGGGGGGGGCTCTGTCAGTCACTAGATGTAGGACATACTGCCTGGCAAGGCTATGTATGACTTCCAGGCACAGGGAAGAGGGAGTAACCCCTTGCAACTGAGGCAGACCCTATAGGAACTGACTGTTGGGGGCCATCTGCTGGCCTCACTCCCCACAGCTGAGCAGTAAGTCCTACTTGAAAGGGAGATATGGACAGTACACCTCTGTGTCTACGAGATAATGACAAGGTTTTGTGTTTTTGTTTTGTGTGTGTGTGTGTGTGTGTGTGTGTGTGTGTGTTTTCCTTTAGCAAATGGATGGGTAGAGTTTTCATCAACCATGATAGGGAACACTGTGGGTGAAGTCAGTTTTGAGAGGAAGATCAGAAACTAATTTTCAACATGTTGAGTTTGAGATATTTATCAGACATTCAAGGTTGATGTCAAAGATAATTAGCTATGCAAGTCAGACGTGCAGTTGTTCAATAGGAGGCAACATAGTGTAGTGTTTAAAGATAAGGGCATTAGATCTCTTTATGCCAGGGTTCCTATCTTAGTCATGGCACTTGTTAGGATAAGTAATTTAATACTCAGTTTTCTCACCTCTAAAATGAGAATAATAATAGGGCCTATATCATAGTGTTGTCAGAATCAGTGAATTAATAATACATGTAAAATGCTTAGAACAATGACTGACACATAATAAGTTCTCAATAAATTTTAGCTCTCCTTATCATTGGTGGAGATGACTATTTGGAGGCAGATTCTTCCCTAATGAAATCAATGCAATTAAAATTACTCAAGTTTTATTGGTAACTTAAAAAATAAACTAAATACATATAATTCCTATATTGTTCATAACATTATTACTTTCATGATAACATATCATGAAAATCTAATTCATTTAAATTTGAAGTAACCTTTATATTTTTCCTTTAGATACATGTCTTTAAACGGATGCCTTTATTTCTAATCTATCATTATTAAATTCCTTATTATTGGAACCCATGCAAAAATTTATTAAGTTCCTAATTATTAGCATCTATGTGAAAGTTCTAGAGACTAAGTTAGATAAGTAGTGGTAACTCTTAAATGGTACCCATAGTAAGATTGAAAATTCCTTGTGGGCAAGATTGTGTTTCTTAGTAATTTGATACCAGTGATTCTAGCAGAATGTTAGGTCTCCCATACATTAATATGTAACATTTCTTGATAGCTAAATAGTTAACATGAATGTATTACTTAATTATTCCAGTGTCTTTATAAGATAAATACTTTTGTTTTACAGAATAAAACAAAACTGAGACTTAGATAAGTTATAAAACTTGCTCAAATCAGAAAGCTAGTGAGTGGTAGTATCCAGGAAGTGATCTAGTCTGATTCCAGAAGGTATTTCTGAGTTCTGTGCTATATTGAATTCTCACAAATACAACTTAATGTGCTTAATTTATGCTAAGATTCTTAGTCTGTATGAACCATCAGAGAAATTATAAATATAACCAAAAACCTGGGTCATTTAAGTAGAACTAGTCTGTGTTTGGAGTGTGGCTAATATGGTGAGGTGAAATTTGTTAAAGTGGACAGATAGGATTATATGTAACATTTTTCATAGTACTAAACAGAATCGTGTCAGGGGATAAGATGTCCAGACACTCATTCTATATTCTTAGGATTATAGAAGAAGACAGAAGGTTTCCTAACAAATTGGTTAGGGTTAGGCCCTAGGAGCCCGGCAGGCCTGATTTCCAAATTGTTCCTTTTTTTGGGACTTCTCCTTTCTCACTTTAATTGAAAGTGGCTGCTACAGGCAAAATAAGGGAATGGTTAGAGAGAAGGCGAACGTGTGTGTGTGTGTGTGTGTGTGTGTGTGTGTGTGTGTGTGTGTGTGTGTGTAGCACTGATGGGAATGTAATGGGCACAGTATTGGAGTCTTCCCTTTCTCAAGTTAAGTGGCTGACTCACTTCTGAACAAGGCAGGAGGGAGTCCTAAAGATATTTCCAGAAATCTTAATGCTGTCTTAACAACCTTTGAAATCAGTTCTCAGTAAAAGCTAAGGATGCTCAAACCAGTACAAAATGCCTGAATTTATATATATATGTTACAAATAGTTGCTGAGGCTGTCTGAACTAGATAAAGCAGAATTTATTGAGCATTTAGTTTTTTTAAATGGTTTTGTAAATTAAATGGTTGCATTTTTCTTTATTTACAGGAAGCTGTATTGGTAAAGGATCCAAAATAACCTTTGCTCTGTCTTGCTTCTGCAAATATAATACTATGAAATAAACTGATGTAGTAAATACTCTGTTGGGAGTAAGTCTCATTAAATGTTTATAGTGTGGAAATGTAGCAGAGTGCTTATTCAACAACTACCATGCTGAAGCTTTGTTAAATCTTTCATTCTGGTCCATGGCTGGTTGTGGATATGGAATCTGAGATTTATTGGTAAAGGAGAAAATAGAAGTTGAATTAGAACACTATACAAGCTAAACTGATTGATTTATTGGAGAGCCTAATGTGAATTATAGGGTGTTCGTTTTGCATTTGTGACTGAGTGATAGTTGAGAAGTGTCAAATTATAGATTAACAGAATTTTGAAAATACCTTTAAGCAAGAAACTTTGCCAGTGAAAATTGCTTTGAAACTCCAAGTCCATTAACACATATTTTCTCTTGTGCAGTGGGATAAAGTAGCTTTTGTAATCATGGTCTGTAAGAATTATACAGATCCTCATGTGATTTGAAGATGATAAAACAAAGTTCTTTTAGTGTTTTCATTTTCAAAGAACTATCACATTTATTTTCTTATTTTTAGATATTCATTTATGTATCATCATTCATATATTTCTTTATTCCCTATTGTATTCCCAAGACCTAGAGCAATGCCCTCCCTGTACATCGTAAGTGTGAGGTGATTATCAGTGAATTGAAGGAAGGAAGCAAGGAAGGGGGGGAGGAAAGGAAAGAATGCAGGTAGCAATGCTGTATGTCATTTTGTGATTTGGATTGAAGAGCATTTTCCCCTTACTCCTTTTTTTCCCTCTCCTTTCTCCAACCACAGATATTGAAATTATGATACTAAATATAAATATGCTTAATAAACATTATTCACTTATTTACTAAGTTTGGAGATATGGTGAAGGAACAAAAGACAATCAAAATTGACCAGGCAGAGCTATCTAAAATGAAAAACATAATCGTGAAAAATTCAATGGTTAGGCACGACAGGAGATTAGATAATTAATGATCTGAGAGATAGATTTGAAGAAGTTCTTTATAATGCACCACAGAGACAAAAAAATAAAAATAGTTTTTAAAACAGTTAAGATACATGGAAGATGTATGACAAGTTTTAACAAATATTCTCGGTGCGCCTGGGTGGCTCGGTCGTTAAGTGTCTGCCTTCGGCTCAGGGCGTTATCCCAGCATTCTGGAATCGAGCCCCACATTGGGCTCCTCCGCTGGGAGCCTGCTTCTTCCTCTCCCACTCCCTCTGCTTGTGTTCCCTCTCTCTCTGGCTGTCTCTCTCTCCGTCAAATAAATAAATAAAATCTTAAAAAAAAGATTCTCTTTAAAAAATAAAATAAAATAAAATAAAATAAAATAAAATAAAATAAAATAATATAAAATATTCTAATACAAGATCCAGAAGAGAGGAAAGTGTAAAAAAAGATACTAAGAATTTCCTAGGATTGATGGAAGGTACCAACCTTCATAGCTAAGAATCCCAATAATTCTCAAGCAAGATATATAAAATGAAATCCACATTTACACATATTGTAGTGAAGCTGAAGAACACCAAAACCAAAAAGAATATTTCTAAAAGAAAAGGAGAGCTCTATTCTCAGCCAAATGGCAGAATAGAAGGCTCTTGACTTTCCCTCTACCCACAAACACACTGAATAAACAACCACACGTGGATCAATTACCTCTGAGAGAAATCCAGAAATTAGTGGAGAGATTCCTGTACATTGAACAACTGAGAAAATACACGAAAATAGGTAGGAAAAGCTGAGATACACTTTCAGTATAAACTCCACCTCTAACACAGCACCATATAAATGAGATGGAACCCCCATTTCCCAGCTTCTCCTTGAGGAGCAAAGTTTATGTTTTTATTTTGATTGTTGAAGTATAATTGACATACAATATATTACTAGTTTCAGGTATACAGTATAGGTATCAGTGCTCACCATGATAAATGTGGTCACCATCTGTCTGCATACAGTGTATGCTGTAATACATTGTAATACAGTACTGTTGACTATATTCCCTATGCTGTACTTTTTATCTCTATGACTTATTTTTTTATATAAATAAAAAATTGCACCCCTCCATCCTCTTTGTCTATTTTGCTCATCCCCTCACCTATCTCACCTCTGGCAACAACCAGTTTGTTCTCTGTATTTAAAATATGGGGTGTTTTTTTTGAAGACTTTATTTTTTATTTATTTGACAGAGAGACAGCCAGTGAGAGAGGGAACACAAGCAGGGGGAGTGGGAGAGGAAGAAGCAGGCTCCCAGCAGAGCAGGGAGCCCGATGAGGGGCTCGATCACAGGACCCTGGGATCACGCCCTGAAACAAAGGCAGACACTTAACGACTGAGCCACCCAGGTGCTCCTAAAATATGGTTTTTTGGTTTCTTTTTCGCTTATTTGTTTTATTTTGTAGATTCCACATATAAGTGAAATCATATGGCATTTGTCGTTCCTGTTTGAATTATTTCACTGAGCATAATACCCTCTAAGTCCATCCAAGTTGTTGCAAATGGCAATATTTCATCCTTTTATATGGCCATATAATATTTCATCATCGAAATATAACATTTCTACTTTATCCATTCATTTATCGGTGGACATTTGGGTTGCCTCCATAGTTTTAACTATTGTAAATAATGCTGCAATGAACATAGGCATGCATATTTCTTTTTGAATTAGAATTTTTGTTTTTTTTTGGAGAAAATAACCAGTAGGAAAATTAATGGACTATATGGTAGTTCTATTTTTAATTTTTGAGGAAACTCCATATTGTTTTTCACAATGGTTGCACCAATTTTATTTTTTTATATAGTGCATGGAGGGGTCCTTTTTCTCCATATTCTTGACAACACTTATTTCCTGTCTTTGTGATACTAGTCATTGTGACTGGTGTGAGGTGATACCTCATAGTAGTTTTGATTTGCATTTCCCTGGTGGAAAAGCATTTTATTTTGGTGTAGTCCCAAAAGTTGATTTTTGCTTTTGTTTCCCTTGCCTGAGGAGACATATCCATAAATAGGTTGTTAAGGCCAATGTCGACTACTTCTTATGTTTTCTTTTAGGAGTTTTATGGTTTTACATCTCCCATTTAAGTCTTTAATATATTTTGAGTTTGTGTATGGTGTAATAAAGTAGTCCAGTGTCATTCTTTTGCATGTAGCTGTCCAGTTTTCCCATCGCCATTTATTGAACAGATTGTCTTTTTCCCTATATTGTATTTTGCCTCCTTTGTCACAGGTTAATTGACCATTTGGTGTGATTTATTTCTAGGCTTTTTATATCATTCTATTGATCTATGTGTCTTTTTTTTTTTTTTTTTTGCCAGTACCATTTTGTTTTGATTAGTATAGCTTTGTAGTATATTTGGAAATCTGAGATTGTGATACCTGCAGCTTTGTTCTTTCTCAAGATTGCTTTGGTTATTTGAGGTTTTTTGTGGTTCAGTACAAATTTTAGTATTTTTTGTTCTAGTTCTGTGAAAGTTGCTATTGGCATTTTGATAGGGATTGCATTGAATCTGTAGATTGCTTTGGGTAGTATGGACATTTTAACAATGTTAATTCTTCCAGTCCATGAAACGTGGAATATCTTTTCATTTGTTCGTGTCATCTTCACTTTCTTACATTAATGTCTTACAGTTTTCAGAGTATAGGTTTTTCACCTTTGGTTAAATTTAGTGTTAGGTATTTTATTCTTTTTTGGTGCATTTCTATATGGGATTGTTTTCTTAATTTCTCTTTCTGCTACTTTGTTGTTAGTGTATAGAAATGCAGTAGATTTCTGTATATTAATTTTGTATCCGGAAACTTTACTGAATTCTTTTACTAGTTCTGATAGTTTTTTGGTGGAGTCTTTGAAGTTTTCCATACATGGTGTCATGTTATCTGAAATAGTGACAGTTTTACTTCTTCCTTATCAATTTGGATGCCTTTCATTTTCTTTTCCTTTCCTATTGCTATGGCTTGAACTTTCAGTTTTGTATGGAATACAAGTGGTGAGAGTGGCAAATTGTTTTTTTTTCCGTTTTTTCTTTGCATTTGATTTCTTTTTTATTTTCTAAAAACTTTAAAAGGTTTTACTTAAATCCCAGTTATTTAACATACAGTGTATTATTAGTTTCAGGTGTACAACATTTTCAACACTTCCATACAACACCTGGTGCTTATCATAGCAAGTGCACTTTTTTTTTTTTAAAGATTTTATTTATTTATTTGACAGAGATAGAGACAGCCAGCGAGAGAGGGAACACAAGCAGGGGGAGTGGGAGAGGAACAAGCAGGCTCATAGCAGAGGAGCCTGATGTGGGGCTCGATCCCACAATGCTGGGATCACGCCCTGAGCTGAAGGCAGACGCTTAACCGCTGTGCCACCCAGGCGCCCCAGCAAGTGCACTTTTTAATCCTTATCAACTACTTAACCCATCTCCCCATCCACCTCCCCTTTGGTAACCAACAGTTTGTTCCCTTGGTTTGCCTCTCTCTCTCTCTTTTTTCCTTTGTTTGTTTTGTTTCTTAAATTCCACATATGAGTGAAATCATATGGGATTTGTGTTTCTCTGACTGACTTATTTCTCTTAGCGTAATACTCTCTAGCTCTATCCATGTCATTGCAAGTGGCAAGATTTCATTCTATTTTTTTATGATGGAGTAATATTCCATTGTATATATATGCCACCTCTTCTTCATCCATTCATCGGTCGATGGGCACTTGAGCTGCTGCTGTAATTTAGTTATTGTAGACAATGCTTCTGCAAACATTGGGGTGCATATATCCCTTTGAATTAATATTTTTATTTTTTATTTTTTTGGTAAATACCTAGTGGTGCAATTGCTGGATTGATGAGTAGTTCTAGTTTTAACTTTTGGAGGAATCTTCATACTGCTTTCCAGAGTGGGGGCACCAGATTGCATTCCCACCAACAATGCAAGAGGATTCCCCTTCCTCTGCATCCTTGCCAGTACCTGCTGGTTCTTGTATTGTTGATTTTAGCCATTCTGACAGGTGCAACGTGATGTCCCATTGTAGTTTTGATTTGTATTTCCCTAGTGACGAGTGATATTGAGCATCTTTTCATGTATCCATTGGCTATCTGTATGTCTTCTTTGGAAAAATGTCTGTTCATTCTTCTGCCCATTTTCAAATTGGATTATTCATTTTTTGGGTGTTGAGTTTTATAAGTTCTTTATATATTTTCAATACTAACCCTTTATCATATATGCCATTTTCAAATATCTTCTCCCATTTTGTAGGTTGCCTTTTAGTTTTGTTGATTGTTTCCTTCACTGTGCAGTAGCTTTTTATTATGGTGAAATACTAATAGGTCTTTTTGCTCTTGTTTCCCTTGCCTCAGGAAACGTAGGTAGAAGGAAATTGCTACAGCTGATGTCAAGAGGTCACTGCCTGTGCTTTCTTTTAGGATTTTTGTGATTTCAGGTCTCACATTTAGGTCTTTCATCCAATTTGAATTTATTTTTGTGTTTGGCGTAAAAAAGTGGTCCAGTTTCATTCTTTTGCATGTTGCTCTCCAGTTTTTCCAGCACCATTTGTTGAAGAGACTGTCTTTTTCCCATTGGATATTCCTTTCTGCTTTGTCAAAGATTAATTGACCATATAGTTGTGGGTTCATATCTGGATTTTTTATCCTGTTTTATTGCACTATATGTCTCTTTTTGTACAAGTTCCATACTGTTTTGACCTCTGTAGTTTTGTAATATAACTTGAAGTCCAGAATTGTGATGGCTCCAGCTTTGCTTTTCTTTTTTAAGGTGCTTTGGCTATTTGGGGGTGTTTTGTGGTTCCATGCAAATTTTAGGATTGTTTGTTCTAGCTCTGTGAAAAATGCTGGTAGTATTTTGATAGGGATTGCATTAAATGTGTAGATTGCTTTTCACCAAAAACAGTAAGATACCTAGGAATAATCCTAACCGCAAAGAGGTAAAAGACTTGTACTCTGAAATCTATAAAACATTTATGAAAGGAATTGAAGATGACACAAAGATATGGAAAAACATTCCATGGTCATGGATTGGAGGAACAAATATTAAAATGTCTATACTACCCAAAGCAATTTACATATTTAATACAATTGATTTTATACCACTGTGGTCAGAAAAGATGCTAGATATGATTTAAGTCTCCTTAAATTTATTGAGACTTGTTTTGTGGTCTAACATATGATCTGTTCTGGAGAATGTTCCATGTGCCTTTGAAAAGAATGTGTTCTGCTGTCTTGGGATGGAATGTTCTGTATATGTCTTTTAGGTCTAATGTGTCATTCAAAGCTACAATGTCTTTAATGATTATCTGTCTGGATGATTGATGTAAGTGGCGGTGGTAAAGTCTCCTACTCTTTTTTTATTTAATTTAAATTCAGTTAGCCAACATATAGTACATCATTAGTTTCAGATATAGTGTTCAACAATCCATCAATTGTGTATAACACCCACTGCTCATCATATCACATTCCCTCCTTAATGCCCATCACCCAGTTACCCCATCCCCCCACCCACCTCCTCTCCAGCAACCCTCAGTTTGTTTCCTGTAGAGTCTCTCATGCTTTTTCTCCCTCCCTGATGACTTCACATTCAGTTTTCCCTCCCTTCCCCTATGATGCTCTGCGCTGTTTCTTATATTCTACATATGAATGAAGCCGTATGATAATTGTCTTTCTCTGATTGACTTACTTCACACAGCATAATACCTTCCAGTTCCATCCATGTTGATGTAAATGGTAAGTATTCATCCTTTCTGATGACCTAATAATATTCCGTTGTATACATATACCACATCTTCTTTATCCATTCATCTGTTGATGGACATTTCGGCTCTTTCCCATGGTTTGGCTATTGTGGACATTGCTGCTATGAACATTGGGGTGCAGGTGTCCCTTCAGATCAGTCTGTTACTATTTTTTTATTCCTGTCAATTTCTTCTAGTAGATCTGTTAATATTTGCCCTAGGTATTTAGGTGCTCCTATGTTGGGTGCACAGATATTTTTAATTGTTATATCCTCTTGTTGGATTGATCCCTTTATCAGTATGTAATGCCCTTCTTTGTCTTTTGTTACAGTCTTTCTTTTAAAGTCTACATTGTGTGATATAAGTATTGCTGTTCCAGCTTTTTTTGCTTCCATTTGACTGGAATATCTTTTCCATCCCTCACTTTCAGCCTGTATGTGTCCTTAGGTCTGAAGTAAGTTTCTGATAGGCAGTATATAGATGGGTCTCACTTTTTTACCCATTCAGTCACCCTGTGTCTTTTAATTGGAGCATTTAGTCCATTTACATTTAAAGTAATTATTGATAGGTATGTACTTATGTCATTTTGTTAATGGTTTTCTGGTTGTTTTTGTAGGTCTTCTGTTTCTTTCTTCTTCTCTTGCTCTCTTCCCTTGTGATTTGGTGACTTTCTTTAGTGTTATGCTTGGATTCCTTTCTTTTCATTTTTTTGTATCTATTATAGGTTTTTGATTTGTGGTTACATTGGATTCATATATAACATTCTATCTGTATAGCAGTTTATATTAAGTTGATGTTTGCTTAAGTTCAAGCACATTCCTAAAGCACTAATTTTTTACTCCTCCCTCCATATTTTATGTATATGATGTCATATTTTATATCTTTTTATTTTGTGTATCTCTTGACTAGTTTTTGTATACATAATTGATTTTACTACTTTTGTGTTTTAACTTCCATACTGGGATATTTTTGCCTTTCTTTTCTTTTTTTTTCTTACAAGTAGCTATGGCCTTTCCTTGCCACTTAAAGAATTCTCTTTAATATTTTTTGTAAGGTTGGCTTAGTGATGATGAACTTATTTAACTTTTATTTGGGAAGCTGTATATTTCCTTTAGTTCTGAATGGTAATCTTGTTGGGTAGAGTGTTCTTGTTTGTGGGATTTTTTTTTCCTTTCAGCACTTTGAATATATCATGCTACTCTCTTCTGGCCTGCAGAGTTTCTGCTGAAAAATCAACTGATAGTCTCATAGGTTTTCCTTGTATGTAACTGTTTTCTTTTCTATTGCTGCTTTTACAATGCTTTCATTATTAGTTTTTACCATTTTAATTATTATGGTCTTGTTGTAGCCTTCTTGGATTCATCTCGTTAGATTCTCCAAGTGCTTTTTGGACCCAGGTGTCTATTTCTTTCTCCAGATTTGGGAAATTTTCAGATAGTATTTCCTCAAATAAGTTTTCTATCCCCTTCTCTCTCTCTCTTCTTCTTGGATCCCCCTATAATACAAATATTATTATGCTCAATATGCCACAGAATTCCCTTAACCAAATCTAAAGAATACCAACAATGATGAATGAGAGAAACCCACACCAAGAAACATTATAACCAGTTTGTCAAAAAATAATGACAAAGAGATATTTGAAAGTAACAAGAGAAAATAAAAGAATTGTGACATTCAAGGGGACTCTCATAAGACTATCAATAGATTCTTCAGCAGGAACCTTGCTGACAAGAAAGGAATGTGATGATATATTCAAATTTCTGAAAGAAAAAGAAATACAAATCAAGAATATTATACCTGGCAAACTTGTCCTTCAAAAGTGAAGAGAGGATAAAGGCTTTCTTAAAAATGAAAAGGTTCATCACCAGTAGATCTACCTACAAGAAATGCTAAAGGGAGTTCTTCAAATTGAGATGACTGGACTCTAAACAACATAAGAGATAAGAAAGTATGAAAGTCCTTGGAAAAGGTAATTATATGGACAAAACAGAACAGTGTATTACTATACTGGCAGTGAGTAAATAATTTTTAATTCTTATATTAAAGCTAAAAGAAAACATATTCAAAATACTGTAATGAAATTATGTTAATGGATAGACAATATAAAAGGATGTACATTGTAGCATCACTAGGGTATAATGGGAAGGTGGAATAAAAGTTTAGTTGGTTGTATGCAAATAATGTTAAATTCTTATTAGCTTTAACTAGACTCTTGTGAGATGTGTTATATAAACCTCATGGTGATCAGAAAGAAAAAAAATTGTAGGTACATAAAAGGTAAAGAGAAAGGAATTAGAACATACCACCACAAAAATTCTTCAAATCACAAAGGAATACAGTAAGAGAGGAAGAAAGGGACAAAGAAATGATCAAACCATCAGATAACAACAAACTCACAGTTTTAAGTCCTTACCTAGTAATAATTACTTTAAATATAAATAGATTATATTCTCCAATCAAAAGACATAGAGTGGCTGAATAGATAAAGAACCAAGTTCTAACTATGAGCTATCTATAAGAAACTCACTTTGATTTTCATAACATACATAGCCTGGAATTGAAGGGATGGAAAAAAAAATATTCCATGCAATGGTAACTAAAACAAAGCCAGAATGGCTATACTTATATCAGAGAAAATAGAGTTTCTCTAGAGAGAAAGAAGGTCATTATATATAGATAATAGTATCAATTCAACAGGGAGTTATAATGATTATAAATATATGTGCACCCAGCATCAGAATTCCTGAATATATAAAGCAAATATTTACTGATCTGAAGGGAGAAATTGACAGCAATGCAATAAAAGTAGGAGACATTAAATCCCACTTTTTTTTTTTAAAGATTTTATTTATTTATTTGACAGAGAGAGACAGCGAGAGATGGAACACAAGCAAGGGGAGTGTGAGGGGGAGAAGCATGTTTCCTGCTGAGCAGGGAGCCCGATGTGGGGCTTGATCCTAGGACCCTGGGATCATGACCTGAGCCAAAGGCAGACACTTAACAGCTGAGCCACCCAGGTGCCCCTAAAATGACACTTTTAATAATGTAGTACATTCTGAGAGACAAACAATGAAGAAACAGTGGACTTGAACAACATTATAGACCAGATAGACCTAATAGACATATATAGAACCTTCTACTCAACAGCAGAAAACTATACACAAAATGTCTTAATAAGCAAACAAAACAAGTCTTAATAATTATAAGAAGTTTGAAATCATATGAAGTCTCTTTTCTATCTTTAGTGGTATGAAACTGGAAATCAGTAACAGCAGGAAAATGGGAAAATTCACGAATATGTGAAAAATAAACAATACACTTATGAGCAACCATTGAGCTAAAGAGAAAATTAAAAGGGTATTTAAAAATATCTTGTGACAAATGAAAATGAAAATGTGGCTTATTAAAAATTATGGGATGCAGCAAAAGCTTTACAGAGGGAAGTTTACAGTGATAAATGCCTACATGAATAAAAGGGTAAGTAAAAAAGAAATTGCCTTTATACCTTAAAGAACTATGAAGAAGAGCAAAATGTGCCCAAAATTAGCAGATGAAATAACAAAGATCTGAGCAGAAATAAATGAAGTAGAAATCAGAACAGTAGAAAAGATCAATGAAACTAAGAACTTTTTTGAAAAAGGTAATATTAAGCTAGACTAAGAAAGAAAGAAGACTGAAATCATAAAGAGGAGATATTACAACTGATAACACAGAAATACTAAGAATTGTAAGAATCTATGAACAATTATATGTCAACAAATTAGATAACCTAGAAGAAATGGATAAATTCTTAAAAATTTGTAACCTGACAAGATTAGATCAAGAAGAAATAGAAAATTTGAATAGACCAACAACAAAGAAGGAGATTGAAACAGTAATCAAAAACCTCCTAAGAAAAGCCCAGGACTAGATGACTTCACAGATGAATTTTATCAAACATTCAAACATTGATGAATTCTCTCAATCATTCAAAGAAGAAATTATATCAGGTATTCTTAAACTTTTCCAAAAACAGAACACTTGTTGGAAGAGGGAACACTTGCAAGCTCATTCTATGAGGCAGGATCACCCTAATACCAAATACAGACAAAGATACTATAAGAAAAGTATAGGCCAATATTCCTAATGAACATAGATGCCCATATCTCTAGGAAAATACTAGCAAACTGAATTTAACAGTACATGACCAAGTGGGATTTACTTCTGAGATTCAAGGATGATGCTGCATATTCAAATCAATCAGTGTAATATAGCATATTAACATAATGAAAGATAAAACCCACATGATCATCTTGATAGGTGCAGAAAAATTATTTGACAAAATTCGTTATCCTGTTCATGATAAAAACTCTAAACAAATTAGGTACAGAAGGAACTTATTTCAATAATAAAGCCCACCTAGGTAAAGACCATATATGAAAACCTCACAGCTAACATCATAATCAATGAGGAAAAACTTAAATCTTTTCCTCTAAAATCCAGGACAAGGGAGGGATGCCTGTTCTTACTACTTCCATTCGACATAGTATTTGTAGTTCCAGCCAGAGCAATTAGACAAGAAAAAAAGTAAAGGCATTTGGAAATTGGAAAAGAAGAAATAAAACTGTCTCTGTTTGCAAGATTACATGATCATGTCAGTAGAAAATCCTAAAGATTCAACAACAACAAAAAACCTGTTAGAAATACAATAAACAAATTCAGTAAAGTTGCAGGATACAAAATCAACATACAAAAAGTTGGTTGTATTTCTAAACACTAATAATGAACTATCTGAAAAACAGTTTAAGAGAACAATCCCATTTACAGTAGTAACAAAAATTTAAATAATTATGAATAAACTTAACCAAAGAGTTAAATGACTTGCATGTTTGGAACTAAAAGCACTGATGAAGAAAATTAAAGAGGATACAGAAATTGTAAGACATCTCATTTTTATGAATTGAAAGACTCAATATTGTTAAAATATCCATGCTACTCAAAGTATCTGCAAGGTTCAGTACCAACCCTGTGAAAATCCCAATACCATTCTTTATATAAATAGAAAAAACAATCATAAAATTCATATAGAACCACAAAGACCCCAAATAGCCAAAGCAATCTTGAGAAAAAAGAACAAAGCTGAAGGCATTATACTTCCTGATTCCAAAATATATTACAGAGCTAAAGTAATTAAAACAGTATGATACTGGCATGAAAAACATACATGTAGACCAATGCAACAGAATAGATAGCCCAGAAATAAATTCAAACATTTATGGTCAACTAATCCTTGAGAAGGGTACTAAGAATACAAAATGGGGAAAAGTGTAGTCTCTTCAATAATGGCGGTGAAAAGTAGTGCAGAAGTGAGTGATGTCCCATAGCTGATTTCTCAAATATAGTTGGTATAGGATAGAGGATTCACCCTTTTAAGTCCTGAGAGAACATAAGTGTTAACCTTGAATTTGTACACAATGCAACTGTATTTCAAGAACAAAGATAAAGGCATTTTTACACAACTTCCAATTTGTGTAGTTTGTCAACAACTTCCCTGAAGAAATTGCTGAAGAGAAAGAAAAAAGTTACAAGAATTTGTAAGGAGAAGAAATGATAAATATATGGGGTTACTACTGCTCAAATATTAACTTTTATAAAGGATTAGTATTTATGTATACTTAGTATAATTAAAGATACAGAATTAATGTGCCTGGAAATAATAGCATATAGTTAAGGAAGAATGGAGCAAGAGTTAAATGTTCTAGGATCTTAGTATTTTTTTGGGAGAAAGATAAAGGTATTGATTTACTTTAGACACCAAGTAAGCATGGTACATCTACAGTAACTACTACAGTAACATCTACAGTAACTACTAAAAAATGTGTAACAAGAGACAGTATAATTTGAAAGTGTGGGGAAGGGAAAAATAGGATGAGAAATATGAAACTTGGTCTATCCAAAAGAGGAAACAACTGGAGAGAAAAAAAAACCCTAGGAAAAAATGGGACAAATAGATAATAGAAAATATGATGATAAAATGAATCCAAGTATTTCTGTAATCATAATAAATGTACATTAAAAGCTACACTCCTTAAAGCACTAATACTGAGAGCTTAGAATAGAAACCAAAATCTAGCTATATGTTATTTATAAGAAGCTCACCTGAAGTAAAAACAAGGGAAGTTTGAATGTCAAAGGATGAAAAAAAACTATTGGATCAAAGAATAAATTATAATTGAAATTAAAACATACTTATAACTGGGAAATAATGAAAATAACACAATTTGTGGGATATAACTAAAGGGAATACTAAGAGGGAAATTTATCAACCAAAATACTTACATTAGGAAAGAAGAAAAGCTGAAAATTAATAAAAACTATTCATATTTATATTCCCCACTGTCTAGCATGATGCCAGGTACATATTGTTTCTACTTCAAGTTTGAAAGAAAACAATACAAGAAACTTAGAAGGAATAAAATAATAAAGATAAGAGTAGAGATTAATGAAATCACAAAGATATTATTGTGAAGATCAACAAAGCCAAAAGTGTTTTTTGTGAAGACTAATAAAATTGTCAAATTTCTGGTGCAATACACTAGAAAGAATGACAGCAATTTGAAAACAGCCTGTAAGAGTGAAAAAGGTAGCATAACCACAGAGAATATATTAAATATTCTAAAAACTGTGATATTGGGAGAATATTTTGAACAAATTTATACTGATTTTAAAAAATTGGAAAAATTCCTATTAAAATATAACTTACTGAGGCTCGGGGTGGTTCAGTCCATTAAGCGCCGGCTCTTGATTTCCACTCAAGTCATGATCTCAGGGTCTTGGGATTGAGCCCCTTGTGGGGCTCTGCATTCACCAGAGAGTCTTCTTCAGGATTCTCTCTCCCTCTGCCCCTCTCCCCCTCTAAAATAAATAAGTACATCTTAAAAAAATACATCTTACCAAAACCAACTCAGGAATAGATAATATGAATTAAAGAATTAAATTGAATTAATAGTTAACAGTTTTTACTCAAAGCAAACACTAGGCCCAGATAACATTAACAGAAGAGTATTACAAACCCTTCTGGGGATATGTCAGTATATTCTTATGTGACTTCCTGAGGACAGCAAAAGAAGTATCAGCTTTTCAATTCATTACACGAAGCTGGTGGAACCAATACCAACACTACACAGGCCAGATAGGAAAGGAATTCACATGCCTATCTGAGGATGCAAAAATCTTAAAATGTGAGCGAACTGTTTGGCAATAAAGAATTCATTACGACAAACTCTACTGAAACTAATAATATACTATATGTAAATTAATTGAATTTAAATAAATAAAAACAAAACAATTCATTATTACAAAGTTGAATTCTAGGAAGGTGGTGTTAGTTCAACATTAGAACATCTATTGATGTTATTTATCATAGAGAAAAACAATATTTTAATCTCAGAGGACACATAAAACATTAGAAAAATTCAATATAATTTAAAACTTCTAGCAACTAGGAACAGATGTGAATTTTCTTAACTTGATAAGGGATTTCCATAAAATTCTACAGTAAATTTAACAATTACATTTGAGTTATTATAACATTCCCCTTAAAATTAGGAATGAGACCTAATAATGAATGAAAATGAATAAATTATGATAATATACATTAACATGAATAACAAATCATAAAGCTTTTACAAAAAAGCAAACAATGTAAGAATCTATACAACATTTTTTTTTTTCATTTATATAAAGTTTGAGACATGCAACACTAAACCATGTATATATTTTTTAGTGGTACAAACATCTGGTAAGCTATGAAGGACAAGTATAATTAATGCAAAATTTAGTGGCAGAGGAGGTAAGGAGAGAGGGTATATAGCCACATCAGGAGGTTTTAAAGCTATAAGCATGTTCTTTTTCTTAAGCTGGGTTTTTACATAGATGTTATTATTATTATTATCATCATCATCTTTATTCATAATACCATGCTATATATGAAGTAGTTATTAAAATTTAATAAAATATATTAAAATGGGATAAATCTGAATAATAGGTGATGTTACAATGTTCCCTTACATTTAATAGATTTTGTTAAATCTAGTTTGTGTGAAGTATTGTGCTGGGTATTGGCTTATTAGTAGCACCTTACATTTGTAGTATTTAGTGTGTTTATCTGCGTATTACATTATTAGGGCCAGATTACCCTGTATTTGCTAATAGGTCAGGAACTCTTATGTGTTTTATAGGGCAGCAAACTACTCTTCTGTCAAGTTGTATTAACTCGTTCAAGGTCAAATAGATGGGAATTAGAAGAGTTACAACTTGAACTCATTTCTCATGAACCCCTCCCCCCAATAATTGTCCTTTCCAAATAATAGCTCTTGTGACAAATGGTAGTCAGTGTTGGAATATACTAGGTTTTGAGTTTAATACATTTATTTGTTTATGTACCTGCCTTTCCCTACTAGATGATGAGTTTTATGAGTAGAGGAATGATGTCTTATTCATATTTATATTTCCCATGGCCCACCACAGGGCCAGGTACACAGTAATTGTTTAATAATTATTTGTTGAAAAGATAGTGAATTGTTGGCATTTGAGAATCTGGTGAGAGATTTTAATACATCTAATAAATATTTACCCAATAAGAAAAGGACAGGATCATCTATTTTATGATTTAAAATGGGAAGAAATAAGTGCATTGTAAATAAAATATTTGGATAATAATGATTGCTAGACCTTGCTTGCTCTTGGCCTCTTGGGACTATTAGATACATGTTGCACATGGTATTATAGAGAATGTTCAACTTTTATGATTTCATAAACCTGGTATCAAGCTTAGTAAAGGCTTTTAGGTGGCCAGATATAATAATGATTTTTATTTCCTTTCTCCGAAAGTTGGAGAAGCTAAAATTGAAATGCAGAGCAGAGCTTTAAAACAAATTCTTATGAAGTATTTGTATTATGTCAATCAGTTTATCATCAATATTTATTAAGTAACTGTTCTTTATTCCCATGTTGTCATATGCTTCGTGGAACTAGAAAAGAAGTAAAAGAAATTGTCTCCAACCCTAAGAATTGCATACCTGTTGAGAGAATGAGAATAAACATAAACCAAACTACTAGAATCCAACACAGTGTTGCTCCTTCAAATCTTCAGTCTTATGTCATAGGTTGGTTTCTCTGGGAAAATGACTCCGGGATTGAATTTAGTGCTAGTTAGTGTTAGTTTAGTGTTAATTAGGGAGTGCCCTAGTGAAAAATACAAATGAGAGGTAGTATGGAGGAAAAATAATTTCCGAGGGTTAATTTTGCTGTTCTTTTATCCCTCCCTCCCTACCCTTTTTTTTTTTTTTTTTTTGCCTAAGACTCTCAGAAAGGTGTTTTAAAATTTTTAAATTGGCTTTTGTTTGTTTTTGTCATTCTTTTAAATTAATATCTAGTTTCACTGACTTTTGATCAGAAAATAAAGGTTTTATTTTGTAAAATTTTGGGATTTTTTTTGAAACTTGTAAATTTTCTTTGTGGCTTAATTTATGGTTTTATGAAAGTTGCACATATATCTGAAAAAAATGTGTATTCTCTCTTTGTTCAATAGGCAGTTCTAAAATATCCATTACCTTAATTGTAACAAATTATCTGCATTCTTGCTCTTATTTTCTACATCATATGTTTGAGACAGGGGACTTGAATTTTCCCATATTACAGCAGAATTCTGTTTTCTCCTTGTATTTCTAGTGGCGTTTTTTTCCATATATTTAGAAACTTACTGGATTCAGAAATGTTCTTGACTATCGTAACTTCCTGATGGATTGTACCTTTATCCTTATGAAATGTTTCTTTTTGTGTGTTTCAGAGTGTCTGCTCTGAATTCTAGTTTGCTGGTATTAATATTGATATTCATGGCTTTCTTTCTATTTACATTTTTCTGGTGTATCTTTGACATTAATTGTATTCATTTATGATTAAATTACCGAATTTCATAAAGAATGCATGAATTTATTCTTGTAAAATAATCATACAATTACAGAAATAAGTAAAGGAACTGTTAGTGTTCCCTTTGTTCCACCTCCATTCCATTCTTATTGCCAGAGATAACTGCTATTAAGGATTTTGTGTATATTTTCCAGACCCTTTTCCAGGCAGAGGAATTTTTTTTCCCCTTGCTATTTATTTTCTTTTCTGAAACTCCTATTAAGATGGATATTGGCCTGTCTGGGTGAGTCTCCTGGCTTTTAATTTTATCTCTCATACTTTGCATATTCTTGCCATTTTTCATTTTGGCAGACTTCTTTATTTTTAAGGTTGGATCTGGAATTTAACATTTTGTTGAATTATTAATATAGGTGACAATCCATACTAGTTGGCAGTACCTCAGATTTTGTCACCAGTAGAATCACAGGTATTTTCAGGGGTGCCTGGGGGGCCTAGTCGTTTGAGCCTCTGACTCTTGGTTTTGGCTCAGGTCATGATCTCAGGGTCATGGGATGGAGCCCAGCATTGGGCTCTGTGCTCAGTGGGGAGTCTGCTTGAGATTATCCCTCTCCCTCTCCTCCTCCCCCCCCACCCCCCGCTCATGTTCTCTGTCTTTCAAATAAATAAATAAATCTTTTAAAAAAATGGAATTACAGATATTTTCATACCACATTACAAGCATACAAAATATCATTTATGTGTGTCATTACCTCTAAATCATGGGGGTTAATAGATCCACTGTTAGATCTTGTTGTTTCATGTGTTAATAGGACAAATTTAATAATATTTTTATAACTGTCAATGTAATTGGTTTCCTTTTAAGCCTATCTTTGTTTTTATGCATTACAATCATTGTTTTGAGAAGAGATTTTAATTTTCACTAGACTGACAGGACCAGTAAAGGTTAAGAAACTCTGTACTTGACTTGTGACTTCAGTCTGGGTCAGTTGCTGAGTCAGTTTTTTCTGAGAGCACAATATTGGCTAAATTGTTCTGTTCTTTAATTACTTAGCAAACAATGTGTTCAATTCCTAAAGCCTCTGATTCTAGAGTACTATTGGAGTGCTAATTTTTTTTGAAGTTTTTTCCCCCCTAAGTGGAATTGCTCTTTCTTTTTTTTTCACTTTTACCATTAGCTTTTTCTTTCTTTTCTTCTTCCCTCTCTTCTTTCTCCTTCACCTCTTATACTTTCCCTCCTTATACTCTCTTAATTTCTTCTTTTCATTTTTTATTTAGAAGTTAATACATGTGCACATTTACATTTAAACAATACAATGATCTCTAGTGAGTTTTGGGAAAATAATGTGAAAAACAACATCTGCTAACCCAGAAAAGTTCTACAAATGTAAAAGAGAAAGACAAGTTTTATGATGGAATAAACATTAAACCAGAATGTGATACGAATAATCACAGGCAATCCACTAAAGAGACTGCTGATACAGAGAGAAATCTGCATTTTGTATAGTTAAGCAGATATCAACCCATTATATACATGTTCCAGGATACACAGTAACTAGTCCTTAAGTAAGAGGACTGGATAGTACCATTTGCATACATAGTTCATCCTAAATTAACTGGGTATTTAGAATGACAGTCTGTGTTAGCTAATTGCCTTTATCCATAGGAAAATTAAACTTCATATATCTTTATGACAGGAAATGGGATTATGACATGAGTCAGGTCCCCACAGAAGTTAGACTTCTACCCTTCCATAAAAACTGGGAGATAGAGGTGCTATCTTCTTTGATGATTACATTTCAAAGAGATGGCTCCCAGGTCCTAGAAGGGCATTCCTGGGTTGAAAAGCTGGCAAGAACCTTGTTTGGATTTTTTTTTTAAAGATTTTATTTATTTATTTGAGAGAGAATGTGTGAGCACATGAGTGGGGGGAGGGGCAGAGAGACAGAGGGAGAAGCAGACTCCCTGCCCCGCATCTGCCCAGTGCAGATGTAGGGCCCCATGCGGGCCCAATCCCAGGACCCTGGGATCATATCTTGAGCTGAAGGCACTCAACCGCTGAGCCACCCAGATGCCCCACTTATTTGAATTTTAAAAAGATTTACATACATTTCAAAGGGATAGAGAAAAAAATTACAGTAAATTTCCTAAAGTAAATGACGAAAGAAAAGTGTGGGGGCAGTTTCTCATTGCCCCAGGGAAATTATTTTTTCATTTTTAGATTTGTATTTATTTTTACTTTTACCCCAGAAACAAGCATTTTTTAAAACCACTCTTTGTGTATTATTCCAGAACTGTCTGTGTATATACCAGTGTGGGTATAACTAAGGGATAAATTCCTGGCATATTAATTGTTCCATAAATGTTTGTTGAATCAGAAACATTCCAGGATCTGTTCTCAAGGCTCTTATAATCTAATTTAGCAAGAAGCAATCAGGGAAGCTTTATGGAAAGAAAACTGAACTGGGTCTTAAGAATGGGAAGAGGGGTGCCTGGGTGGCTCAGTCGGTTATGCATCTGACTTTGGCTCAGGTCATGATCTTAGGAGGGGGGTCCAGGAATTGAGCCCCACAGCCAGCTCCCTGCTCAGCGGGAAGTCTGCTTGTCCTTTTGCCCCTCCCCCTGCTCTTGCTCTTTCTCTTTCTCTCTCAAGTAAATAAATAAAATCTAAAAAAAAAAAAAGAAAAGAATGGGGAGAATTCTGATGAGACATTTAGTGACTTTTCAGTCATTTAAAGGGGTTTTACAAACTTCAATGCCTAAACAAATATAAAGATTCACAATTTGGGCGGGTATATGGGGAGTCTTTAGTAAGATGATTTACCAGCAAGAGAGTCCTTATCTTTTTTATGTGGACTGACAAAGTCTCCACACTGGAACACATCATTAAGAATGAATAGCAGAATGGAACTGAAGTTAGTCTTACTCAGGACTGTTATGTCAGTGTGATTAATCAGTAAATCAGTGTATTTTGTTTAGTTCAAGAGCTTATAAATTCAGCTTTCCTATTAGCAGCAATTAAGACATTTTATACTCCTTACCTTGGGGGAAAATAACTACTTTTAGGGCTAAGAGATTTGCCTTAAAATTTCTTTTTAGTAAAAGCTTGTTTCTTTCTTAGGGAAATCACATTCCTAGGCTCATATCTTCCTCTTTAAAAGAGAAGGTAATAGTAGTGCTCCTTTTCTACAGTAATGAAATTGGAATTTCCAGCATATGTTCCTAAACACTCTACTATTGTGTCTATAGCAGGAAGACAGTAGACAGTATGGCTTGGAAACCAAATCTGAAAGAACCATAATGAATACCAAGCCAAGAAATTTGGACTTTATTGAGTAAGGTACGTTTGAGTAGGAAAGGGAGAGAATCAAATAGATACCAGAAGATTAATCAGCCACGAGGTTAGGGTTATTTTGCAGGGCTACATAGATGGAGGCAAGAAGAATCAAGAGATTTTTGTAACATTTCTAGTAAGAGGTAATAAGACTAAAATTAGATTGGTTGAAATGGGAAAGGGAAGGGACATGTAGAAGGAAGGAAGAATTGACAGTTGAAGTAACTCTAAAGAGTGAGAAAGAAGTGTCTCGGGGTGGCTTAGATATCAAATGGACCTATGCTTGGAGGAATGGTGACTTCATACCCTCAGTAGGATGAACTGAGTTGGGAGATGGAAGATATCATATCAAGCAAGAAAGACAGCCAAAAAGCAATTATTATAAGCTTCTGAGTATTCATCTATGTTTTTTGAAATTAGTATTAGGGGGGAAATTACTTGAACACAAGTATATGTGCATGTGAACTGAAATAGGCAACTTATTATTTCCATAACTGTTCCTTCAAGAATATTAGTTAAAATTTTTCTAAGTCCAGAAGGTTCTCTGTGGTCCCCTCTCCTTATAACCATAGATACAATTAGTAATTGGATCATCACAAAGTCTTTGGAATGCTGTATTTACCATGTAAAGTGATCAATTATGTTCACTTTGTTTCTGCCACATGTACCAATCTTTTCTCTCTAGCATGGTCAAACTGTTGGACAAAGTACTTTGTTCAAAATTGTTTGCTGCTTATTTGGGAAATGTCCTGACAATAAGCTGCAATCAAGAAATGTGAAGAATAGTTATTAATTTATTTCTTACATTTAAAAAGATAGTAAAATATCATTTTATTGGTGTTTGGTCCTATGAATCTCAGCTTTAATTTAGAGGAATCAATTTTTGCTGTAATCAAAGTATGGTGAATGGAAAATGTTAGACTTATTTGATATTAGGACATGGTTTGGTGAAATTTGGTTAGGGTGTGGGTCCCGGTAGAATGCCAGGCTTTGTTCCTTAGGATGTTGATTACTGCTTTATTACAGAGAACGTTGTACAATGGCCATGCTTTTCCTAGAGTTTGGCATCTATAGCTTTTGTTAATAGCAGGTATGTTTACTGCTAAGTTTAAGATTTAGGGTTGCCTAAGTCCAGCCATGGATATTATTTACAAGCTTTATTTGCACATTTTAGTATTTATAGTAGATTTGGAAAGGCAAGAAAAGTGGCAGGCAATTATATTTTGGAACCTCATTAAACCTTATGCCATGAGTAGAATTTCAAAGCATGTTTTCTGAGAACACTTGAAAAGGAACAGTCTTTGTAAGTTCTAAACACAAACTTTTTCTTGAAGATACTATTGATTGTGATGAAAATATTGCCAACATATTAGTTTTTATAATAAGTATGCTTAATGTTTAAAAGAAATGGAAAAAATATCTCATGTTTTCTTTGAGAAATCTGAGGCTGTCTTCATGATCATACAACCTGTGCAATTGCGTAGGGCCCCGTAGTTAGAAGGATCTCATGTTTAGTTTCATGATCTGAAGTTGCTATCTTGAAATTCTGAATACATTTTGAACAGAGTCCTGAATTTTCATTTTGTATTGAGCCCCCCAAATTATGTGGCTGGTCCTGCCTAACTAAATTTGGTAACTTTCAGATTGACTTGTATTCTACTTAATTCCCTTCACCTGATCCCAGCTCACCTTTAACATATGAAATCCAAGATAGAATTGCAGTTACAGTGAAACCTGCTAATTTAGGTTGATTACTGACGTCTAAGCAGTTTGGATTAAGCATGAGTCACAAAATCTCAGTTTTGTTAGCCATAAACGACCACTTAAAGTTAAATGAATGATTTTTTTTAAAAGATTTTATTTATTTATTCAGGAGAAACACACAAAGAGAGAGGAGGTCACAGGCAGAGGGAGAAGCAGGATCCCTGTGAAGCAGGGAGCCTGATGTGGGACTCAATCCCAGGGCTCTGGGGATCACAACCCAAGCCGAAGGCAGATGCCTAACTGAGCCACCCAGGTGCTCTTAAATGAATAATATAGCAGGCAAAGTCCAAAAGAACAAAGATCAAAAGCCCCAGAGCAAAAGAAAAAAAAAAAAAGAAAAGCAATGAGTAGACATAAAGTGCCTGCCAACACTGACTTCTCTCCATAAGCCATTCAATTGGCATATGTCATATCCTACGATGAAAAAGCAGCATGTATGGATGTATATAGTGCAGACGCCAGTGCAGACGCATGGATCTGTCATGCAGCTGCTGGAGGTTGTATTTGTTAAGCAGCCTGCCGGTAGACATGAGTTTTGAAGAAGAGTAGTTTTTTATGGGAGGTAGATTAATCTTATATGTTTCACAGGGAAACCATGTTGTCTCAAATAAGGCCTAGTGGCTTCTTCAATGCCTAGAATGAGCCTGACCATATTTTTCTTTGCACATTGCTATCTGTGTGACTATTGGGTTAGTGTATGAGGTCAGCTTGCAGAGAGAGAGGGAGGCCAGAGGCAGAGTGGGAACTCTGGTGACGGATGAGGCAGTGTAATAGATTCTGCCATTGACTGCGTGACCTAGAGACTGAGAGAACATCAGTTGAACTCAACTGACCTCTTGATGAAAAACAGATGAGACACATCGTACTGAAGGCGGTGAGAATAGTCTGTTTTATTTGACATTGTCTAATATTGAAGAATTTCCAAGTCGTAATATTCCTAATTTAAATGTAGGGCTTCAAATACTTATAATAAAGTATAACGTATATAGTGTTTTTGTTACAGTTGTCATTGAAAAGGTGATTAATGAGGTTTGGAGTGATTAATGAGGAAACAGCAATAGACTGAGCATCATTATCTATCCTGGTACATGACCTGTGGACATCTTTGGAAAAAGGAAATAGCAGGAGTGGCTTGAGGAGGGAAAGACATGAAAGTTTTGACCTGCTGTACAACCCTACTCACTGGTCCTCATCATAAAGCAAACAGGCTACAATTTGCCAAAGAGCCTCCTCACAACCATCTATGTTAGAGAGAGAATCACGTTCAGTGCTGATGCAGATGCTGTATCAACCGAAAATGCTGGCTCTGAAGGAATTTTGTGCTTTGTTGGGTAACATTAGATTGCTTTGCTTCACTATAAAGATGGAACGTTGAGTGCTCTTTCGTCAATTCCCATTTCCTTCCCATTTCCTTGACTCATAGTTCCTGAGGGTATTTTGAAATTTCCATATACTTTCTCCTTGCCAGATCTTCAACTGTGGGCAGGCATAGCCATAATTAAATTAAATTTGGAACCCTTTGAATTTAATAATTTGTCATCCAAACCACAGAAAAATAATCCTGTTCATTTTTACCTGAAACAGTTTTTATTGACACCTGATACTTCCTTCCATTATCTATCCTGATATATATCCCTTCTAGTCTCTCTCTAGGTAGGACACTCCTTTCAAGCACTGATTTTGGTTTTTATGTTCAATTACTTTTTCTTTTGTTGGCAAGGCAAAGGGAGAAGGAGCCCTTACCACAATTTTGCTTGGCATTCATAATGGTGAATTAATGGTGTAAGTTATCCTAATTAGAAAAGTCTGAAATGGAGTCCAGTGATAGAATTTTCCTTCATGGCATTATGTATTGCTAAATTTAAAGTATCTAGTTTATACTGTGTAGTAGCATATCACACTGCGTAAGATCAGTATCTAAGTGAAAAATTGTCTGGTTATATAGATGCATTCTTTTAACATTAAGTTTGTTTTTAATGTTGTTCTGCATCCCATTCATCAAAGCTATGAGAATGTTGTAGCATTCAGAAAGGAACATGTTAGACAACTGCAGTTTTTAAAAATATGAAAAAATCAGTGGCCTTTTCAAGTCTTCTGTAGCACCCTTTTACATTGTTGGTAGGAATGCAAACTGGTGTAGCCACTGTGGAAAACAGTATGGAGGGTCCTCAAAAAGTTAAAAGTAGATCTACCCTACAACCCAGCAATTGCACTACTATGTACTTACATAAAATGATACAAAAATACACATTCGAAGGGGCACATGCACCCTTATGTTTATAGCAGCACTATCAACAATAGCCAAACTATGGAGAGAACCCAAATGTCTTCAACTGATGAATGGATAAAGGTGTGGTATATATGTACAATGGAATATTACTCAGCCATCAAAAAGAAAGAAATCTTGCCATTTGCAATGATATGCATGGAACTAGAGTATATTATGCTAAGCAAAATAAATCAGAGAAAGACAAATACCTTGTGATTTCACTCATATGTGGAATTTAAGAAACAAAACAGTTGAACATAGGGGAAGGAAAAAAAAGAGGGAAGCAAACCATAAGAGACTGTTAACTATAGAGAACAAACTGAGGGTTGCTGGAGGGGAGGTGCGTGGGGGATTGGCTAGAAGGGTGATGGGTATTAAGGAGAGCTCTTGTGATGAGCACTGGGTGTTGTAAGTAAGTGATGAATCACTAAATTCTACTTCTGAAACCAATATTACCCTATGTGTTAACTCACTAGAATTTAAATAAAGACTTGAAGCAAAACAAAAGTCTTCTTTATAATGAAAGCTGGATTTTTTTGGGTGAATTGTCAAGTACTTTGTAATCATTCTCTTATCACCTAAATGTTCTGCTGAATCATTAAGCACAGGAGCATGTTGGTTTCATTATAGCCAATGTGCATGACACAGGAGCTTTAGCAAACGACTTCACTTTTGTCTTTTCACCTCCTTTGCTTTCCTTTCTCCTCCCTTTCCCCTCTCCTTTTTTCTCAGTTGGTCCCTTCCTTAACTTCCCTCTCATCCTTTCCCCTCAATCTCTCTCCCCCTTTGCCTTCTTTGCATCTCCCTTCCCTCCTTTTCTCCTCTCCTCCTTGTATTTCACATATTTTTTTGCCTTTAATAGAATTAAAAACCTAAATTAGGTTGATTAAGCACCAAGAGAAAAAGTAAAGTCCTTTGGTAAAATCTCCAAGATATCAATGAATAGCAGATGAGTGATCCTGGTTTAACATCTTTCTGACCAACTTCTGAGTATGTCATTATGTAACTAGTAAAGCAAAAAGATCTAAGCAGCAGTAAGTACATAATCAGTTGATTTTTTTTTTTACAGGTATTCTTAATTTGGAAAAGACATTAAACCAGAGACTGACCTTTCCAGTGACACATGTACACCCTATTATGAACAGCACTGGAACTATTCTTTTTGAATAAAAAAAGAGAAGGATATAAAATGGAGCAACATGGATTACACTGTGGAATAGTTGAATGTTGTCTTTGGCGGTCCTCTCCATCTTGCCTTTCAGAATTCTTTTTCTCAGGGTATCTGTTCTTTCTTTTCCCACCAATACCCAGTATCACCCAAGCCTTGCTTCCTGTCCTTCCACACTGTGATTCATGTTATCTGGAAATGTCTCTTTCTCTTACTTTAACCAGCTTATTCCCAACTAGTCATAAGGGAAAAGGACTTGATAAAATAAGGCCTTAATGACTGGTAATAGGTTATAATGCTGTCTTCCTCCAGTGCTTTCTTCAAAGATACTTGCCAGTTGAGGAAAATAGTGCCTTTAATCACAATCAGTCAATCACTTTTGATACAGATATAGGTACCAATGGTGGTTCTTTGTTATAGGGGAGTTTTTCTAAGCAACAAGTGGTAGTACAGAGGTCCTGATCTCTTCTACCTGCATCACTATCTTTTATCTAGTGAAACCCAGCTAAGAGGATATCATTAAAAAAAAAAAGAATCTTTTGTGGAAAATAAAATGAAAACCAATTTCTGGAGCTGTACTGTCCAATGTAGTAGTCACTTGTCAAATGTAGTTACTTGAATTTGCATTTAAATCATTTGCAATTAAATAAAAGTTTAATTTTGGTTCCTTAGTTGCATTAGCCACATTTCAAGTGTTTAATGGCTACATGTAGCTAGTGGCTACTGTATTGAGCATTGTAGGGAGAGAAAATTTTCATCATCACAGAAGGTTCTTTTGGATACCTCTCTGGAGTATACTTTGGAGTCAATACAGTTTCATCCCAATTTCTTATCAAAAATATAGTCTTTATGGAGAATCCAGAAAGATAATTTTGTGACACGCATAGGTTAACACAGTCTAAATACAGATTTTCAAACACAATGACTTGAACAATTTTTTTTTCTGTAGCCCAGTTAACTAGAAAATTACTTAGAAATATTTGAGTTAATTTATATCTAACTGTATATTCAATTCCTGAAAAATACCAAATTCTTAACTTTTTTCATGCCAAGAGCATCTCTAGTTTTTGTAAAATACTCAAAATATTACCCCCCCTCAAATCTCTAAATAGTTGTATTCTAGAGAACATGAGGAAGGAGTTAGGGACCATATCAAGAGCATCTGAAGGATGCTATTATTGAGAAATTGTCATCACCTACCAGTCACGTTTCCACTCACAGTTTTTCAAGGGATTCTAGGGCAGCTGTGACTTTGAGAGTTTTACTGTTATTAGGTATGACTGTGCTGCATTGGCTACTCTTTTTTCTATGTTCTACTATACACAATCCACCCATGAATCCAGGGCTTATACTTAACATGCTATTTCTCCCAAAGGACATAATTATAGACAGAAGTAGAAGGTAGAATCAAATAGAAATAAAGCACAAATGGGATTACTTATTTTTTCCAGTTGCCCCCTGTGTACCTTTTCTCTCCTTTGTCAGTGAGTTGCTTTCTGGGAGAACTCCACAGGCATAGCAACTGGCATAAACCTTGGAAATGGCAGGAAGTAGCCAAATGTTTGCTTGAATTTTGCAGGTTTATATTCAGTTAGGTTGCAATTGGTAAAAGACATGAACATAGAAAGTAGAACACAAATGAAACTACTGAGAAAATTAAGAATAACATGACTTAAAAATATTGGACCTATGGTATATTTTTAGTGACAATGTTATGCATATAAAAACTATCTGTATTTTCTCTAAGTTCATGTGAACAGACTAAATGAATCATCATTACTGATATATTTGCAGAATTTTTTTACACATGGTTTAAAAACAGGCCCTAGAGATGACCAACACGTAAACACATGTTTCCAAGTAGATTTCAAGAGCAAAGACATAACTTGCTCCTTCATTAAAATATATTGCCTCAGTCAGCAATATTCTGGTAAGACTAGACTAAGATTCATGCAGTCTTGTATTCAATATTACAACAAAATCAACAACTTCTTGGAATTTGACAGTTCTTTTAAAAAGAGGTCTTGAAAATAGAAGAATTATTGAAAGTTTATTTTATTTTTGATATAACCAGATAAAAACTGAAGCAAACAATTCATGATATGGTGCTGTGCATAGACTGAATTCTTGAACTCTGACATAAATATGTCTAGAAGAAGAGGTTACTACCTCAGGTGAAATAAATTAGACGACTGAAATTTTTATTGGTGTTCTGGTAAAAACACTATCATAGTATTCACTGGGCTATTTAAATGGTCTGCATTCATCATTTAGAGGAAAAATTTTAACGGAGTCTGTATATATGTAATTTAATTTATAAGTATGCTGAATGTCTTTCTAAAATATTTTCTTTTATATTAATATATAACAGAATGTTAATTATGTACATTTTAATTTAATATAGCTGAATATGTCGTTAACTTTGTGTGTGTAACTTACACTAATTTACCAAAATAGTATAAATAATATTGTTGATCACAATCAACATATTGTGTTGTTGATTTATAGTTTATTTATATATTTATAGTTTATTTATAATTTATAGTTTATTCCTCACATTTTGCCTTCTTTTACATTTTTTACATCTAAAGCTTCCATTCTTTAGTTTACTTAAGTGGAAATGCACAAACATAATGGATATTCTAGACAGAGGAGAGCCTGTGAGTTCTCTCAGTAACATTTTCTGTTGGTAATCATAAGGAGAAATTTTGTTCCATTTTTATCACTCACTCTGAAGATTGATAATGTAGTTGCTTGAGGAACATTATTTCTGCTATGCGGTTATTATTTCTGCTGCTCCCAACTTGAAACACTTTCATGTGGTTTTGTGAATAATGTTGCTACTTGATTATAATCATAGCTACATCTCTTTTGATAGGCAATTTCACTTTGGAGAATAGGTGTAAGATTTTTAGTGTTTTGAATGTAAATCGGATCAATCTCATCATAGAATACAGTGTGTGTGAATGATGAATAGGGTTTATTACATCATGTTTATTAAAATACAGAAAACTTTTCCCAACCTTATTGATTTTATGCTTTAGCTTGTTTAAGATTTTTTTTTTTATAACTTCCTATATTCCTGGTAAGGCATGGCCAAAGCCTAGCTCAGAATCTGAAGTATGTTCGATGATTAATAAATATTTGTGTAAAGAATAACTATCTGATACATGTCTGTGTAGTATATAGAGTATTCTGTTTTAGGAAGTATAGCTTCCTTCTGTTCATCAGGAATAGATTGTAGTACATATAAAGGTAAAAGTCATATTAGCAAGGAAACTATGATGTGGGATCTGTCCCACCAATTATTAAAATATGTTATAAAGCTACATTAATTCCAAACCAGTATGATGGGTGTAGGTTTTATTTCCCCCACTCTAAAAGGAATAAAATAAAGCTTAGGCAGTTTAAACCACTTTCTTAATGTGAGTGGAGGACCAAGTTTAACACTTGTTTTTTACTGTTTGTTTTTTTTTGTTTGTTTGTTTGGTTTTGTTTTTACTCCAAAGCTCCACTTAAAAAAGAGTGCCCTGTAGAGAACAAACTGATGGTTACCAGGGAAAAGGTGGGCTGGAGGATGGGTTAAGTAGGTGATGGGTATTAAGGAGTGCACTTGTGGTGAGCACTGGGTGTTGTATGTAAGCGATGAATTGCTACATTGTACACCTGAAACTAATATTATACTGTATATTAACTAACTGAAATTTAAATAAAAATTTAAAAAATACAAAAGATAGCCCTGGTGTACTTTAAGGTCATATGTCTTTATTTTTGAAAAGACATATATTAACCAAATATATTTACAATATGAAACCCAACACAGCTTTAGTTGAAATCCTTCAAACTAATTAATATGAAAACTTAATATCACATTTAATTTTGGTAAAGAAAAGAAGGATTATTTTTTTCTAGTACAATTCCAAAATAATTATTTGGTTGATATTTAGAATCTAATAAAATAATAAATGCTTGATTAATTGTTGTCATTTTTAAACAAAAATTAAGAATTTGAATTTTTGATTAGCATGCAGTTGTATAAGTAATACACAGTTAGGCTATTATCAAAAAGTTAAAACATTGGCCACACCCCAGTCTGGATTCTTTTCAGAGATAACAAGTTGTATGGCATTGGTGTATTTCCTTTAGACCTTTTCCTAACCTTTAATATATTTATGTGTTTTCAGGGGAAATCTAAATAATTATTGTGTGCTTGTTTTTTTAATATATATAATGTCACTATACATATCATGCTACAACTTTTGTTTTTTATTCTACAATATATTCTGGCAATCTTTCCAACTTATTTTATATGGGTTCACCTCACATCGTTCACTTCCACATACATACAGAGCCATGATCTCAATCTTCTCAAAAGTTAGGAGTTATTTCTGTGTTTCTCAAGGCCACAGAGTTTCCTTTCACCATAACTCATATTGACTAAAATAACCTTACATTATATGTTCTTTCCTGAAGGATAGGCTTTAGGCTGCAAAGAAAAAGAAAAATGATCAGTGATGTTGATTTAAACTACAGCTACTCCCTTGAAAGATTTATGCATTTTAAGTCATTCCCTGTATCATTATTTGGGCTGGTTATCACACTCTCACCTATGGGTCATATACCTCTTTTATAAATTTTTAAAATACATATGAGTGTGCCAAAGATTTTGCAATTTAATTTTGATCATTCTTTTGGAGGTTCTGATTTTTCTATACTCCTATTCTACAGACAATATATGTTCTCTTTCTGATGCATGGACCTCTTCTCTGCCTTTCAGGCAGTTTTCTGTGTCTTATTCTATTTCAGACTGGGTGCTTTAGCTTATTATTTTAGGGGTAAAGTCCATCTCTTCCCTTTGGCTTGTTTTCATATTTTGCAGTCTTCTACCTCTTGCTCTAATTTCCATATAATTATAACTCTGATGCCTACTCAAGACCCAGTAAGATAAGATCTGGATATGGTTACCTCTAAACTTTCAATTTCATGTTCTGTGGAAATCCAAAGCCCTTCCTGAGAATCCTGTAAATTCACTGGAGCTTACTTGGCTGCATTGCCTTTAGCTGTCTTGATCTGCATCCAGTTGCCCAGTGTTATGCCTGATCAACCTATTCTTAACTTAACTTTCAATTCTTTTTATTTCTACCACACATCCACATTGTAGTTATATGTTTATGTAATTATTTAGTTAATATTTGTCAGTTCCTCTAGGCCATGAGCCCTTTGAGGAGGGCAGGGATGCTTTCTATTTCATGACTAATCCCTAGCACAGTACCTAATGTCATAGTAGGCTCAGAGGAGGGACTGAAAATGTGAGGAAGGCATAACTGAAGATAACTTGAAGCTTGAGATCAGAGCACAAAAAGAAGTTGGTCTTGAAAGGAGGTAGAGAGGCGGAGAGGAAGAGAATGGGGGAGAGAGGGAGAGAGAGAGAAGGAGAATGATTATCCTGAAGACAGATGAGAAGAAAAGAAATGGATGAAAAATTGTATTGAGAGAGAAGTGAGGGGAGTTGCATCTCAGAAGTGAGGGGTCGTCGAATCTCAGCTTTCCTTGTGTAGTAGGAAACACGTGGATTGGAAGTTTTATAAAGTTAGAGTAGTATCCTAAATCTTCTAAGAGCATAGTTAGATAAGTTACATAATCTTGCTTACCTTCAGTTTTAAAATTTATAAATTAATAATACCGCACGAGGAGGTTGGTGATGATTAAATGAAACAATGACATCACAATTACGTAGTAGTTATAGCATGGAATTGGAAATAGACTGGACAGAATCTTGCTTTTGCTACTTACTAGTTGAGTGATCTTGTACAAATTAGAGTCTTCAATTCTGAGTAGTTTGAAGAAAAATGAGGAATCAAATTCCCCAACCAAAGAACTTACCAGATATGATGAAAGAAATGAGAATATGAAGGCTGATAATAACATGGATAAATTTACTCATAGCTAATGAGCCAGGATTCAAACCCAGACTAACTGCTCCCATGAGTTTTACCTGGTCTCATAATCTCTAAGCCATACCACCTCCTAAATAGAAGCAATCTGCTAGAAGACAATAAGGTTAAGGCTCTTTTTTGAAAAAAAAAAATATATATATATATATTTTTTTTCTGTTGGCAGAGCGTGAGAGAGGTAAGTATATATTGAGCAAATCCTAGAAGAAAGGGAAAATATTTTCTATGTTCAGTAGAGTGAGCTTTTGTTTGTCTTTCATAGAATTAATGTCATAAAAACATACTGCAAGAATATTTCAACACACTGCTATACTTTTCAGGACATAATTCTTTTTTTGAATTAAAAGACGAGCTTTTTTTAAATAAACCATGATTGATATGTAAAAAGTTGAACATATTTAATATATACAGCTAGATGATTTTGGTGATAAGTGTACACTTGGGAAACAATGACCACTATCAAGACTATAACCATATTCATCACCACCCAGTTTCCTCCCACCTTCTTCTTTTTCATCATCATCATCATCAACCTTATTATTTTGTGCTGAGAACACCTAACGTAAGATCTATCCTCTTGGCAAAATTTAAGTATACAATGTAGTTTTGTTAACCACAGGTACTATGCTATATAGTAGATCTGCAGAATTTTCTTGCATAACTGAATATTTGTACCCTTTGACCATCACCCCCTCCTTTCCCCCCCACCAGTCTCTGAAAACCACTATTTTACTCTTTGCTTCTATGAGTTTGACTATTTTAGATTCCAAGTATAAGTGAGATAATAAAATGTTTGTTTTTCTGTGTCTGGCTCATTTCATTTAGCATATTGTCCTCCAGGTCCGTGTTGTTACAAATAGCAGGATTTTTTCTTTTTTAAGCTGAAAGATATTTTATTGTACATATATTCCACATTTCAGTTATCTACTGATGGACTTGTAGGTCCATAATCTTGACTATTACAAATAATGCTGCAATGAACATGGGATTGCAGGTATCTGAGGTCCTAATTTCAATTCCTGTAGATAAATACACAGAGTGGGGTTGCTAGATCATATGGTAATTCTATTTTTCATTTTCTGAGGGAATTCTATGCTGTGTTCCGTTATGGCTGTACAAATTTACATCCCCACCAACAATACGCAAGTATTCCCTTTTCTCCACATCCTCACCAATGTTTGCCATATATGTGTAATTTTATGTATTTTTATTTTAATAATGGCCATTCTAAAAGGTGCGAAGTGATAGCTCTTTGTGGTTTTGATTTATATTTCCCTAATGATTAATGCTGTTGAGCACTTTCACATTTACCTAATGTCCATTTGTATGTCTTCTTTTGAGAAATATCTGTTCAGTCCTTTGTCCATTTTTTAAATTGATGTGTTTAGTTTGATTTTGTTTTTGCTATTGAGTTGCAGGAGTTCTTTATATAATTTGGATATCAACCCATGATCACATATACAATGCAAATATTTTCTCCCATCCTGTAGGTTGCTTTTCATTTTGTTGATTGTTTCTTTTGGTGTACAAAAATTATTTAGTTTGATGTAATCCCACTTGTCTGTTTTTGTTTTCATTGCCACTCATATCCAAAGAAGCATTACCAAGAGCCACATGAAGGAACTTCCCCCTATATTTGCTTCTAGGAGTTTTACACTTTCGAGTTTTACATTTAAGTCATTAATTCATCTTAAGTTGATTTTTGCTTATGGTGTAGCATAAGGGTTCAATTTCATCCTTTTGCATGCAATTATCCAGTTGTCCCAGCACCGTTTATTGAAGAGACTTTATTTTCCACATGTTGTGTTCTTGGCATCCTTCTTGAATATTAGTTGACTGTATATGCCTGGGTTTATTTCTGGGCTCTCTATTTCTGTTCGATACCTATGTGGCTACTTTTATGCCAGTACCATATTGTTTTGATTACTAAAGCTTTGTTATACCGTTTGAAATTAGGAAGTGTGATGCTTCCAGTTTTGTCCTTCTTGCTCAAGACTTTTGACTAGTGGTTCTATATGAATTGTGGAATTGTTTTTTCTATTTCTGTGAAAAATGCCTTTGGAATTTTGATATGAATTGCATTGACTTGGTAGATCATATGGGTTGTATCTGGACATTTTAGCAATATTAATCTTCAGTCTGTGAAAATAAGGTATCCTTCCATTTATTTGCTAATTTATTATTTTATTCTTTAATTTCTTTGTTAATGCTTTATAATATCAGTATACAGATCTATCATCTCCTTTGCTAAATTATTCTCAAGTATTTTGTTCTTTTGGGTGCTTTTTCAAATGAGATTGTTTCTGTAATTTTTTTAATAGCTCATTTTTAGTATATAAAAGTGCAACTGATTTCTGTATATTGATTTTTATCCTGTAACTTTAGTGAATTTGCTTTTAGTTTTAACAGTTCTTGGTGGTATCTTTAGAATTTTTTTTTTAAAGATTTTATTTATTTGACAGAGAGAGAGAAAGAGAGAACAATTGGGGGGACAGCAGGCAGAGGGAGAAATAGGCTCCTTAACAAGTGGGGAGCCCAATGTCTGGGTTCATGACCTGAGCCAAAGGCAGCCACTTAACTGACTGAGCCACTCAGGCACCCCTAGAGTTGTTTTATATAAGGTTCATGTCATTGTCATCTTTGAACAGAAACAATTTTACTTCTTCCTTCCAATTTGGATGCCTCTTTTTTTTCTTGTCCAATTACTGTAGCTAAGACTTCCAGTACTATGCTGGATAAAAGTGGAAAGTGTGGTCATGCTTGTCTTGTTTCCTGTCTTAGAGGAAAAGCTTTCAGCTTTTCATTATTTAATCTGATAACGGTGGGCTGGTCATATATGGTCTTTATTGTGATGATGTACAATCCTTCTATACCTATTTGTTGACGGTTTTTATCATAAAGACTGTCGAATTGTGTCAAATGCTTTTTCTGTGTTTATTTAGATGATCATGTGATTTTTAATCTTTCATTTGATAATGTGGTATATCACACATTGATTTATATATGTTGTACCATCCTTGCATCCAGGATAAATCCCACTTGGTCATGGTGTATCATCTTTTAAATATGCTCTTGATTCAGTTTGATAGGATTTTGTTGAGGATTTCTGCATCTCTATTCTTCAGGGGATATTGGCGTCTATTTTCTTTCCTTGTAGTATTCTTGTCTGGCTTTGATATCAGGGTAATGCTGGCTTCAAAATGAGTTTGGGAGTGTTTCCTTCTCTTCAAATTTTTGGAAAAATTGAGGAGGATTGGTATTATTTTTTTCCTTAAATATTTGGTAGAATTCACTAGAAAAACATCTGGTCTTGTTCTTTTCTTTGTTGGGTAATTTTTAATTATTTATTAGTCTTGATCTATTCAGAGTTTCTATTCTTCATTTATTCTTGGTTGCCTGTATGTTTCTAGTCATTTACTCATTTCTTCTAGGTTATCCAATTTTCTGCCATATAATTGTTTATAGGAATCTCTTATGATCCTTTGTAATTTCTGTGGTATCAATTGTAATGTCTCCAGTTTTTAAAATAATTATTTGTGACTTTTAAAAAGTTGATCCAGCTAAAAGTTTGTCAATTTGGTTTATCTTTTTATGAAACCAATCTTTGTTTTGTTGATTTTCTTTTTTCTTTCCTTTCCTTTCTTTTCTCTGTTCTTTTATTTCTCTTTCATTCATTCATTCATTTTTGCTCTCATCTTTATTTTTTTTTTTCTCTGTGCTAACTTTGGGCTTAGTTTATTCTTCCAGTTCCTTGAGATATAAAGTCAAGTTGTTTGAGATCTTCTTCTTTTTTTTTTTAAATTAATGTAGGCATTTATCACTATTAGCTTTCCTCTTAAAACTGCTTTTGCAGCATCTCATAAATTTTGGTATGTTATGTCCATTTTCATTGGTTTTAAGATATTTTTTGATTTCTCTTTAATTTCCTTAACCCATTGGTTGTGCAGGAATGTGTTAATTTCAATATATTTGTGAATTTTCAAATTTCCTCCTATTATTGATATCTAGTTTCATATCACATATCATGTGGGTTGAAAAGATACATTTAAATTTAAGTGTTAAATTTATTAAGACGAGTTTTATGGGTTGATATATGATCTATTCTAGAGAATGTTCCATGTGCACTTGAAAAGAATGTATGTTCTGATGCTATTGGCTGGCATGTTTTGTATGTCTATTAGGTTCATCTGACCTACCATGTCGTTTAAGTCCAGTATTCTCTTATTGATTTTCTGTCTGGTTGATCTTTCCATTGCTAAAAGCGGGATATTGAAGTCCTGTACTATTATTTTATTGTTGTCTATTTCTCCCTTCAGATCTGTTAATAATTGTTTTATATATTCAAATGCTCTGATGTTGGATGCATATATATTTATAATTGTTATATCCTCTTAATTACTTGATCCCTTTATCATTATATATTCTTCTTTGTATCATGACAGTTTTTGATGTAAAAACTATTTTGTCTGATGTAATTATAGCCATCTCTGCTTTCTCTTGATTACCATTTTCATGGAATATCTTTTTATAGCATTTCACTTTCAACCTATTGTGACCTTAATGCTAACATAATTCTCTTTTAGGCAGCATGTAGGGTTTTTTAAAAATATCTATTTAGCCACTAGATGTCTTTTGATTGGAGAATTAAATTCACTTACATTTAAAGTAATCATTAATAGGTAAGGACTTAGCATTGCCATTTTTTTTTCTATTTTGCATTCCTTTGTTTCTTTTTTCCTGTCTTCTTATCTTCCTTTGCAATTTGATGATTTATTTTTTGTAGTAGTATCCTTTGATTCCTCTATTTTTATCTTTTGTGTATCCACTATAGGATTTTTTTTTAAAGAATTATTTATTTATTTGAGAGAGAGAGAAAGAGAGAGAGAGGGCATGAGCAGGGGGAGGGGCAGAGGATGAGGGAGAGAATCCTCAAGCAGACTCACTGCTGAGCCTGAAGTCTGACACAGGCCTTGATCCCATGACCCTAAGATCATGACCTGAGCCGAAATCAAAAGTCGGACACCTAACTTACTGAGACACCCAGGTGCCCCAGGATTACTTTTTATGGTTACCATGAAGCTCAAATAACACATTTTATAGTAATAACAGTTTATTTTAAACTGCTAACAACTTAACTTTGCGAACAAAAGCCATATACTTTAAAAAAAAAGATATATTTATTTGAGAGAGAGAGAGAGTGAGCATGGGGGGGGAGGGACAGAGGCAGAGGGAGAGAGAGAATCTCAAGCAGACTCTCTGAGTCTGCGAAGCAAGGAGCCTGATGGGGGCTCCATATCACGATCCTGAGATCATGACCTGAGCCGAAGTTAAGAGTTGCATGCTTAACTGACTGAGCCACCCAGGCTCCCCCAAAACCATGTATTTTTATCCCTCCCCACATTTTTTGTTATTCCTGTTATAATCTACATCTTTTATGTTGTGTTCATTAGCAAATTTTTGTACCTTTAGTTATTTTAAATATTTTTTAACTGTTATACTACAGTTATAAGTGATTTATACCCCATCATTACAGTGTTAGAGTATTCTGAATTTATATCTTTGCCAGTGAGTTTTACACTTTCATATGTTTTCATGTTGCTAATTAGCATCCTTTGTTTCAATTTGAACTCTCTTTAACACCTCTTGTAATGTGGGCCTTGTGGTGATGAACCTCAGCTTTTGTTTTTCTGGGAATGTCTTTATCTCTTCTTCTGAAGAACATCTTTGGCAGTTATGGTATTATTGGTTGCCACCTTTTTCTTTCAGTCTTTTGAATATATCATTTCACTTTCTCCTGGCCATCAAGATTTCTACTGAGAAATGTGATGATAGTTTTATGTGGGCTCCCTTATATTAGATAAGATGCTTTTCTCTTGCTGCTTTCAAAATTCTCTTTTGTCTTTGACTTTTGACAATTTGATTTAATGTATCTCAATGAAGATCTTTTTATAATCTGTTTGGGATTCTTTGGGCTTCATGGATCTGGGTGTTTATTTCCCTCCCCAGTTTGTGAAATTTTTTGGTCATTGTATCTTTAAATTAGATTTCTGAAACTTTCTCTTTTTCTTTTCCTTCTGGGATTCCCATAATGTGTATATTGATTTTTTGGGTGGTGTTCCAAAGACCTGTGAGCTTTCTTCACTCTTTTTAATAGCTTTTGTTGTTGTTGTTGTTCCTCTGACTGGGTAATTTCAAAGGATTTGTCCTTGAGTTCATTGATCCTTTCTTTTGCATGCTCTACTCTGTTCTTGACCTCTTAAGTGGATTTACAGTTCAGTCATTATATTCTTCAGCTCCAGGATTTCTGTTAGGTTATTTTTTATGATTTCTCTCTCTTTGTTAAACTTACCATTTTGTTCATGTATTGTTTTCCCAATTTTATTGAATTGTCTATTTGTGTTCTTTCTTATCTTGGTGAGCTTTTAAAGATGATTATTTTGAATTATTTTTCAGGCAATTAGTAAATCACCATTTCTTTAGGATCAGCTACTGGACCTTGATTTTGTTCCTTTGGTGATATCATATTTCTTTCATTCTTCATGTTCCTTGAAACCTTGCATGCTGTCTTCACATCTTCTTTACTGAGAGATACTGGGATCTCTCAGACTCTTTCTATGTATGAACTTGTTTTATTCCTTCTTATTCTCCTGGGGGAGAAGTCTTAGACTGTGTGCCTTAGCTTGATACTGCAAAGCCAGGCCAGGTGCTGAGATCCTCCTATTTATCTTCCTGAGGGCATGGCCCTGAAGTGTTCAAGGTTATGCACCTCTTCCTAATCCACCAGATCCAGCTGGATGCTGATATTTGTGTGCAATCTGTGGGAGCTCACATGCCTTGTCTGCAGGTGAGCATGAGGTGTTGGATACAAGGAGGGAGGGGTTGCACGGAATGCTGGTGGTACATGTTGGCTAGTTGTAGGATCTGTAGGTGGAGGTCCTGCTGGGTTTGTGTGCACGGTTCTTATTAGAATCAGCACTCCAGTTAGTAGGATCTTCCACTTGTTGAAATTCACGCATTGGTTGCTCTGAGCTCTTGTCTTTTTTCTCTGCTCTTACCTATCCCCAGATTATTCAGTTTTCCCAATTCTTTCAATGTTCTGGGTATGGAGAGATGGATATGGGCCTCTTCAACAGCCTCTTCACAAGGCTGGGGAAGCTGAGGGCTCACTTTACTCTTACTTTTCCCAGTGGGAGAAACTGTAGGTGAAGGCAGTCGCTACCTTGACGTGGGTAAAGTGAAGGTATTTTTTTTTTTTTTTTTTTTTTTAATCCTTTTCAGTGCTTCTGTTCTTTGGTTTTTTGCTCCACGGGATGCCAGAACAATTCAGCTGTACACTGAGGCTTTTATAAAAGTATTCTAGTTCATGGGTCATTGTTAAAATCAGTTTCTGTAGGGATGTAAGGTATGAAACCTATTTCATCCTCTTACTCATGTTTAGGAGAGATAATTTTTTACTTCAGTGGGTTTCAAATATTCATTCTACTTTATACAACATTCAAGTTATATAAAAAAATCCCTCACTATTTTACTGATTTGATGACAAGGTTAGTGAAGACATTTATAGAATGTAAATAGGAAGACAGTAGTTTTAGGCAGAATCAAGAGTCCTGCATGGGAGTATCAGATGTTAGAATGCAGGCAATGGTTTGAGTTTAGATGAGATCAAAGAATCTGGTTTTAAAAGTTAAGCAGGTAAAAATCCAAAGGTAAGATATTTTGAGGAATGGTCTTGTAGGGCAGGAACTAGAGTGAGCTTAATCTTATAAGAAAGGCTGTTTTCTGGCATGAAATCATAGCCAGAACATCTAAAATTACATTTCTTCTAGAAATACTTATTGGTAAATATTTGAAATATAATCAGTTTTACCTAATATTTTAAGCTGGAGACATACTGACTGTTCCTACACATCTTCTAATGGTATTTGAGCAAGCAATTCTGTTGCCCTCAGTGTCACTTCTTAATGATAATATCACATTGGAGGGACATTTTCAAAAGGTTTTAATTGATTTAATAATTGTTATGAAACACTGGAATAGAATATTTGTACAAAATTAGTGAGCCAAAGAAAGACATGGTAAAATAGGGAGGTAGATTTAGATATAAATGAATCTTTGATAGATGGCCAAGCATATGGTAGAGTTATTGTCTAATCAAGAAGATTATGCACTGGATAAAGAAAATGTTAAATTTGGTATTGTAAAATTAATTTCATTTCTATTTTTTTCATTTTTTTGTCCATCTAAAAGAGAAAAATGGAGAGACTCAGTAACACAGGGGAAAAATAAGAAGGAAACAGAATCATAAAAGGAAGAATTCTTCTGAAAAATTTTAAGACATTTAACCAATTTTATAAAAGATCTATTTCTAGTTGTATTTTATGTAATTACATTACACAGTACTAATTTTTCTGCTTTTCTAATTGTTTTGAAATGTTTTCTTTTTCTGTAATGATTTTATCTTCTGAGCTTGGCATTGAATTATAGTTTTAAAAATTTTATCCTACTTTTTATCCCAAAGATTTATCATAATGTAATAGTACAATGATCAATGTAAGATACACACATACGCACAATATATGTACACCTCTGTGTATGTGTGTTTACATATATGTAAGTTTAGACATTCTGGTCATTGTGTATGTTTGTGTGTTTGTGTTTGTATGTGTATGCTCACATATGCACACATTTTGAAAATCATTATATGATTTCATTTTATGCTAAAGGTTCTCAGAGAGCTTTTATTTGATAGTAATTCTTTCTCCAATTACCACATTATGCTTAAATCTTGGAAAGGTTGATATATTTTAATAAAAGAACCCTTAGAGCCACACACTCTCCATCTTTTCTTCATAGACTACAGACTGTCTTGACTTCTAGTGCCTGAAGGCTTGTATCTAATGGAAACATTAAAAATACCATGTCAGGTTCCAATAGTGGGAAATAGCTGGAAATTATAATAGATCAAATGGAAGATAGGGTTTTACTTTTTAAATAAATAATTAAATTCAGAATTCTCTTCAATATGTTAGTGTTGAGGTTAATTAGAGTGTATGATTTACAGTGAGGCATAATGAAAATAATATTGAATTACATATTATACAACCTGGATACTTGTCTGAAATCACTGTTTATTTGCTAAGTGACCTTGGGTAAGAGAGCCTCAGCTTGACTTATCACCAGTTGAAATGTGTAGTTAACAATATTATTACTGCCCAACTCTTTTTAGTGTTGTCAGGATGAGATGATATATGTGAAAATATTATGTAAACAATGAAGTTCTATATTAAAAGAACTATTGAAAATAATAGTTGATATGTGCCATGCACTATATTAAGCATTCACATAATTCTTACAGCAGTTTTATGAGACAAGCAACATTTAATATTCCAATTTTACAGTTCAGGATGGTGAGGTTCAGAGTATATAAGACACTTGATTGAGCTCACACTTTCTGTGAGTGGGAAAGGCAAGACTTGAATACTGGTTTGTTTGACACTAGACTTGATGCTCATAATTGCACAATTTTTATCTCTCATTTGAGTAATAATTATTACATAGAGTAATGCATGGAAATGAAATTCTCTTTATTATCACATCCAAATTCTAAATGTGAAAATGAAATAATATTTATTTTTCTTAAAAGCAGAATGTAATGGAGTTCTAATTATTGAAATATATTCTTCCTTTAGAATTTAATTGTCTTGGATCCACTCACAGTGACCGAGGAAGAAATTAGACCATCACTAGAGAAACGTCTTGAAGCCATTATCAGTGGGGCTGCACTATTGGCTGACTCTTCATGCACTAGAGATTTCCATCGGGAACGGATTATTGCAGAATGCAATGCCATTCGCCAGGCTCTCCAGGACCTGCTTTCAGAGTACATGAACAATGTAGGTAACTTGTTTTCCACCAACCCTATGCACCAGGTATATGCTGAGGTTCTTTCTGTGTACAAATGTGATAAATTACGAATGAGTACATGATTTTGCATAGATTGGCTTTCTGAGTGGGTTCTGCTCACAGAGTACAGCATTGATATAGGAATTTCTAGAGATGGGATCCAACAATATGTAATTGTTTTGTTTGAGGCAGTATCTAAATACTAGTTGAAGAAGGGAGTCAAGATTGAAGAAAAGAAACTGGAGTTGAACATCAATTTAAAGGATAAAAGAAGATGAAGAAAAAGGCAGGTTGTTCAGGATTACGTTGGTGAATAACAAAATGAGAATTCAGACAGCATTAGATAAAGTCAATGTTGAAGGGATAAGGGGTCATTTTTGAAGGGAACTCATCTGGTTTGTAACTTTAGCTCCTAACGTTTTCACACATAACATAATGTCATAAGTTTTTTGCAGTTTTAGCTATCTCTTAGGAATGTTAGAAATCCTGTCTAAATTTAGACAGATACAAAAATATTTGTTTTGAGGTGCTTTTGGTTTCATTTCATGTATCTTCATATATGATATATTCATTTCATATGTACATATTTACATCCATCTATGGAGTATCTATGCCAGTTCCTTCATTCAAATCTTATTGCCGTTTTCAAAATGAAGAAGAAAGCCTTGAAGACATTTTCAAGCATATATTGATCATGAGCCTCCTTAAATAATAGAGCTAAACAAAATGAAGGATTTATAATATATATAATTAATATATGATAATATATATTTATAAAATATTTTGTTCATCTCTCTTACAAATTGAATAATTAAAGAATTATGAAGGTACATTTTGAAAATTATTAGTTACAAAGCATATGACTTTTTGGGTATGAAGTTGAAGATTTAGGATAATTCAGTATAAGTAATTTATGTGAATAATTGAAATGTGCTAAAATTAGTTAATGAGTTTTAAGGCTCCTTCTGCACATTTGATGTATCTCCATACTCTTAATATTTGATGACTTTGGCTCCTGACCAAAAATCTCTTGCCTGTCAAGAAATCAAAGTTGTAAAGCAGATTTTGTTAATAAGAACATGTTAGTAACATCATGTCCTGCTTCTGAAGCTAGAACATCTCCATTTTTAGCATATGATATATTCTTTTTTTTATTTCCAGTATTTTTTAAGTTTTTTGTGGAGAATTATGACAAAGCATAAGAAGTAGAAAATTATATAAGGCAAGCATAAACACAGAGAGCATATAATATATTCTTAGTAAAAGATTTTTTAAGGGAATTCATCAATTATAAGAAACTCAGAAGATAATGTTGTATTGGATTTTCTTCTCCCATGATCTGTAAACTATTGAGATTATTATTCTCATATTTATAGATAAAATACAATTACATATACATTTATTTTATCTATAAATTATAAAATTATAGATAAACTCACTTTATCAGGTATAGATAAAGCTGTTTTATTCCTTCAAATGCAGAAGCAAACAGATACACATGCACAATCACCCACATAGTCAGGGTTGGCTATGTAATTGTGGAGCTTGATGCAAAATGAAAGTGCAAGTATTTTTGTTCAAAAGCAGGGGAAAAAGCTCTTTTTCCTTTTTCACTTTCTTGCTTGACCTGAGAAAGGTGATTTTTATTTGCTATTTAATGTTAGGTTCTCTAGTACATAGGGATAGTTGTGGGAACATGCCGAGCCTCACAGGTATCTGTGGCCCTTTCCCATGACTCTGACCCATTTTGCCTTGTGCCAAGGCCACCACTGGAAGTGGAGGGTGGCAGCAGTTGTTGGGTGGGAGAGCAGGTGGCTAAGGACATGTTCCCGGAAGGTAGAACTAAATGTGAGTCTAGGACATGTGCTACATCGGTCCATCAGAATTCACTAATATACCCAAACTCAAAGATAAAATTGTTAAAAATTTCAAGACTGTGATAGCAGGGCATTAAAGGCCAATAATGGGGTTTCTTTCTAAGTATGGAGCCCGATGTGCAGTCACATGCCCCAAAGGTGGTCCTGTCCATTGTAAATACATATCACATAAGTGATTTTATGGCTTTCTTCAACTTTGGGCCAAAAACTATTTGAGTTAAAGACTGTTCATACCAAAGGTGAAGTGATGGGAGCACTTTGCCCTGGGTGCAATGATTAAGAAGGTACATTATATCTAGATATTTATAAACAATAATAAAACCAACTGAATGTTGGCCTGCTTTTTACTATCACTATGCTCTAGCAGTTCTAAATGTTAAGTGATACAATGTTTTACTCAAAATTCTTTTGTTTTTCTAAGTTCTAAACAATTACTGTGGTTATAATTGATGTTTAATAATATGTATGTATGATTCAAATTGCATATTTTGTGGTAATACTTTAATAATCATTATATTCCTTATGCATTTAAACAGCAGATTCAAAATAAACAATCATGACACAATGATTGTAAAGAGAAAGAACTAGAAATAGAGTCACTTCAATTCTGTTATTTTATGAGTTAATGGGGAATTTTTATTTAAATTTAAAGATTATGACAATGAAACAGTATGAATTTCCATGGGTAATGTTTGTGTTAAATAAATGCAAATTTTATGCATGTGAAGTTCATATGTGAACTCTTTTTTTTTTCATTTGTGAAATATTTTATTGAATTTGAGTACTAACTTTGAAATTTGTTTTCCCTTTAAGATTTGTCAATTGCTTTAAAGTTAAAGAACAAAAATAGGAAAATAATGATTATTACCGAAAAGTAATTTTGTCATTCAGAGAAGAGAGGTGTTTAAATAGCTACTCCAGGTATAAAATATGCTAAGTGAAGCACTGAAAATACATATGTATTTTTCTATGTTTTACTGCTCTTTTTCTTAACAAGGATTTACTCTGATAATCAGTTTCAAAGCCCATTTGTCAAGTACACAAAACTTACTTATGTTACTAATATCCTTCTGTTAGGTATGTTGGTTTTAAAACAAGGTAAGTTCTGTGCTAGAAGAGAGAAGTGGAAAGAAACTTTTTCATTTATAATATGCAAATAATTAAGATCAGAGGTAAGTAGCTTTTTAAAATCATGTCCAGATAATTATCTTAATTGTATTTTTTTATAAGGGTAGACTCAATTAGGAATTTAAATGTTTTTCAGTTATTTAATTGATTAGATGACACCACTCTTCATATTTGATAGAGGCTGTTTTCTTCTTTCCTCCTTCCCCCTTGTTTCCTGTTCTCCTCTTCTGGCAAAGGAGAGTAAGCACCCCTGAAATACCTCTCGGTCATGGCACTTCCCCATGTTTAGCTCTCATCCCTGTTGGAACTCCTGTGTTTACTCACCTGCCATCTCTGCCAGACAGGAGCTCTAAGAGAGTGAGGATTATCTCCCTTGCCCTTAGAACACAGACTTTCAGGTAGTAGGGGCTCAGTAGTTATTATTTGGATACAGGTAAATTGAATTTAGTGCTTGCTTCTTCTCAGTTTTTTAAATTAAAATGACAGTGTGCCTAAAGCAATTAATTTGTATTTATTTATTATATTAAATGATTACCATTTAATTACCATTAAATGATTTTACCATGGGCAAAATATGGGGAGGATTAATGATAAGAACAGAAATATAGAAAAGGAAGAAGAACAGAGGTGAGAAAGCTATTCTTTGGGTAATCTTAGTATATATATATTCCTTTCTCTTAGGATATGATATTAAATACTTAATTGAGGAAGGCATTTTTTTTTCAGGGAATGAAAGAATTATTGTGTGTGGGTAATGTCCGTTGATCTGCCGTAATGTTTGTGTAGAGGTCAGAGCAGGAGGAGCTAAATTTATGCAGTGGTAGTCCACATGATGAGAAATCCATTTATGTGTACATTATATTAACATTACATTGTAAGTACAACTCATTAATAATAAAAATACAAATTATAGTGTTATGAGAAAGCACTGCAAAAGCAGTGTAATAGCTCTTTTCATATAAAAGCGCAGTTCTTGACCTACACAATGAATATTGGAATTAAATGGCAGGAACCAATCTGGAAAAACTGTGGGGTATATTTTCAGAACACATTCTTAGGTTTATTTTTATTCCAGGTTTATGTCACAAATGATGCTTCTTTATACCTTTCATCACCTATAATGAAAGGGAATGTACTTTCCTGGTATTAGCAGAACTCAAACCTTTCTCAGAATTTGCTCAAAGATTTTAGGATAGCTATTGTACTTCAGTCTTCAACTTCCAGTTTAAGGAATGCTGTGTCTCATCTGGTGGGCCTGGTTTGCTTTTCAGATTAGTTAGGAGCTTTTGTAATTGGGCTGTTGATAGAGTAAATGCTTGGTGATTATCGAGACATAATAAAGATAACTGAAAACTTAAAGCAAGATTAACACTCATAATCTGTGGATGTTTTATGTGAATGTGACTTCAAGGCTTCAAATTTTGTAAGCCTGTTGAGAACAGAGAAGTTCAGCTGTAGGAAATGAATGTAGTTTATGTGTTCTCAGGCTTCGTTCCCCATGACCAGTTTGAGTCTAGATGACTTTACTTTCTTAAACAGATCAGTAAGTCTTGATCATTTTTTTTTGACTGAAACTCTGTGTTTAGTAAGTTCAATGCCTTGTGACATTAGTAAGAAATTAGTAGGAAATGAAACCAGATGGATCCATAACAGATAAAACAGACAACCACTTAACACTTTAATGATTATATATATTTTTCCCAGTATTTTCTCCATATATACATATATATGGAGATATTTTCCATATATATAAGAATAATTATTTTACATCCACAGGTCAGAAGTTTGACACAAGTCTCACTGGGATAAAAAAGGAAGTGTTAGCAGTGCTGCATTCTTTTCTGGAGTCTGTAGGGAGAAATCTATTTCTTTGCTTTTTCCAGCTTCTAGAGGCCATCACATACCTTGGCTCACAGTCTCTCCATCTTCACAGCCAGCAATGTCACACTTCTCTGACTCTGTTTCTGTCACCTCATCTCTTTCACTGACCCCAGCCAGGAAATGTTTTCTACTTTCTAGGACTCAAGTGATTAGATAGGGCCCGCCCAGATTACCCAGGATAGTCATGCCATCTCATGGCTCTTAGCCTTATTTACATCTGCAAAGTTCCTTTTGCCGGGTAAGGTAATATGCTCACAGGTCCTGGCAATTAGGGTGTGAGGATTTCTGGGAGCCCCATGACATACACTAATACCAGTCTTCCTTAGTCTCTTCTGTGGAATCATCATTACTCCTTACATTCTGAATCTATTGTAGTAGTTATTATCCGTTACTTACTTTAGGCTTTATGCAGGCAGATCACATGTCTATTTTATTTACTATTTTATCTCAAGCCCCAGGCACAATACTTGGCACCTGAAAAAAGCTAGATTGTATTTTTGAATGAAAAAATGAAATGAAATTATTACATATTGTATATGCCATATAAAAGAGAAACAGCTTCTCTGACATTAAATGAAATGAGTTCCAAGCATCTACTAGATTTATATGATGGACTGCCTGTTATAAAAGGTCCTATTTTGCAAAGTATAGGTCTTTTCTAAAATTCAGTGTGAATATTCAGAAACAATTTTCTCATCACAGTCTCTTTATTTGGAGGCACATCCAGATATATTCCAAAACAAGATTTTTACTAATTAAAAAAATATACTCCAGAGAATATTCAGAATCAGATAAAGTTTAACTTTTGTTTTTTTTTAAATTTAGAAGTAGATTTTTCTAAGTTATTTCTGCTGTTTTTATTATACCTCCAGGGTTGGTTAGACCTAGTCCATCTTCTCTGATGTACAGTGTAAATAAGGAATTTTTCATGTGGCTGGGGCAGAGCAAGGAGGCTCTCTAAAGAAGGAAGGGTTTCAGAGGGAAATCAGGTTTTTGTTTTTAAATGTTGGTCTTTCTGTAATTGGTAAAAACAAAGTTGGAGGTGAGTGGCCATCATATTTTAATTCTAAGAATCAGTAGACATGGATATTTCTCCATAGGTGGGTTGATATCATGTTGATATTTTTAAGTTTGGTTGTGTTGATGGACAGGATCTTCATGTGATGTAGGATTATTGGTAAAGTTAACACTCAGATTGGTACTTTACTATAGGGGGTATTAGAGAGTTTAGTGAGCAATGGCTAAAGTAAATGAGTCAGGTCTGGCTGTATGCAGGGAGCAGTTGCATTTCCAGACCTCTTACTTGGCCAATATTTCTTCTTTTGGTGTTTTATGTGAACGTGCATGGTTGGTTCTCATTATATACTTGTTGAGTGAGTAAATAATCAGATGGACTGGCTTTTGTTATTTAGAGACCTATTTCATTTGTAAGTCATGGGTTTAATGTATTCCCTCTCCTGGGGAATTATAAAGATTCACTAAGGCCAACAAAGAGATGTTAAGGGGTTTTTCTTCATTAAAAGTCCTCTACCTCTTTTCTGAAATCCATTTTAGAAATGATTTCAGCCTTCTTTGTCACAATGATAAGATAAAGCAGTTAGGATGATCTATATGCAATGAGTTTTTGAATACCAGAGACAAGTTAGAATTAAAATTCTAAAAATGTAAAGGCAGCTTCCAGATCTCTTTATTTTCTCTTCTTCTCTTCTCTTCTCTTCTCTTCTCTTCTCTCTCTTACCCTCCTTCCTCCCTTCCTTCTTCCCTCCCTCTTTTCCTTCCTTCCTTCCTTCCTGCCTTCCTGCCTTCCTGCCTTCCTGCCTTCCTGCCTTCCTTCCTTCCTTCCTGCCTTCCTTCCTTCCTGCCTTCATGCCTTCATGCCTTCCTTCCTTCCTTCCTGCCTTCCTTCCTTCCTGCCTTCCTTCCTGCATGCCTTCCTTCCATTCTTTCACATAACTGGCTTTTCTAACACAGAGAAGAAGGTGGAGACTTAGACAAAATGTGAAGATGGAGGAATTTATCCCAAATGAAAGAATAAGATAAGGCCATGGCCAGAGATCTAAGTGAAACAGATATAAATAACATGCCTAATGGAGAACTTAAAGCAACAATCATAAGGATACTCACTGGGCTTGAGAAAAGAATAGAAGACATCAATCAGCAACAATCTCCTTAACACAGATACAAAAGAGTTACAAAAGAATCAATCAGAGGTGAAAAGTGCAATAAACAAGATTAGAAACACACTTGATGCAATGAACAGAAGAAGAGGAATGAATTAATGACCTAGAAGACAAAGTAAAAAAAAGCAATGAAGCTGAACAAAAGAGAGAAAGAAGAATTATGCAACACAAGAATAGACTTAGGGAACTTAATGACTCCATCAAACAGAATAACATTTGCGTTATATGGGTCCCAGAAGAAAGAGAAGAGGGGGCAAACAATTCATTTGATGAAATAATAGCTGAAAACTTTCCTAATCTGGAGAAGGAAACAGACATCCAGATCCAGAAGGCAAAGAAGACTCCCATGAAAAAAAAATCAGGGCAACACCAAGATATATTGTAATTAAATTTGCAAATATACTGATAAAGAAAAAATCTTAATGCGGAAAAGCAAAAGAAGCCATTAACTTACAAGGGAAAAGCCATAAGAGTAGCTGGAGATTTTTCAACAGAAACTTGGCAAGCCAGAAGAGAATGGCATGATATATTCAAAGTGCTGAATGAGAAAAATCTGCAACCAAGAATACTCTATCCATCAAGGCTACCATTCAGAATAGAAGGAGAGCTAAAGAGTTTCCTAAACAAAAACTAAAGCGTTCATGACTACTAAATTAGCCCTGCAAGAAATATTAAAGGGGACCCTTTGAGTGGAAAGGAGTGACCAAAAGTAACAGTATAAAGGCAAAAAACACAAAAGCAGTAAAAGTTTTCTGTAAAATTCAGTCAAAGAACTCACACAAAAAAGGATATAACATATGATAACATATACCTAAAATATGGGGAGGAGAGAAGAATTGACTCAAGTGACCATCAACTTAATATAGAAGAAATTATATACAAGCCTAGTAGTAACCACGTATCAAAAACCACTGGGGTGCCTGGATGGCTCAGTCAGTTAAGTTTTTGCCTTCAGCTCGGGTCATGATCTCGGGGTCCTGGGATTTAGCCCTGTGTTGGGCTCCTTGCTCAGCAGGGAGTCTGCTTCTCCCTCTATGCCTCCCCCTGCTCATGCCCTAGCTCTCTCTCTCACTTTCTGAAAAAACAAAAAAACAAAACAAAACCACTACTAAACATGCAAAGAAAAAAGAAAAAGAACCCATTCTTACACCCTATGTCTTTTGATAGGAGCATTTAGTCCATTTACATTCAAAGTAATTATTAATAGATATGCATTTATTGCCATTTTATTAATTGTTTTATTGTTGTTTCTGGAGATTTTCTCTGGTTTTTCTTGTCTTTTTTTTTTCATTTTTTTTGCTCATTTTCTTTAGTGATATATTTGGATTTCTTTTTCCAGTCGGTGAGGGGATGGGCTAAATAGGTGATAGGCATTAAGGAGGGCACTTGGCACTTGTTGGGATGTGCACTGGGGATTATACGTAAGTGATGAATCACTAAATTCTATTCCAGAAAACCGCTGTTACACTATATTTTAACTATCTTGAATTTAAATAAAAAAGAAAAAGAAAAAAATTATTGATATCTCTGCTGGAAGGCAAAAGATGAACACAGAAGACCTCTCTGGCATAGAAGATATAACCCTTGAAAACTTTCAACTGTGTATTGCTCTTTGCATGGAATATAAGTCTTGACATTTTAAGATATCCTCCATTACTTTTAAATTATTTTCATTTTACACAAATTAACTCATTCTCTTCCTGTGTTCTCCCTTTATCTGGTTAGTTTCCCCCCTTTAAAAAAAAATAATAATGGCTGCCTACTTTTCTTATTTTAGCTTTTCTATTTTTTTTAAAATTTAAATTCCAGTTTGTTAACATACAGTGTAATGTTAGTTTCAGGTGTAAAATATAGTGGTTCAACACTTCCATATATACCTGGTGCTTATCACAAGTGCCCTCCTTAATCCCATCACCTATTTAACCCATCCCCCAACCCACCTCACTTCTGGTAACCATCAGTTTGTTCTCTATAGTTAGGAGTCTGTTTCTTGGTTTGCCCCTCTCTCTCTTTTTTCCCCTTTGGTCATTTGTTTTATTTCTTAAATTTCACATATGAGTGATATCGAGTATGTATTTGTCTTTCTCTGACTGACTTATTTTGCTTAGCATATTACTCTCTAGCACTGTCCATGTTGTTGCAAATGGCAAGATGACATTCTTTTTGATCGCTAATATTCCATTACATATATTATGTACCATAAATATATATGTATATCACATCTTTACCCATTCATCAGTTGATGGACATTTGTGCTGCTTCCATATCTTGGCTATGGAGATAATGCTGCTCAAAGTATCAGGGTGTATCCATTTGAATTAGTATTTTTATATTTTGGGGTAAATAGCTAGTAGTGTGATTGCTGGATCATAGGGTAGTTCTATTTTTTTTTTTTTAAGATTTTATTTATTTATTTGACAGAGAGAGACAGCCAGCGAGAGAGGGAACACAAGCAGGGGGAGTGGGAGAGGAAGAAGCAGGCTCTTAGTGGAGGAGCCTGATGTGGGGCTCGAACCCAGAATGCTGGGATCATGCCCTGAGCCGAAGGCAGATGCTTAACCACTGCGCTACCCAGGCGCCCCATGGGTAGTTCTATTTTTAATTTTTGAGGAACCTCCATAGTGTTTTCCATAGTGGCTACACCAGTTTGTATTCCCACCAACAGTGTAAGAGGGTTCTCCTTTCTCTGCATCCTCGCCAACATCTGTTTTTTTCCTGAGTTGTTAATTTTAGCCATTCTGACAGGTGTAAAGTGGTATCTCATTGTGGTTTTGATTTATATTTCCCTGATGATGAGTTATGTTGAGCACAAGATTTCTAATATTTGTGGGGAAGGTTAGCTGCTCACTTTAGGTTTCAACTGATCATTTCCCAAGAAATGTGTTTCTTTTTTTTTTTTTTTAAAGATTTTATTTATTTATTTGACAGAGAGACAGCCAGCGAGAGAGGGAACACAGCAGGGGAGTGGGAGAGGAAGGAGCAGGCTCCCAGCAGAGGAGCCCGATGTGGGGCTCCATCCCAGAACTCCGGGATCACACCCTGAGCCGAAGGCAGATGCTTAACGACTGTGCTACCCAGGCGCCCCCCAAGAAATGTGTTTCTTTACTCCGCAGTGTTCAAGCACTGCTCATGTAGTTCTGGGATGTTCCTGCTACTTTATTTTTAAACATTAGACTTCACGCACAGTTTTTTGTTACATAAAAAAAGAAACAGGTTAAGTGATAGAAATGACAATAATAAAGTAGGAAGCAAGAGTCTTGGCATGAAATGTTAATTCACTGTTGGACAAAAAATGAAGGTTTTGAGCTGGGCGTAGTTCCTAGCTAGTAGATGATATTTGAATGAAGAGAAAGATTGTTGTCTTAGATCAGGTACCTAGAAGCTGACTCTGAGATAAGGGTTAACATGAAGAAGTGGTTTTGGAGTTATTCTCTAGGGAGATACACATATAAGGAAGTGAAGAAGGCAGGATTGGGCAGAGGGAGAAGGTGACTTACAGTAAACATCTCAGATATTCTGTGGGGAGCCCTGGAGCTGGTATAGCCCTTTGCAGTTGTCCCAAAGTGAGGTGAATCTTTGTATCCCTGCGAGTGTTAGTCATTACCTGTGGGTCACTCATAGAGGCAGTGTCACCTTGGACAAGGGCTCCCTGCACCAAAGACAGTTCTTAGGGAGGGACAGGGCTGTGGGTCATCTGTAGTTGATATTTCCTGTAAAGGAAAGTGAAGCACCATAGAATTCATTATAACAGTTAATTGAAAAAAGTAATATGGTGGGATTTTTTTGGTAGGCCTTGAACAATGGAATATTATCCTTTGTTAGCAACTCTGGTCAGTATATTTGGCCTTCCATAGTTTTTAATTTGCTGTTGGTAAAATTCAGGAAATTATTAGTTATTATTAACCATATAATTTGTCATCCAATTTGGAGTACTTTTGCGAAATCAAGGTGTCTATAATAATTAACAGGCATTCACTGTTCTACAAAGGCATAAGTCAGAACTGTCCCAAGCGGACTGAGATGTATGGTCACCTATAAATTATGTGACTATATATGTATTACAGATAGGATAATACATATGAAGAATTTTAAGAGGAATGTAACATATTTTATTGACAGATTCTGTATTGGCCATAAAAGATAGATAAAACATAAAGTTTGAGTTAAAATTCTAGTAGTGTTCTAGTCACATTAATTCTTCTAGATACATTGTGCTAAGAACTGGTGATTTCTGAGTCTTAACAATGTTAGTTGTCAAGGGGAATCAAACAAGTAAGCAAAATAGAGCACAATAAGAACTGCAATAGTAGTCAGTACTAAATACAATAATAGCACCAAGTAGGGAACAGGAAACTCCTCTGTAGTTGATCAGGGGAGGCTTCACGGAGGAGAAAGCTCTTACACTTGCTTTTGAAACATAGGCAGTTGGGAGTTCCAGAAAGGGGTAACAGCCTGTGCAAAGGCACAAAAGCAGGAATCAGTATTGTTACGTTTGGTGTGGGAAACATAAGCAGTTTGGTTTGGATGAAATGTATGGGAAAGAAGGAAAGCTGACTTATGAGACTAAGTCTAATAGATTTCTTTCAAATATTTGACAAAATTTCTTTGCTTTCAAAACAAGCCAATTTTCAATTATAAAGCCTTTCTTCAATGCTAACCGGTTATGAGTCATTCATAATTATCACCTTAGCTATTTTATCTTTATAAATCAGTTTCCATTTGTGGTATTATGTTTCATAATAAGAAGTATATATTTGGTATTTGTTCCCTTTTCTGGCATAGAGCTCCTAAAATCCTTGGAATTTTATGAGTGATAAGAGTGATAAAGGTGTCTTTTGTTATATTAATGAGGTGGCTTTGGATCTAAGGATGAGGGTTGGTTGCCAGGAAAACCAACCCTGTGATCAGAGGATTACTACTCTCTTTATCACTCCCTGACATCCTGGGGAGAGGCAATGGGCTGGAGGTTGAATTCGATCACTAATGGCCAATGACTTAATCAATCATGACTATTTAATGAAACCGCCATAAAAACCCAAAGAATGGGGTTCAGAGATCTTTCAGATTGGTGAACACATAGAGATTCAGGAATAGTAGCACATTCGAAGGACATATCTTCCCACATACCTTATCCTATGTATCTCTTCCATTTGGCTGTTTTTGAGTTATATCCTTTTATAATACACTGGTAATCTAGTAAGTAAAATGCTTCTCTGAGTTATGTGAGTAGCTCTAAGAAATTTATTGAGCCTGAGGTGGGGGCCATAGTAACCTCTGGTTTATAGCCAGTTGATCAGAAGTTCAGGTGGGAACCTGGACTTGGAATTGGCATCTGAAGTACTGGAGGGTGGGGGCGGTGGTCACAAATTTGTAGTATTGGACTCTTTTTTTTATTTTTTAAGGATTTATTTATTTATTTTAGAGAGCACGGGCAGGAGGGGCAGAGGGAGAGGCAGAGGGAGAGAGAATCTCAAGCAGACTCTGCTGAGTACAGAGCCTGATGTGGGGCTTCATCTTATGACCCCACGATTACAGCCTGAGCCGAAACCAAGAGTCAGATGCTCAACTGACTGTGCCACCCTGGTGCCTCTATAGTACTAAACTCTGAACCTACGGATTCTGATGCTGTTTCTGGGTAGATGGTATCAGAATTGAGTTGAACTGTGGACCACCCAGCTGATGTCCTGAGAACTGCTTCTTGGCATGGGGGAATCTCTCCCCTAACACATAGGAATTATTACTAGAATCTTTTATCATTGAAACATATTTTTGAATGAAATTGTAGTTAGGCTCTGAAAAAATAGAAGTTATTTTACCTTTGTGATGTCAGTTTAGGATCAAAGGCCAACCTGTAGCTTTATTTCTGTGCTAAAGTAGGTTTAGCAGGGTCAGACATGGATAAGCGACCTGTGTAGTTGATTTACTTGGCTATTTGCTACACTGAATAATTAATTGGAGAAGACTATTAGCAATCTACAAATTGCAGATTGTCCCATCATATTTTGGTTCCTTTTTTGCATCATAAATTTTCATATATGTTTTTAAATCTTGTAACCACAACAAAATAGCTTATTGAATTCTTAGCATGAATTTATTCACTTGTTTTGCTCTGAAAGATAAATTGAAACTATGTTTGACTAAGTGTTTTCCTTAGAGATAACTATCACACATTGTATATGACAAAACTCAACCAAGGTTGTTGATTGACAAAACTTTATCATTCCTATAAGTTGTTTGCTTTATTTATTTATTTTTTAAAAACATTTTATTTATTTATTTGACAGAGAGACAGGCAGTGAGAGAGGGAACACAAGCAGGGGGAGTGGGAGAGGAAGAAGCAGGGACCCTGGGATCACGCCCTGAGCCGAAGGCAGACGCTTAACGACTGAGCCACCCAGGCACCCCCATTCCTATAAGTTGTTTGCTTTAATGTACTAAGGCAGCATTTAACTGTTTCAGTTTGACATTTATATAAACTTGAAGTAAATTTCTGGTACCCTACTGGATTTGGATTATATGATTCAATCTGATGACGCTGTACCTCATTTGAAAATACTTTTCTTTCATTTACATATGGCAAGGATATATCTATAAGAAGTTTTGTCTCCAATAAAAAGTTTATTCCTGGGATGCCTGGCTGGCTCAGTTGGTAGAGCATGCAACTCTTGATCTTGGGTTGTAAATTCAAACTCCACATTGGGTTAGAGATTACTTAAAAATAAAATTAAAATTTTTTTTTATTCCTATCTGAAGTAGAAAGAATAATGCCTTCACCCCCTGCCCTTGATGTGCACACTCTAATCTCTGAAACCTATGATTATTACCTCACATTGTATAAGGAACTTTGTAGATGTGATTGAGGACAGGGACCTTGAGATGGAGAGATTTTTACTAGATTAAATGGGTGGGCCCAATCTAATCACATGAGTCCTTGAAAGCAGAGAACCTTTCTTGGCTATTTCAAAGAGAGATGAGATGGAAGAAGGAGGAGAGATTCAAAGAATGAGATAGTCAACTCACCATTGCTGCTTTGAAGATGGAGGAAGGCGGCCATGAACCAATGTATGTGGGTGGCCTCTGTAGCTGGAAATGGCCCTCAGATGACATCCAGCAAGAAAATAGGGATCTCAGTACCATAAGCACAAGGAACTGAATCTTCCAACAACCCAAATAGGCAAGTAAACAGATTCTCCCCCAGCGCCTCTTAAAAGAAACAGCCCAGCTGACACTGTGATTTTAGCCCAATGTCCTCCTTCTGACCTATAGAACTGTAAGGCAATAAACTGGTATGGTTTAGGCCATGAAGTTTGTGTTAATTTGTTACAACCACAGTAGAAAATTAAGACATGATATTAATCAGGGGTCATGTAGTTTACTCTTATGCAGAAACTGTGTGAACAACTTTGAAATCTTGTGTGAAATGAATTGCTGCAATTATGTAGTAAAAATGTAGATATATTAAATCTGAAATGTGTATTTAAATCTCAGGAAAAGCGATCAGTTTTATAGAAATACCAAATGCTGATTTTGAATGTGCTTATGTATCTCACATAAGATTTAGCGTGAAGTAATTAAAATGCCTGAAAACCATTTAATGGTACAAACACCATGACTGTTGTGGTGCTACACAATGGAAAATATGATTTAGTTGATTTTCTGAGCAAGTGCTTTCCAATGGAAAATTATGCAAACTAAAATAATATGTGAGCCACATGTAATTTAAAATTTTCTAATAGCCACATGTAATAAAATGAACAGGTAAAATAATAAATTTTATTTAATTAAATATATGCCAAATATTTCAAAATGTAGTCATAAACATTATCAGTGAGGCAGTTTATAATCTTTTAAGTACTACATTCTTGGTATCTGGTGTGCATTTTACATTTATATACATGTGGACTAGGCACATTTCAAGTGTTCAGTAGCACATGTGATTAGTAGCTACTGGATTGGACACCACAGCTCTATGCAGAAATGCCTTCTCTACCACAGGGTTTCTGATGCCTGATCACCTCTATGTTTCTACCACTTTAATAATGATGCTGTGAGAAAAGGTAACAAAAGAAAAAAGAGAATACTTAGGTCAGGGAAACCAAGAGCTATAGCATCATGCAGTCATTTCTGGTGTTACTCAGTAAAAATAGGCTATTGTATTTTGTACTAGTATATTGGAAAAAACCAAAACTTTCCATATGTGGTCAATTATGTTTTCTAAAATGGTCACAATAATATCTCCATTTTGCGTATTCTTTTTTGGTGTGACTGCCTTTCCTCCACCATTAGATTGAATTTAATACCCTTCTTCTTGAAGGTGGGCTTGCCTTAATGACTTGCCTTTCTTTTTTTTTAAAGATTTTATTTATTTATTTATTTATTTATTTATTTATTTGACAGAGAGCAAGAGAGCACAAGCAGGGGAAACTGCAGAGAGAGAGGGCGAAGAAGGCTCCTCACTGAGGGGGAGCCTGATGTGGGGCTCGATCCTAGGACCCTGGGATCATGACCTGAGCCAGAGGCAGCTGCTTAACTGACTGAGCCACCCAGGCGCTCCTTAATCACTTGCTTGATCACTTAAATGTGAGAGAAGCCACATTCTGGGACTTCTAAGTCTAACAAATCCTTTCAGATTTCACCTAAATCTCTTAGCATGATCAATCTTGGGACACTCCATCTCAGAACACAGTTGCTACATTGTAGGAAGCCCAACTCACACAGAGAGGTCAAAACCAGGTAGGCACCCTGGCTGACAGCGTCACCTGAGTTTTCATCCAGAAGTCACCGTCAGTACTAGCCCTGTGAGTGTGCTATCTTGGATGGCCAACCCAAAATGGCTGCAAAAGAGGCCAAATCTTGACTTCAGCTGCATAGAGACCTGGTGTGTGAAATCCTGGCTGAGTTTAGTCATACTTCAGAACCATAAGAAAGAATAAAAAGTTGTTGCTTTAACCACTAAGTTTTGGGACGGCTTCTTATACAGCAATAGATAATCAGAATACTATAGAATTTGATTGGCAAAGGCTTTACTTGGAGAAGAGCATGAAGAATTGGAACCACACTAACACCAAATGTTACTACCTAGAAGGTACAGAGGACAGAGTTAGACTGTGTCCTTAGTGATAGTGGTCAAGGGTTATTAACAAAAGCTTTTTGAGGAGGAAGATAAAATTGATAACTACTAAGTAGATGTATGTAGGGAAATATGTTAATAGATCCTATTATGAAGTATAGATTTAATTAATCTCCACAAATCTTTCATAGTCTTTAAGTCCTGTGTTAAAAACGAAACAACTGTAGGTATCCTTATAACAGAGATCTGAAGTGGGTAAACCTTATCTAACTGTAGGTGTTAAGATTCTTGTGCCCAAGGTGAAAACAAAACAAAAAACTAGGGAAGTAGCCCTCATGCAGAACTCCATTTTAACAAGGCTTATTTGTGTCTGGGTGCACTTATGCCTTAATGAGATCTATAACTGCTTTTAAGAAGTGACTTTGAAACTTTTCCAGGTAATTCACAAATGATATTCTCAAAATGTGGATGATGATCACCTGTTCTCTCCAGTGGTATTGAATCGGAATCGTTGAATACTAAGTGATTATATAATTTATGCTGCAGAATAGTCACAGGCAAATGTTTATTCAGCTTCTTGTGGTTACTCTCTTCCTCCTTGGCAATTTTAAGCATAGTAACAGGGGCTCAGAAAGAGAAATATGCATGGGCGTCTGGGTGGCTCAGTCATTAAGCATCTGCTTTCGGCTCAGGGAGTGATCCTGGCATTCTGGGATCCAGACCCACAACAGGCTCCTCCACTGGGAGACTGCTACTTCCTCTCCCACTCCCCTGCTTGTGTTCCCTCTCTCGCTGGCTGTCTCTCTCTGTCAAATAAATAAATAAATAAATAAATAAATAAATAAATA